>NC_089839.1:162514198-162833663 GCF_035609145.1 Eleutherodactylus coqui | reverse complement strand
GTGCCCATGCCTACAGATTTATGTATAATTTACTCTAGAAACAACTCGTAGCTAGCGTAGATTTCTATGTTGGCGCATGGAGGAGCCGAGCTGCAGTTAATCTAGGGAGAGGCCTGTGCCTCTTCATATATTAATTGCGTCCTGTGCTGGAGGAAATTATTTGTAGACCGGTAATGGAATTGCTGGTCTTAGTAAATTTTCCCCATGGTATCTGATGAACCCCACTGACTAGAACTAAACTCATCAGACTTCCATCATGCAACCCAGCATTTAACTGGACACCATATCGTAGCATGCTGCGCTACTTCGTCCTATATTTTGAACCAGATCACATAGATGTGAACAGCCCCTTTGACTCCTTAAGTGCTGTAGGTTCAAGTTCTCACTGCTAAGAAAGGAAGAAGAATTATTACACACCCAGCTATGTATACTTTTGTTCTCATGATCTTTGAAGTAAGGGCTCATTAACACAGGCATAAGTGCATTTCAGCCACATATTTGCGAGACAGAGAATCACGCACACCTACGTATTTCCTCTGCAATCGAAAAGCATGTGAAAAAATCCAATTATGTGAAAAAACGTTCTATTCACTGTGTATTATGCACAGAAAAATTGCCCCAAAGCTATAGGACTATCGTGAATCAAAATAAGGAATGCTTTGCTGCCATACCGCTTCAGGCCTCATTCACATTGCTGCCTTCCCCACTGTCCCACTTCCATTGTTCTGCTCTGTTATAAGGGTAGAACAGTGACAATCACGGTAGGGACTTATCGGTCATAAGCCGGACACCCATGGCACCTGACGGAGCGCGTTGATTATATTACGGTCTGTTGGGTTTCTGTTAAGTAGCACAGCAAGCTGCACTATTATTTCCAGTACTTTTAATGTAATCTGCGATGGATCCTAACAGAACCTGCAGAAGTGAAGGAAGCTTAACCCTTGAAATATCTAACCTGAGCATGTTTCCTGCCTTTGCACCATCTTCAACTCCCCTATATCTGCTTTTATTTGGGTGCCCTGGTCTGTACCCCATTAAATGACATGTCAGGGATTCACTTAGCTGCAATATTATACTTTCCCCTTTTCTTATACATCTTAATATTCTCTTTTCTTTTGCAAAATAAACCTATTCTTTTGAGGTATCACACAGATCAGTCTAACATCAATACCTTCCAATCCACTCTTTATTTCTTGGCATCACGCCTAAGCCTTGGCCACACAAGTCTTGTAATGGAGGTAGAAAGCTCTGGCCTCATTTGCATGCTAATGGAATAATTTACATACAGCTGTGCCCAATTTGCATAGACAAGGTTACTCAGAAGTGCTCTTTCTATCTCGAATGGATAATTTTCAGACCAACTTCAAAACTTTATGCTAAATTCAGCCAACCAGCTCATACGGCAATTACATGACGTCTTGGCTATTTCCAAGACCTCTCCACTTAAGGTTGTACAGATACAGGTTGACGTAGGTGCAGTAAAAGCTGCTAGAATATAAAATCTTTTATTTTGGGAAAAAAAAATTATTTTAAAAAGTGCCTCGGCAACTGTTATGCTTCATGGGTTCAAAGGCAACTTTTGTGTTGCATGCTAATGGAGCCCAAATTGCGAGCTTTAGTGAATAACCTACATGCTGTGTAAAAAGGGTTCGGTGTACAAGGTGTTTTCTTCAAATGTTCTATTTTATGACTCATGGCTGTTTTCATTGATGGCCATAAAAAGAATATAAAATATATACTTACCTGCTTTCTCCACTGTGTTCCAAAGGATATGCTGTGTGGGCATGATCTGACGGTTGACGTCTTATTTAGTCACACAATGCGTAACCTTATTATTCTGAATGGAAGAGAAAGACACAGAAGGTGGCTGGAGCTCAGCAGGATAAAAAAAACACAAAACACTAGAGCGAAAATCGTACCACATGTATTTACACTTTAGGGGCGGACCAAAGATAACGTGGATCAACCTCCCATAGATCCAAGGAGTCCTTAAATGTAAATGGACTAGAAATTCCCAAAAGTCAACATAAATGTGACTTTATCTCGATTGATAAGATAACAGCAAGCACCCAAATGGAACAGCAGTGAGCTCAACGTGTTCAGAGCAAGCCGGGCGCCATCCCCCACCCCTTCCCAACGTGGAAGTACCTTTTGGTGTTATTTTTGGCAGTGTTTTCACTCTAGAATTATGATTTTGTTTTCCCTTTTATCCTTAGCGCCACTTTCTGTCTTTCTCTTCTTGACCACATTCCACCAGATGGTGTGCTTTTTTCGAAGTGGACACTCTCCCTTCTAGATTTAGGCTGGATGGCAAATGTTCCTAATCTCGAAATGCATGACGCTGCCCCCCCTTCCCCGGCAGCCTCTATTGAAGGTAGAGCTGCTGGTCAGGTGATTCCACTTCTGCATCACCTGACCCATGGCTCGGCATTCACAAGAGGCTGCCAGGGGGGTCGGTGCGGGGGAAGCAATGTAGCTACTAAAATCAGCTGTGGATACTTTTTATGCAGAAATGCTGTGAAATTTGCCAGTGAATTTTCTGCAGTGTCCTCTATCCTTTGGACCCCTGAGCCCAGTTTATGGGGCTCGTAGGATATGACTGGTTCCCTTTAAGTACATTAGTTCAACAATTTATGTTGTAACCTCCTAATTGTTCTCCGTGCTATGTGATACCTCTGTGATTTCCTCTATACCTTCTCATGTACTTTTTCTTTATATTTTAGGGTGAAGTGTTTCAGAGGAAAGAAGCTTCAAGGAGATTATGACATACGAGTTGAACAGGTAAGCCGTGTATCCAGTTAATTATATCAGCTGGATCAGGAAAATGTTTATTGCCAACTTTTTTTTTTATAGATGTCATAGGTAGACAGTAGTTTAGGGCGTTTTCTTAATTTATGCTATGTGAGCTGTGAGTAGACATTCAAGGCCTACACCCTGGGTGACTGGCTGCATTTCCTGGAGATTTATTACTGGTAGAAAGCTGGTCGCAGGACGGTGACTGCAATCTATATACAGAGGATGGGCAAAAATATGGAAACGCTGTACGAAACGCATGTTTTATCTTACATGGGATTATAAATTATATTTCAGTAAGACATGTAGAGACACTGATTATATGTGGAGATAATGACACAGATACTGCCAGGCAGAAGTGAACATCTCCCTGAGCAACAAGGTTCCATTGGTCAGGGGTTTGAGCCACTCAGCTGCTGTTACCTGCTGGCTCCCAAAACCCCCCGAAGCAGGGCAAGAGGTGAAGTTAACACAAATTGGCCTCGAAAGTTCTCAGCCAAGTAGGGGTCAAAAGGGTAGCTCAGTGCTAATGGTTAAAATCCCATGCATTTCATACGGTGTTTTCATACTTTTGTCCATCCCCTGTATATAAATCTCCATGCTCAAAAAAGTTATTCTGTAAAATTAGGAGTAATCGTTATAATGCAAAAGCGAATGCTATTTCAAATGCACAAAACACTCAGGGCAAACAAACGTGGAGGTCCCTTTGCGTTTTGGCACACTCGCCTACTTCTGTAGATACTGGCGGAGTTTTTTAAAAGCCTCTGCATGTTTTTTATTTATTCTTCGCTCATATAATTAAGACTTCCTGGTAAAAAAAATATTCTGGGTAAATAATTATTCACTATTTTTGAATAATATTTCCTTCAAAGGGGAATCTAAAACTATGAAAGCGATCTAAAAGCACATCTTTGTGGCCCATAGAAACCAATCATGAAGCAACTTTCATTTTTCTTATGTATGAGCTATATGAGAAATGAAAGCTGCATTGTGATTGGTTGCTATGGGCCACAAAGACAGATTTTTCTTTAAAGAGCGACTGTGACTGGGCGACCTTTTTGTGGCCCACCTTGTAGAAGCTATGGTAGACACATAGTCTGTGGCAGCACAACAATGCAGTTAAAATAAATAGAGCAGACGTGGGATGCGTAACCACTACTTCATTTATTTGGAGACCTTTTAAGGTCCCCGTCCTCGGGATCCGTGGGGGTCCCAACAGTTGGACCCCACCCATCGGATTCTCTTCCCCCTTTACTGTGGTTAGGAAATATGTATTTTTGTATAGGAAAATTCCTTTTCTTTGTACAGTACATATAGTATATTTAGACCGTTACGTTCAAGGGTTTTCAAGGAAGAAACTTCTGATGACTTATCCTCAGGCTAGGTCATCAATAGTTCATCACTGGGGACTGCTTACTCGGAATCCCAGGTGATCAACTAATCACCTGGCTTGCTGTCAGTGCAGCGGGGCCAAACATAGTCATCGGGAATGGGAGTGGAAGTGCCATAGCTAGCTTTAATCCCACTGAAGCTGGCTATTAGACTTCTTGCACTTTCGCCTCTGACATCGGGGTCAGGTACAGAAGTGTAGTACGAGGCTTCAGCTTCCGTTAACTTCAATGGGAGTAAAGCCAGCTACGGCACTTGAGCTCCTGACCCTGATGACTATGTCCAGCCCCGCTTCATTGGCAGTGGGCCAGGTGCATAGCTGATCGCTGGGGATCATGAGCAGTTCCCACGTGATTAACTATTGATGACCTATCCTGAGGATCGGTCATTTATATATTTTGCTTGGAAACACCTTTTAAAAGGATTTTCCAAGACTATAACATGTAGGAAGCAGATAAACATATAAAGAAATAAGCCATACTCTATTGTTCAATGGCTTCCTCTGTCCATACAGTGCTTCTGCTCCAGTACCCGCCTGTCCAATCCCAGAAGGGGCTGCAGTGGTCATATGCCATTTATCACTCAAGTGACCACTCGCATACCTCAGTGGTCGAGTGCACAAATGCCCACTAAGGTACGTGATTGGTGAGTGAATGGCATGTGACAACTACAGCCACTTTCAGGGTTGGACCAGTGTTTTGTTTTTTTTTGGTGGTTTTTTAATTTAATGCTTTATCTGCTCCCTGCCTGCTTTTATTTTAGCTTGCTAAACCCCTTTAATTTGATGCACTGGAGTAGGCTTACTTGTGCTCTGCAATCATTCCATCCTGTCAAAGTATGGAACCAGGGTTGTGCCTATAATGTAGGCGGCCTGCACATTTGCAGCACAGGAAGAAGACTCCAGACCAGTACGCTGGGGCCGCCAGCCGAGCATCGGGTCTAACTCCACTGCAGGACCCAACCGTGTGCAGGTGGCCTCAAAGTGTCAAGTTAAAGTGTGCTACATCTGTATAAAAGGATTTAATTTTTGCAGTTTAACACTTAGATAAATGTCAATGTCTGAAATGTCTATTCATAAGATGCTATATACATATATGTTGACCAGGGGCTTGCGCAAGCCTTGCAGTTTAGTGCCTTATAAACATTTACTGACACCAGTTTACTATGAAAATCCTTCACCCACAAAAAGTAAATTTTCCCCAGTCGTTTCCACGACAGCACCAATTGAGATTGCCTCCTCCTGATAGGACAGGAACATACTGAGAGGTTAAAAGCTCCCCCCCTTCCCCACTTTCCTCAGTGTCTTCCTGTTCTGCCAGGAGGCAGGATCTCTGAGAGGGGCTGGTGGAGAAGCCAGCCAGAATCTACTCACGGGCGGATCGGAGGGCAGTGGGTCAGCCTGTCCTCCCTTCCAAGCCAGAAGACTCCCAGGACGCCACATGGGGTGGTAGCCCCCGGGCCAGGTTCCTCCCGCGGCGGCCCATGGGGGGTACAAAGCGGGAGCCTCAGTCCCCCTCCTCCTCCTTGCAGAGTTACAGCACGGCGCTCCAGGAAGCCCTTTGACGGCGGGGGGCTTCACGTCACGTGTCCAGTGCGATGACGTCATCACGCTCGCATAAGGAGGCGCACGGAGGGGGCGGGGCTTAGCGCAGGAGCGCGAAATTCAAAAAAAGGAACCTGAGAGAAGCCAGAAGGTGGACCAGCACTACAGGTCGCAAGGTGTCTGCAGCACCGGTATAGTAATGAGTGCTCCAGCACGAGAGACAGCTGAAACCTCAGCCTCAGTGGCTATAAGTAGCCAGTGCGGCAAAAATACAAATGCAAAATTCAGTGTATTGTGTATGGAAAATTGCATATTTACCCGCGAAAAATGCTCTTTTGTCAGAGGGATAAAAAAAGACGTACCCCCCCAGAACAAAACTCAAAAAATGCGTGGAGTGCGGGACGAGACTGCCAGCTATGTACCAGAGGCCTCTATGCAAGGCGTGTGTAGCTAGGCTAGTCAAAGAGGAATCGGGGGGATTCATGGAGGACGTTAGGAAGCTGGTGAAAGAGGAGGTTCGATCAGCCCTAACGTCGCAGATAGCGCCGCCAGCTAAGTGCCAGAAAAAGGCGTATGTTCCCGATAAGCCTTCCGACTCCGAGAGTTCAATCGGGTCGGAGCAAGAGGAACCGGCGGCTGAGGAGTACTCAGATGATGACTACAAAAAGTACCTATTTCATCAGGACAACTTAACGGAACTAATCAAGTCGGTCAGGGCTACACTAAAAATGGAAGAGCCCAGAGAACCACGCACCCTGCAAGATGAGATATTCGGGGGACTGGGGGAGAGGCGTAGGCATACCTTCCCTGTCCACAAAAATATCACTAGAATCATCCAAAAAGAGTGGAAGAAACCCGACGCAGGTTGCTTCTCCGCTAGAGGGGTAAAAAGAAGGTACCCGTTCGAGGAGGAAGTTTGCGCAAGCTGGGAGGAGGTACCCAAGGTAGATGTGCCAGTGGCCAAAGTAGCTAGGACGACGACCCTGCCCTTCGAGGACGCCGCACAATTAAAAGATCCCATGGGTCGCATAGCTGAAGGCTTCCGGAAAAAATCATGGGATCAGCGGCAAACATACTTAGGCCAGGGATCGCAGCCACCTGCGTGGCGCGGACTCTGGGGGTATGGCTAGAACAGCTGGAGCTACATTTAAGCAACAAGACGCCAAGGGAACAGATCCTAAACTCTCTCCCTATCCTGCGGATGGCAACAAATTTCCTAGCAGATGCCGCGGCCGAAACAGTCAATCTCTCGGCGAAAGCTACAGCCCGGTCTAACTCAGCCAGAAAGGTGTTATGGCTGAAGTCCTGGTCAGGAGACCTAGCTTCCAAAAACAAGCTATGCGCCCTCCCGTTCTACTGTCAGTTTCTGTGCTGAGGAGGCACAACTGTGGGTGTATTCGTTTGGATGCATAAAGTTCAATTGCACCGTACCTGCTGCCTGACGTTTCTTTATCATATGACGAAGATCCTGGAGAAGGCGGCCAACAGAAAGAGGGGATTCCCGGAAGAAAAACCACAGAGAGGGAAGACCTTCTTCCGGGCTCCAGTGCAACAGCCCGAGACCTACCGAGGCAAGGGCAAGACGGGACGCTGGAGTTACCCTAAGGGGGGCAGAGGAAGGAATATGCTCTTTAACCCCCACCAGGGGGAGCCAAAGCAGAGACCCTGATGCCATCCCCGTGGGGGCAAGGCTGGGGAGCTTTGTGGATCAATGGGCCGCGATTTGCGAAGACACATGGATCCCAAAGATCTTACAGCAGGTATACCGGATAGAACTGGTGTCCCTCCCCAGAAGGAAATTCGTTACCACGGGAGGCTCAGGGCAACAGTTACACCTACTAAGGCAAAGCGTTCGGGAGCTGCAACAACTAAACTTAATATCCCCCGTACCGCGAAACAAGGAGACCCAGGGCCATTATTCCTGGCTCTTCCTAGTAAGAAAACCCTGCGGGAAACAGCGGATGATAGTGAATCTGAAGCCTCTGAACACCTGCGTCAAATATAGGAAATTCAAAATGGAGTCCATCTCCTCAGCAATAAAGTTGATTCCCAAAGGGGCCTACATGGCATCCATAGATCTAAAGGACGCTTATTTCCACGTGCCGATCCACGAGGGGTCCCAGAAATACCTAAGGTTCGCAGTGGATATGGGCAAAGAAATAGAGCACCATCAATTCAGATGCCTGCCTTTCGGGATCTCCTCAGCTTCCAGAATTTTCACCAAAATTATGGCAGAGGTAGCCGCCTACCTGAGGAAGAAGTCGGTCCTAATAATACCCTACCTGGACGATATTTTGATAATAGCAGAGTCCAGAGAACTCCTAACGAAACACCTGGAGATAGTGCTAGAATTTCTCCAATCCCTAGGATGGATCATAAACTGGAAAAAATCCAGCTTAGAGCCCGACAGGGAAAAAACGTTTCTTGGCATAACACTCAACGCACAATCGCAATGCTCCTGCCTGCCCGAGGAGAAAATACAAAAAATCCGAGGGCTGGTCAAAACCTTCCTACGGAGACGATCATGCACAATTCGGGAAGCCATGTCTCTCCTGGGAAGCCTGACGTCATGCATTCCAGGAGTAGCATGGGCCCAGGCTCACACCAGAGCTCTGCAAACCTCAGTCCTATCCACGTGGGACAAAAAACAGTCCTCTCTAGGGATAAGAATGTACATCCCAAACACAGTGAAAACATCCCTGCGTTGGAGGACATCCCCAGTGAACCTGCAGAGAGGGATCCACTGGCTACAGAACCCAGCCACGCACATCACAACGGACTTAAGCGCCTGGGGATGGGGAGTGCATGTGGGGAACCAGTTCCTTCAGGGCCCATGGCCACAAAGGATAAGAGAACAATCCTCAAATTACTGGGAGCTACAGGCCGTATGGCGGGTCCTACAGCAGTTAGGAAACTCGGTACAGAACCAGCATATAAAGATACTGTCGGACAATACCACCGCGGTCGCCCATGTTCGGCACCAAGGGGGCACAAGGTCTCCCGCCCTGCAAAACATTGCGCAGAAAATTTTCCAGTGGGCAGAGGGCCGGATCCTTTCGATCACAGCAACACACTTGAAGGGGACGCTAAACCAAAAAGTGGACTTTCTCAGCAGGAGGCAAATAGACCCAGGAGAATGGTCTCTCTCCCAGAAAGCGTTCAGAATCCTGACCCACGAGTGGGGGACCCCACAATTGGACCTGTTCGCAACCAGGGAGAATGCCAAAGTAAGCAACTTCTTCTCCCTCTGGCCAGGAGATCGTCTTACAGCAATAGACGCCCTAGGCCAGGACTGGGGAGAGGGGCTGGCATACGCCTTTCCTCCCATACCGCTGATCCCCAGAGTCTTACAACATTTCAGAACCTAGGTATGCACGCTAATCCTGGTGACCCCCTTCTGGCCCAAGAGAAGTTGGTTCGGTCTCCTGACAACACTGAGCGTCCAGGACCCAGTCACCTTTCCTACTTGGACAGATCTGCTATCACAGGGGCCACTGAACCACCCGGGCATAGACAAGCTCCACTTAACAGCATGACTCTTGAGGAATCCTCACTAAGAGGGAAGGGCTTCTCAGAGAGAGTAGTAGAAACGTTAATGTCCAGCAGGAAAAAGACGACCCACCTTATCTACCAGAAGGTTTGGAGAAGGTTTTCCTCATGAAGACAGGGAAGGGATTCCCGGGATTCTATCCCGGATATTCCTTTGATCTTAGAGTTCTTGCAGGAGGGTCTAGAGATGGGCCTCTCTCCAAGTACCCTGAAGGTCCAGGTCGCAGCCCTTAGCGCCATATGTGACACAAAGTTCGCGGACAACAGATGGGTCAGCAGGTTCCTGACAGCAGCAGCGAGACTACGACCTAGGCCCATAAACCTTTTTCCAGACTGGAACCTTAATTGGGCCCTAAGGGCCATGACAGCGGAACCATTCGAGCCGATCGAAGCACTACCGATAAAGATGCTTACCATCTTCCTAGTAGCCATCACCTCCGCAAAGCGTGTTAGCGTACTGCAGGCCTTGTCCTTTGGCCACCCGTTCCTGAAAATTTCGGACACCAAATTAGTATTTAAAACGGACCCTGCCTTCATGCCGAAAGTAGTATCACATTTTCATAGGTCCCAAGACATAATTCCCTCATTCTTTAGTAAGCCAAAAAGCGAGGAAGAAAAAACCCTAAGGCCTCATGTCCACGGGGAAAATCAGATCCGCTGCAGATTCTACATGTAGAATCTGCAGCGGGTCCCTCCTGCCCCGCGGACATGAGCGCCGAAAATAAGAATTTAAAAGTATTTACCATCCGGCGCGGGCGGAGAAGATCAGCTGTTCCTCACGGCCGGATCTTCATTTTCGGCCGGCGGATGAATTCCTGACGCCGGCGGCACGTCGCCGGCACGTCGCCGACGTGCCGCGCGCATGCGCCGGGCACATCCGCCGAGCCGAAGCAAGGAAGATGCGGCCGTGAGGAACAGCTGACCTTCCCCGCCCGCGCCGGATGGTAAATACTTTAAATTCCTATTTTAGGTCTCCCGCGGATCCGGACGGCTTCCATAGGCTTCAATAGAAGCCCGCGGGAGCCGTCCCCGCGGGAGACCCGCACGAAAATGGAGCATGGTCCGGATTTTTCCATGCTCCATTTTTTTTTAAATCCCTTTTATTGACGATCCGCGGGTATTTATCTACCCGCGGGTGGTCAATGCATCCCTATGGGATGCGGATCCGCATGCGGGAGATCCGCTGCGGATCTTAAATCATATTTTGCCCGTGGACATGAGCCCTTAGGTGCCTGGACGTTAGGAGAGCAGTCCTAGGCTACATAGACGCGACAAGCCACTGGAGACAGGATGACAACCTGTTCGTCCAGTTCAGTGGCCCAAACAAAGGGAGCAGAGCAGCAAAAAGCTCCATAGCCAGGTGGATCCGCCTGGCCATCATAGAGTCCTATAAGGCCCTTGGGAAGGAAATCCCCTTAGCTCTTAAAGCCCATTCTACAAGGCCAGTAGCATTGTCATGGGCCGAACATAACTCAGCTTCGGTTGAGCAGATATGCAAAGCCGCAGTCTGGAAGAAGCCCCACACGTTCATTAAACACTATAGGGTAAAAGTGCAGCAGGACAAGGACATGGCCTTCGGCCGCAAAGTCCTCTCAGCAGCAATCCCACCCTAGAAAAAGACTTTAGTTGGTACATCTCAATTGGTGCTGTCGTGGAGACGACTGGGGAAAAAATAGATTATACCTACCCGATAATCGGGTTTCCAGGAGTCTCCACGACAGCACCCGTACCTCCCCCCCCCCCCCCCCCTAAAAACATAGGAAAGAAATTATAGAAAATATTTTTCCCCCCCAAAAAAAGCACAGTTAGGGAAAAAATTCAAGTTGAGCTCCTACCCCGGCAATTCATTAGAATCCACTGAGGAAAGTGGGGAAGGGGGGAGCTTTTAACCTCTCAGTATGTTCCTGTCCGATCAGGAGGAGGCAATCTTAATTGGTGCTGTTGTGGAGACTCCTGGAAACCCGATTATCGGGTAGGTATAATCTATTTTTTTTTTTTTATGGACTACACTAGAAAAAATGACATCCATTTGATTGTTATGGGTCGCGCCATTGCTCTTTATCCTTTCACCTATCGCAAAGTCTCTTGACATGTTCGAACATGTTATTCGTTCCCTCTCTAAATTTAGGCTGAATTCTCAGAAATAAACCTTGTTGCTCATTCTGATGGGACGTTCGCTGTCGATTTGCAGATGTTCCGGAATGGGACCCGAGTTGTCAGGTGAGTCCAAAATATTGGCAAATGTCTAAACTTCTTTGGCTCTAAATTAAAGGGGTTGTTTGGTTTAGAAAACGTAGTTATTAGAAGGGAGCCACTCAGTTGCGATCTCCAATCAGACAGCAGCTACATAGAGCTTCTCTCTATGGAGGACCCAACAGATTATACCGCTGATCCCCAGAGTCTTACAACATTTCAGAACCTAGGTATGCACGCTAATCCTGGTGACCCCTTTCTGGCCCAAGAGAAGTTGGTTCGGTCTCCTGACAACACTAAGTGTCCAGGACCCAGTCACCTTTCCTACTTGGACAGATCTGCTATCACAGGGGCCACTGAACCACAGAACATGTTATTAGTAAAAGGGAGCTTGTCAACAGAAAAGTAGTTTTCAATCTGCCATGCTAGTGTAATGGAGCCTGACATGGCCACACATGGTTGTGCACAAAACAAGCCATTTAGCATTTCCAAATATGCTTGCTTTGTTGTGCGTGCCCACAATATATAAATGCGCTGTCTTGAGACAGTGACGGCGCCATCATACCCCAGAGTCAGCGCATCACAGCAGAAACCCAGCCACTCTTCTGCTCACCACCTTCCACTGTGTATTGACATCAGCACTTTTAGCACTGAAGTCTCACAAACGCGCCATGCACCCTTCTGGCCGTGTCTACCCCCGCACATGCACAGTGAAGCAAGGTGCATACACCTTGAACTCAAGGGACTTGTGCCAATGCGATTGCAAGACTTCAGCGCTACCAACGCTAATGTCAATATGCAGGAGAGATAGCAAGCAGAAAAGGGCAGCTTTCTGCTGACTCCAAGTGGTAATGGCAGCGCATCTTTGACTCAAGATGGCGCATTTGCATACAACAAAATAAGAATTTCTGATGTTAAACATGGCTTTTTTGTGTACAGCCATGTGTGGTCTGCTTCTGTCATGCTCCATTACACTATGGCGGGGGATTTAAACAATTGTTTTCTCTTATGGCCGGTTCCCTTTAAGAAAATACAATATGTTTTAATAAATATAATATTATTGTATTGAAGCTTGAAGGTGGTTTCCAGGATCAAATACTATTGATGGTCTACATAGTAACATAGTAAGTAAGGCTGAAAAAAGACATGTTGATCCAGTTCAGCCTATTACCCTATAATGTTGATCAAGAGGGAGGTAAAAAAAAACCATGAGTTGGAAGCTAATTTTCTTCATTTTAGGGAAAAAATTTCTTCCTGGCTCCAGTCTGACATTCGGAATAATCCCCAGTCACCAACCCTTGAGGTTATTAATGATTATAACATACAATATTGTATTGCCCAAGAAAGACATCTAGGCCCCTCTTGGCAGGTCTATCCTCAGAATAGGTGATCAATAGTTGATCGACCAGGGTCCACCACTTGGGAACCCCGCTGATCAGCTGAGTGGACGCATGCTGTCAGTGCTTCTACACACCTGTGCAATGTCAGGTGCTTGTAATTGCAAGTGAAGCTACCATTGATTTCACTGAGATCTGCACTTGCAGTTACTTACATTCCAAACCCTGTTAGCATGCGCCTGCTCAGCTGATCATCCGGGCTCCTGACCGGCAGACTGTGACCAACAAACTATTGATGACCTATGTGCCTGGAATACCCTCTACAGGGATTTTCCAAGATATAAAAAAGTTAAATTGGCTTAAAATGAGTATAGAATATCTATCCCCACAGCTCACTGTCCAGCACTGCAGCCTCGGTGCCCACCGCACGGAACATTGAAGAAGCCGCAGGCGGTTATGAGTTATTACAAGCTTCAGTAGTGATTCTTCTATGACCACGGAAGCCTGCATGTGCCTGCACAAGTCATGTGACCGCCTGCCACTTCTTCCTGGTTGCATTTGGCAGGTATCGGGGCTGCAGCGCTGGACAAGAGAGCCTCCGACATAGATGAGTATTCAATTTTTGCCCATTTTAAGCCCATTTTAAATTTTTGGAATTCTCGGAAAACTTTTTCAAACGCACTTTTTGTTATTTCTAGGTCTTTTCGACCAGATTTCGTTCTCGTTCGACAACATTCCTTTAGCATGGCAGAAAATGAAGACTTTCGCAACCTCATCATTGGCATGCAATATGCCGGTATACCCAGTGTAAACTCTCTGGAGTCAATTTACAACTTCTGTGACAAGCCATGGGTGGTAAGTGTTCACATGCGAATACACTAATATTAGCTGTAGTCCCAGCCAAATTAGAAAGCTAATCACTAGTAGGAAAGCTTTAAAGAGGGTTCACGGGGACTTTTACTATTGCAGACCTCTTTTCAGATAGCTCATCAATAGTTGATCAGTGTGGTTTGCTGCTTGGGATCCCTCTGAACATCAGGTTTCCATGCCCACTGCCAGTGTAGGCAGTGCTGCAAGCAAATAGTGCTGTCTGTATTGTAGTGGCCCGCTTTGGTACTGTAGGCGCAGCTTCCATTGCTGCGAGGTTGACAGCACAATCTGCTTCCAGTGCTGCCTGCGTTGACAGTGGGTGCAGGGACCAGCTGATCGGCAGGGATCTTGAGCTATGGACCTCACCAATCAACTATTGATGAGCTATCCAGAGGATAGGTCATAGTAAACGTCTCAGAAAGCCCCTTTAAGTGATAGGAATTTTTAAAGGGATATTCTGGGGTTTATATACTGATGATCTACCCTTATGACAGGTTATCAGTAGGACACCGGGAACCTTCAACAATCAGCTGTTTGAAAGGGCCACAGCACATGGGTGAGTGCAGCAGCCTCTTCATTGTGTAGCAGACACAGTGCCGTACATTACGTAGAGCCGCTGCCTGGTACTGCAGCTCAGTCTGATTCACTTGAATGGGACTTGGCCCTTCAAAAGCCATATGGACTGATGAACATTAACCTTGTGTGCAGAGGAAGAGGCCATGAGCACCTCTTCCCTTTCAAACAGCTGATGGACAGGGGTGCCAGGAGTTGAACCTCCTCTGATTTGATATTGATGGCGTATCACAAGGATAGATCATTAATATTTAAGCAGATAGTCCCTTTAAATCCATTCACACGAAAAGTTCAGTGCATGTTCTGCTCAGTATACAGTATACAATAGTAAAGCAACTAAATATGGAGCAATTTACCCTTGTAAATGACTTGGCTAGATTCATACACTACATTTTGCTGTGATTTTTGCAGATTTTTATATACTGTTTTTTTTATTTAATATTTTACTATCCTTTTACAAACCATAGCAAACATTACAACAGACATCACCTGTACTGTAATTACAACATAGGGCTTTGTTCACATCTGCGTCTGCACAGATCCATCACAAAATCTGACAAAATGCTGTGCTATTTCATCTGGGAAAACTCAGGGCAGCATATTGGATGTCTGTCTGACCCCATTATAGTCTAACTTCCATCAGGCACTGTTTGTGTCCAGCATGTGCCAGATTGGGTGCTTCCACTACAGAAAAATGTATGTTGACACAGGACATTACTGTTGTGACAGCGAGCCTCACATCACTGCACCGTGGCAAAACTTCATGCAGATATGTGCACTGTGGCAGTTTAAAGGCCCATTTACACGCAAAGATAATCTTTCAAAGGATTGAAAGATTTTGCAATCTATTTGCATAAAGTGTTGATGTACATTAACACTTTATCATCTTCATTTGCATGTAAAAGGGCCTCCAGGAGTTTTTTTTGCACAGCCCAGCATGTAATTAATCACAATTGTAATTACGATGTTATCTGCAGACTCCCACGGAGATAACAGCATGTGGTCTATTGAGAGACATTTAATCTCTGCCTGAAGGATGGATTTTAAGTTCACCTTAAAATCATCGTTCAAACGAAAAGTGCACGATGCTCGCGCTTACACGTAACGATTATTGCTAATTTTCGGTCGTTTAAACGAAATTTGAGCGATAATCGTTACGTGTAAATGGGCCTTAAGGCTAGGACTCCATAGGGCCGATTTGGTCACATTACAGTAAGTTCACTGTACAACTTCCATGATTCTATATGATGGAAAAGTTGCAGGTTACTTGCAATGGTTGCAGGAAATCGGAATTTTCCTTCATAGCAGCAACTTGCAATTTTACCACAAAAGTCTTATCACAACCATGGTTTGGCTCTCGGCTGCACCATGACCACCAGATATGAATGTACTAATAGCTAAAATATATTTGAATTGGTTAAAATTTTACTTGTGTTTACTACATTCATTATTAAGCACAATGTAATTATTTTTTTACAGTTTGCCCAACTCATAGCTGCATATAAAACTTTGGGAGCAGAAAAGTTTCCATTAATTGAGCAGACATACTACCCAAACCACAAGGAGATGGTGAGTCTCACAGCAACTTGTTTTTTTTCCTAATAACGTGCTGTGTGTCAGGGTTGTGTAACCAGCAGAAGAAGAAGAATCTTTATTTATATAGCGGCAACATATTCCACAGCGCTTACAAAACAGGGTGAACAAAACAAAACTACTGTTACATGAGGTAATTGATGGAAACAATAGGGGTGAGGGTCCTGCTCCAATGAGCTTAGCTCCCATAGCACTTGGATGGTTGGCAGCGATACATATGCCTTTAAAAGTAAAATACACTGGTCATTTAATTACAGACCTCTTT
This sequence comes from Eleutherodactylus coqui, assembly GCF_035609145.1. NCBI lineage: Eukaryota > Metazoa > Chordata > Amphibia > Anura > Eleutherodactylidae > Eleutherodactylus > Eleutherodactylus coqui. The sequence goes on along the minus strand of NC_089839.1, from coordinate 162,817,558 downwards.
TTCTCAATTAACGCTTTCCTATGTGGGACTTAGATTCATGACCTCAGAGTGCAACATAAAATTAAGTAAGCAAGTTTTCCTGTAGACCAGTTTTAGTGTTAAATTAGAAATATTGAGTGCAAAAAATGGATGACTGAACAGTGAAAAGCTTTTATCAGATAAATCCAGGTTTCTGTTGCACTTTTCTGATGGTAGGGTCAGATTTTGGCACAAGCAGCATAAACTGATGAACCCTCCCTGTTGGTACAACTAACAGTCAAAGAAAACAGCAGCACTCACCAATCAACCAATATTTGGCGGAGTAGATTCTTTAAAGGGATGCCAGCCCTTCATAGGATAGGACCCTGCTCCTCGGCACAGTCCAAATAGTAAAAGATGGGTAGCATCAACGGTGCATAATATATAAAATGTAAAAAAACTTTGTTCCCCAAGGTCCATAACAGCGACATTTCGACCCCATGAGAAGTCTTTGTCAAGCGGATCACACACAGAACATACAATGTATATGGACATCGGGGAATAAAGTTTTTTTACATTTTATATATTATGCACTGTGGATGCTGCCTATGTTTTACTATTTACTACTGATGACCCCTTCCTGTTCCTGCAGGAAAAAGAAAAAGCTCTTCTACCTACACAGGCCAATATTGAGAACACTTAGTATGGTCTGTCACAAAGTATTGCTGCAGTTCTGACACCCAAAGGTGGTTTCTCTTTGATATATTGGTTTAACTGCTGTTTTACTACTTCTGATAGTTCCAACTAGTTTTTGACAAGTGAGGTGGCATTTTAGCATTTATCCCCTTTCAGAACTCATGCATGCAGCTCTGTAAATGAAGTTGGTGATGGATACATTTTTTTATAGGAAGTACTAATTTAATCCCCTCAATCTTTCCTCCAGCATACATTTTAATTTCAGGATCCATAGCACTGCTCGGCTCATCCCCTATGTCCAATGTTGTGTAGATTATAAGAAGCAAAATATCTGCTCCTCTGTTTCATGACTCTCAGCTGAGACATTTTAAGATGAGGCAGGACATCACTGCCTGTCCCCCGGCATCACATCAAGCTGCTCCACACATGGGGTACCATTTACCGTGTATAATTGTGGAAAGTTCACCTTGCAAATCTTCATTCTAATCTCTGCAAAACTCATGGTGTAGTGACGCAGTGCAGTGAACTGGATTGCCCTTACAGTTAAGTCTAGAAGTATTTGAACTGTGACAGTTTTCATAGGTAATTTAGTCTCTGCACACCACCCCTATGGATTCTGCTTTAATTAAAGCATTTTAACAAACATATTACATTAACTGTTTAGGAATTATAGCCACTTTTTACATAGTCCCTCCATCGTCACACTGTAAAGTAATTGGACAAACAGGAATATTCCTTATAGTTATAATCATTTCAAATACCTCGATGCAATACTTTGCTTGATGTGTAGACCTCTTAAACATACCCATATTCTGAGTTTCCGCCCTTAAGATACCTTGCTCAACCTTTACTGTAGCAGCCTTCAGTTGCTGCTGGTTTCTGGGTTTGTCTTCAACTTTGTGTTCAGTAAGTGAAAAGCTCAATCAGATTAAGGTCAAATGGCTGTCTCGGCAATAATCCCATTTCTTTGCCTAAAGAATCTCTTGGGTTGCTTTTGTGGTATGTTTTGGGATGTTTGTGATGAGCGGTTATTGGACAAGTTGGGTCGGGTTCTGCCCAATTTTACAAAAATATTTGGGAATCGAGACAACCTGATCCCACTTCCCATTGTAGGCAATGGAAGAGAAGGAGGCGCGGCTCTTCAATAAATGTGGCTTAGTGGTTAGTACTGTTGCCTTGGGGTCTTAGGTTCAAATCTCATCAAGAACAACAGCTGCTTTGACCTTGAAAAACTTAAAAGAAATGATGCCCTTGATCAGATTTGAAGCTAGAAGTCCAGCACTGCAAGGCAGTAATGCTAACAATTGAGTCACCACACTTGTACTTTCTTCTCCAGAGTAGGAGAATATCAAGAAGAATAAATACGAATACAACATAGAAACTCCATACAGATGTTGCCCTTAGTTAGGTTTGAAGCTAGAACTCTAGCACTGCAAGTTCCTTCTCCTCCCCATCATCTTTATCATTTTTGTTAAAAATCAGGTCTGGTTGACCCAATCTGATTTTGCAAAAATCAGCCCAATTTTATCACCCAGCCAATCATTACGAGCAACGCTAGTCATTATCCATCCATACTGTGAAGCGCCATTCTACGAGGGGGTGCTGATAAGTCTTTGGCTTTGTGTTCTTTTTTTGTTTCTATGGTAATGATTGCTACATCACATGAAAGCCTTGTCTAATATGTTTTCAAAATTTAGTGTTTGTAGCTTATGGCAACAGTGATCTAGGCACGTGGGAAAACAAAATGGCGGAGTCTAAGTCAATATTCACAGCAAATGAAAGCAGAGGAGTGATAAAATTCTTGTTTCTGCAAGGAAAGTCCGTGAAGGATATTCTTGGTGATATGTCGCAGACATTGGGGAATCAATGCCCTTCATATTCTACAGTTAAGAACTGGGTTGCCAAATTTAAAACGGGCCACTTCAGTACCAATGATGAGGAACGCCTGGACGACCGAGAGACTCGTACTGGAGAATCAGTGAATTTCAGCTAAAGGAATAGCAGACATCATGAGGATTTCTTGTAAACGTGTTTGTGTCATTATCCATGAACATTTGAACATGAAGAAGCTATCTGCAAAGTGGGTCCCCGAATGTTTGACAACAGATCAGAAAAGCATGCGAGTGAAAACTTCCCGGTCCATTTGTTAGCGTTTCCAGACTGATAAGAAATTCCTGGATCGACTGGTCACTATGGCTGAGACCTGGATTTATTTGTATGACCCTGAAACCAAGGAGCAGTCAAGAGTAGAGACACAGTGGTTCTCCTCGCCCAAAGAAGTTCAGGGTGCAAAAATCAGCCACTAAGGTGATGGCGTCTGTGTTCTGGGATAAGGAGGGCAGACTGCTAGTGGACTACCTTCAAAATGGTTCCACCATCAATGCAAGGCATTACATTGAACTTTTGGACCAATTGAAAGCTGCTCTGAAGGCCAAAAGGCGAGGCAAGTTGTCCAAAGGAATCTTGTTCCTGCAAGACAACGCTCCGCTCACACTGCACAAGCAACCACGGCAAAACTGGTGGCGCTAGGCTTCCAGCTGGTTGACTACCCACCTTTTTCACCAGATCTAGCTCCCTCCGACTATCATCTGTTTCCAAACCTGAAGAAACACCTCAAGGGTACAAAATTTTACACTATTTCTGATGCCATGGCTGCTACGGATGACTGGTTTGAGGCACAACCGAAATCCTTCTTTTTGCAAGGCTTACAGAACTTGGAATACCGATGTAAGAAGTGTGTTGGCATCAGTGGAGAGTATGTGGAAGAAATGTAAAGCTTCATCATCTTTCCATCTCGTTTCTTTCTGGGTAAAGCCAAAGAATTATCAGCAGCCCCTCGTATCTGTTTTGCATTATTGGACTGAAACTGAGCAGAACATCTCTATATACTTCAGAATTCATCCTGCTAAGTCTATCCTCAGTCACATCAGCAATAATCACCAGTGACTGAATTCCCCTTACACCATACATGCACATTGCGTAACTACCGCCTCCACTATGTGTGACAGGTGAGGTGGTATGCTTTGGATCATTCATAAGCGCTTTCTTTCCTCCTTCATACTGTTCTTTTCCCATCATTCTGGTACTAGTTCATCTTGGTTTCATCAGTAAACGGACTGGTTCTACAACATAGAACTGGGCGGTGTTTATAGCAATGTTTTATCTGATCTGTCTGCTGTTGTGTGTTAACCTGTGCATTTATATTCATCAAGGCATCTCTTGATTGTAGACCGATATGTATACCTTCTTGGTTAGATGCCATCAAGGGGTTTTTCTTTACCAAATATTCTGTGATCTACTTTAGTTGGACTCCTCCAGGGCTTTTGGTGTTGCTGAGCTCCTTGGGGATTTCCTTCTTTTTAAGGAATGCACTAAATTGTTGAGTTGGCCACTGTGTCAAGTTTCTGCTATCTCCCTGATAGATTTGTGGTGGTTGTTTAGTGTAATTAAGGCCTCCTTCACTTGCACTGACACCTCTTTGGAGCACAAATTGAGAGTTCCCATGAACAGCTGCCAAATGTAAATTCAGCACTTCGAATCAACTCCAGACCTTGTATCTCCTTAGTTTGTCATGAAATGATAAAGAAAGATACCACACCTCACAATGAAACTGCTTATCAGTCAACTGTCCAATTACTTTTGAGAGTGTCAAAATGCAGGGACTATGTACAATATGGGTGTAATTCCGAAACAGTTTATGCAGTAATTTTGTTAAACTGCTTGAATTAAAGCTGAAAGTCTACACTTTAAACACCACTACAATGAATGAGAAACACAGGCATCAATATGTGTTTGGAGGCTAAATTGGAAAAATTATCTAACTGTCCTATGACTTTTGGACCCAACTGTACCTTCTCAATATTTAAGATGAAATGTAAGAAGTTAACCTTGTGTACTTGTGTTCGCTGAGCTCTGTCATTGGCTGCTGCAGCCTGTGACATCCCATACACAGGCTGTTGAAGCTCGGTCATAAGCAATGCATCACAGAAAAGATCTTGAGCTTTGGTGTTGGACACAGCAGGAAGCCAGGAGAGGAGAATAAAGGCTTGTTGGTTATTTTCTCACATAGGGAGCCTGTTTATATAAAGATTGAATAACTCAGACAGCCCCTTTTTAATAAGCCTCATTCTCCTTGCGTATATACATAGTAGTTTCCTGATAATCATCAATCTCAGTATTGCTTTAGTGATCTGTACTTTGTAATCATTCTGCCCTTGCTGTAATAGAAATCAGTTCTCTATGCACTACGTTTCAGGTGATCATGTGATAGACTTCTGTTTTAAAGCCACCAATCAATGAGATGAAGCAGTGACAGTGGGAAGGTACAGCAGCCGCAGCCCTAACCAATGGTGAGATTGGAGGTGTGTCTCAGATTATCGCAGACACCCTATAAGACCTGTAGCTTAATTGTAGTCTTTGATCACAGCTCTGCCCTAATTTAGCTAAGCTAAAAAGAAGCCAATGAGCAAGATCCAAGGAAAATAAACAGAAAATGATAAATCACCTGTATGTATTGACACATACTTTCTCAGTTTAACCCCGTAGTGACAGTCAATACGCCTTTTTACTGACCTGTCTAATCGACTTTTAATCTGCACATGCATCTTTTTAAGGCGATGGCTTAGCTGACTGACAGCCCGGCTCCTGCTCTAAATGCCAGATTTGGTGAAACCTGAAATCTTGCTAGTTTAACCCTTTACATGCCGCAATCAATAGCAACTACAGCATTTAAGCAGATGACAGGGAGAAGGGGTTCCTTCTGTCACCCATCGGCACCGTGCGAATGCAAGGCAACAATAGGTTCCCATGGTAGCTGGAAGCCTGACATGCCTCCATGTCTGCAATGTATCTCTGCCTATTAGGCCCCACTTGTGGCTAAGTTTCATAGGCTTCTATCATAGGCTTAGTAGAATGCACTACATAAGTAATGCAGTGTACTATCCTAGCGAACGAACTATCGCAACTTCAAGTCTCATAGACAGACTAAAATATAGTGCCAAAAAAGTTCAATAAAACTGTGATTTAAGATATCTCAACAAGTTATGGCTCTTGCAATGTAATGACAATTGCTTGGTCCTTAAAGCAAAAAATTTCCAAGGGTGAATAAAAGGTAAAGTAAGATGTGGTTGTTCCATTTTTGGTTTGCTTTGGATTTTTAAATTTCTTTTAAGTGAGACAAATTCTATGGGATTTTGTATGATATATACAGTGACAATTACTTATGAACAGAAATCCTTTATTAATCCTTTATTTAAAAAAATGTAATTGAAGAAAAATCCATGAGATATATAATAGAATGACACATATATATTGACAAAGGACATGACAAATTGTCGTCATCTTATCACTTGGATATAATAGAATCAACGAAATCCGCAGCAAAAATGACCGGACATACTGCATATTTAAACTTCTGCATTCAGTATGCCCTCTTATTCGTTCTATTACAGTACTGTACTTTAACACAGAGTGCACAATCTTTATCTTATCAGATCTTCACCATTTCTGACTTAGAAATCCATTCTTAGCTCACATCCTACTCAGCACCATCAAAAAAATTACAGAGAATTTGCATCTAGTTTGGGCAGAAATGTAGACTTAACAGGATATGTTCTAATAGTAGACATCTTTAGTCAGATTGGGATAACTGGATTTCTACTATGCTTCATTGGTTTTGACCAAGTGTATACCTAGAGATAGACTATGCAACTGCTATGGGGCAAATTGGGAGCGTACTCAGCCATAATTGGCCCCACCACCTTTACTACTTTCTGACATTTTGCTCTTAACTTTAGGGTACCCCTCTCTTGTATTTACTTTGTGTCAGTTATTTAGGCTGCACATTTCAGTAATTTTATGTTCTACCAAATTATATCTTGACTTCACTCCTATAAGCATTCTTCACATCTGTCCTTCACCTTTGTCAACATTGTTTTTAATAATGTTGATTAAAATGTCTCCTGTATTCTCTACTCACGGTTTGAGCTACACTGTTCACTCCCCAAATCCTCACTTAACTGATGCATCTTAGCTCCATTAGGTTAGCATCTCCCGATATGCAGGAGGGCACACCAGCTTTAAAGTACCCATGCGCCCTAAATAACGGTCAGCTGAACACTCTTTTGGCTGATGGCTACCATGCTAACCATGTCTTCATGAGTTTCCATGGGTAGAAAGGAGTAAGCCACTGCCAGACGTTTGTGGTGGTAGTTTATCTCCAGGAAGATCAAAATGATCGGACACTAGAAGTCAATGTGCCCGTTCCATTTTACATAAGTTTGGATAGCCCCGTGCACCTGTCATAGTGAGTCAATTCCACTAAAATCTAGATAAATTTTCTCTGTGTATGGAGGCCATAACAATTTTGTCTCTTTCACTGGCCTTAATTGGTCAAGGTTAGCAAAGGACCATTATCTTTCTATTGCTTTGGACCTTCCTGGAGAAATGCTATTGCATGTCACATCGGGACATATATTTTAAACCTTGATTAGTGGTAGGAAGGTGTAAAACAATGCACTGCTCTTCTATACGAATGAGCTGAAGGGTAACGTATTACCCAGTGGGCTGTATACTGGGTGTTAGTACTTTAAAAATAAAAGTCTACATAAAGTAATTTATTTACTTTCTCCATATTTATCTAACATCCAAAGTACATGTGGAATGACACAAAAATAAGTCTAGTTGTAGGTTGACCTAAGACAACCGGCAATTGTATAGATATGTATTGCCATGACTCAAGACAACATAAAATAGCATAAACAAATAGTAGCCCAATATAATATAATACTACAGAAATAATGTGCCCCAAGATAATAGTAGGATAGACATACCATGTCCCAAGACAACATATAGTAGCAATACAGTTGCAAGAAAAATAAGGGAACCCTTTGGAATTACTTGGATTTCTGCATTGATTACCAATAAAATGGGGCCTGTTTGTTACCCAAGTCACAAATGTAGACCGATTTGTACCCGTCATGTCTTTTATTGAGCACATTGAGTGTACATCCACAGTGCAGTGATAAAAAGAAAGTCAACCTCTGTATTAAGGACTTCTCCAAGGGTGGATCTTTACTTAATGTGCTCGAAAAAAGATATGATTGTGTTATTAATCTACTTTTATATTGTGTTTGTCTAGAACTATTGTTTAGATAACAATCAGACTACATTTTAATAGTAATCAATGCAGCTAATTCCAAAAGGTTCACTTACTTTTTTGTGTATAGAGGCAGTGACCAAAGACACCGACATTCTGTGACTAGTAGTATATATGTAATCCGACCAAGGACAACAGAGTTGTAACATACAGGTCTTTTCCAGGCTCAGACAACAAGTCGTCTTCAGTCATTCCATGTGGATATGATTAACCATTGAGTCATTGCCGACTCTGGGTCATTCTATGAATCAATTTTTGTGCCAGTGTCTGCCATGATTGTGTCAAACCAGCGAGTTCTTTGACCTCTTCAAGTTCTAGAAGGGCACAATATTTTGCCTATACACCAGAAGGAATGTAAGGACTAGTAGCCTTAGACGTATTAGAATATCACATGAATCCGTAAAAATGTCTTCTCATGGAAAATTACACTAGCAATCATTGTTTCTAATACATCTAGAGTTTTGCACTCGGCCTTTAGTCAATTAATATAAAGTAATGGATTACTATTCATTTATTTTACAATGATTATATTCCATTTATATTATAAATATACAGAAAAACAATTTGCAAATTTCACCAAACCCTTATATGCCACAAGGTTCTGAAAAGGATTAGAGTGCAGCTTTACCACAAATTACTGGCATTTTGTGATGTCTTTTCTGATTGTGTGGTGGTGATTTTTTTTTTTAATTTAAAACATTAAAAACCTACAAAGACCGCATTGCAATACCATGGCAATTTGTGGTAAAATGGCATGGTGGTCACACCATGGCCTCCCTTTCAGGGCTTATGCACATGGCCATCTATCGGCTCTGAAGTGCATGGGGCCTTACTGTGCTGTCCATTGGATGTTGTATTGCTAGCTATTCTATCTTGAAGTATTGCCCCTAGGGGAGAAAATTCCCTACATATGGTAGTCAATGGAGCATGATATGGCGGCATACAGAGTCACGCTGGTTTTATAATATGGAGCTTCAGCAAGAAAACTCTGTGTCGCCATAATGCCTCCAATACAGTTCTGCAATGTGCATGAGGCCTTTATATAATGAATTGCTAACATATGCAAACTATTACTCCTTATGAATCAATACAAATCACTTTCCCAAAAGGCATTCTAAATGTATATGGAGCCGAGCTTTTGATTCCAAAAATTGCATTTCTAAGAGAATGAGAATGAAGAATTCTGCTGGTTTCTCAGTTCATTAATTTTCTATATACATATATTTGCTCAGATACTATTAAAGCATTCCTTTATATTCTACCTGAAACCACCAATGCCACAATTTAATGACATATATTCTTTACGGTTCATTGTATTTGTGATCCATGTGCTCCAGCAGATGAAATAAGCCACGGAGGGGGCCACCTAAGGATGGCTGCTGTATGTAGACTTCACAGGTATACTTGGGTACCAGCTGCAAGATCCATTGCTCAATTTAGTGCATATATGCTGATTATTTTGAGTCTTGTCATCTGTCCAGGGACACTCATTTGGTGCGAGGTTATTGCAGCTTGCCATGCCACACATTCTAATCTAAATATAAACCATTAAAATGAGGTTTAAAGATTATTAGAACAAATACAAAGGAACTGTAAAAACTGAAATATTTCACAGAATTCAAATGATCATTTCTAGTCATTTTTTTAACTCTGATAGTAACATAGTATGTAAGGCTGAAATAAGCTGTCCATCCAGCTCAGCCTATTACCCCCCAATGTTGATCCAGAGGAAGGCCAAAAAACAATGAGGTAAAAGGGTTTGACCCAATACAAGTGAGTCTCTGAGCAAATGTGGATAGATTTATAGTTTTCTAGAGGGTTGGGCTTTAACAGATATATCTTTTTATCTCTACTTGCCAAGCAGGCACAACAGAGCATCCGGTCTGACCTGGAGTTATTGTTAGCCTATGTCGTAATCATCTACAGGATGTGCAAAATATATTCTTTTAATTACGGTTTATGGTGAAGTCAAACAGTCACTTTGCATATAATGTCAGTCGAATGACTCTAGACTACTGTGCAATATGGTGAAGCAAGAGTCTGAGATGCTCCTTATTATATGCTGTCTCTTGTAATAAGATGTAAGAATAGTGCAAGTAATTGGGGTGGACAGGAAACTGCAGAGAGCGCCACTCCCATCTGAAGCCAGAAGTGGACCTGAAAGGGAGCCTGAATTTGCTTCAAGGGGTTATCCAGTAATCAGACAACATTCCTCCTGTAGCTTTAACAGTGTTAAAAATAAGAAAATCAGCTGTAGTTTGTCTTCTGGCGTGGTAATCGGCACTGTAGTGCCACTGTCCTCTTGATATTTGTCTTGGAAAATGTCACTGGATATCACCTGACCGCCACAGCCAATCAGAGGCTACAGCATCACCGTTCCGACCTCCTGACGACATGGCGCCTAGGATGTGAGCACTAATACTGGAAAAGCAGTGACACTGCAGCCTCTGATTGGCTGTAGCAGCCAGGTGATAGCCAGTGACAAACATCTTCCACAGCAAACATCGAAGGATAGCTGCTTTTGTTTAGTACAGTTGGATTTATAGGGATGATGTTTGGTAACTGGACAACTCCTTTAAAGCCAATATGATATCTTGATCGAACATGCCACAATTTACTTATTTTTTGTCAGATTTTCATATGGAATCTGACAGGAAAAAAAATGCTCTGCATGAAATCGAAGGCCTGCAGTGCAGCAGTAAAGCTTTGTACCTCTGTGGGTGTCCTAGTACAGCTCCATGCAATATAGAGCCATAAGAGAGCCGAGTGCCTGAGGCCTTGTTCTACCAGTCTGTATCTATCTGTATTTCAGAATTAAAGATGTAGCAACCGTTAAAGGGGGCTTTCTAACTAAAAAAAAAGGGACTTTTACCACTTAGGATTTACACCTTGCCTCTGTTTAGCGTGTATTGATATGGTAACTATGTGAAAAACGGACTATTTTCTGTGCACTTTTACGTTTTTATTTTGTCATGTAATTTACTTTTTTTTTTTTTTTTAACTGCTTGGCACTTCCTGTTTTTGTCTTCTTTTTCATCTGTTCCCCATAGTAGAATTTGTAAACAGATCACACTCGCATGGCATGCAAGTGTGATTCATTTATTCAATGCTCCCATAGAAGAAAATAGTCTTATCAAGAATTGCCCATCTGCCCAAGTGAAAAATTGCGTGTGAGAATTTTTTTCCATGTCAGTTCTGTCTATCTCAGACTAGGATAGAACACCTGCATGTGAATACAGCCTTAGGCCTCATGTCCATGGGGAAAATCAGGCCTGCCGCAGATTCTTCATGTAGAATCCGTAGTTGGTCCCTCCTGCCCCGCTGACATGAGGCCTAAAAATCAGAATAAACTCACCTGCTCCGGACGATGCGGATCTTCCTTCTTTCGCAGCCGGATCTTCTTTCTTCGGCCCGGCAAATGTGCCGCGCGCATGCGCTAGGCACATCCGCCGGGCCGAAGAAAGAAGATCCGGCCGTGAGGGAGGGAAGAACCGCATCGTCCGGAGCAGGTGAGTTAAATTCTGGTACTGGTCTCACGCGGATCCGGACGGCTTCCATAGGCTTCGGTAGAAGCCTGCGGGAGCCGTCCCCGCGGGATCCATGTGCGGGAAAAACGCTGCGGATTTTAAATGTTAATTTACCCGTGTACATGAGGCCTTAGGGTGCATGGAGCAGACAGTAGGTGGCTCTGTACGTTGTGCAGTGGTGTAACATGTTATCGTTGGCACATCTATTCACTTTAATTCACTGCAATACCATGTCAGGCCTCTGCACAATGTACAGAGCTATCTGCTTCCTGCTCCATACATAGTGACAGCAGCATGTTGACCAGCCACTGATGACCTATTGTAAGGACAGGTCATCAGTTTGGGGTTTTTTTGAGCTGAAAACCACTTGACTGATGCATTGTGATAACTCCATTTACAGCATTGTAGTATATTGCAGTTGTATTAAATGTTAAGGGATTGTTTGCTATCTGTAATACTCCATGGTTTTACTGTATTAAATGTATAGTACCATAGCAATCTAAAAGCATCCCTAATTGTTGAAGAGAGCTTAAAAATGGTGAGGTGTGGAAATACAAAATACTCTAACAATTGGAAAACTCCTTTAATCACTGTATAATGGAAAGTTATGTAACTTTCTAATATAAAGTACCTCTCATTGGGTCCCCCGTGCTATAAAAAAAAAGCAAAAAACAAAGCATCTCAACTCTCTCCGCTCATTCCCTGCCCACAGCTCCGGTCTCAATTGTATTTGTTTACAGGCTGCTTGTAACGTGCCGTAAACCTGCTGCTGCAGCCAATAGCCTTATTTAGCGATTATTGCGGAGCGCGGTCATTGCCTGCAGCAGCTTTTTTTTCGTAAATAGTTCAGGCAGACTACAGTTTGTGAAGAGAGCGTCAGCAGAGAGATCAGAGCCAGCGGTAAGTATGTATGTATATATGTTTGTATGCATGAAAGCCGTTACTGACTGACTGGCCACTAATTCTCTAATTTCCTGGTTTCGTACAAACGTGAAATTTTGTATGACTTTGACTAGATAGGAAAATTAAAGAGGTCCTAACTTGATTATTCCTTTCTAAATGCAAAAGTGACCCCCTATGTAATGTAACTAATAACACACATCTGTACCGCACAAATGTGGAATTCGCCACGACCATTCTTTACATCTGAAATAGGAAAAGTATAGGGGTCACGGCTTCAATATTCAATTCTAAACGTGAAAAACTGTGGGAAAATCTGCAATTTATTTCTCAGAAACCATAAAGCCTAGGGAAATGATTTGTATACTGAGGAGAATCTACCTCACCTTTGTGTATGTACAGAGGAGAATGCTTCACCTCTGTGTGTCTATACTGAGAATACAACTGACCTCTGTGCATTTACTGAGGTGTATCTAACGTTCCTCTGTGTATATACTGAGGAGAATCTACCTCACCTGTGTGTGTGTGTGTGTGTGTGTATATATATATACTGCGGAGCATCTACATCATCTCTATATGTATATACTGAGGAAAATATAACTTACCTCTGTGTGTGTGTGTATGTATATCTATCTATCTATCTATCTATCTATCTATCTATCTATCTATCTATCATAAGGAAGCGGCCATGGACTGCAGGGACAGAGCATGCCTTTAAGGCTAGGAAGGGGCTACAAGCTCCAGTCTGGGGGTAAATTTGAATAAAAAGGTGCTTTACATTTAAGGGTAAAAAGGGGGGAGAGTGGGAGGGGTGGCACATTCTGCAGAGGGACATCGGAACATGCAGTCTGAGGAGAATCTAATGCTCCTCTGTGTATACATATTTTATTCCTCAGTTCCTCTGAAGTTACCACGACTTTATAAAGTTTTCTGCACAAACAGGTAAATACCTGTAACAATTAACTTGGGTGAAGCCAGGTACATCAGCTAGTGATAACCTAAAGGACTAACACTTACCTTACATTCACATCCAGACTGATATCCGATATGTGGTTGACTGATACTGTCTTTTTGGAAATCAGTTAGCTCTTCCCAGAGGATATTTAAACCACACAAATAGATGCGAACCTTCCCATCATAAATGGCGCCTTTAACAAATCAAAACAAAAAGCTTTCTGAGAATTCACGGCTTTTACACAGTGAAACATTTCCATATAGTACATGGGTATATTCTATTCAATACAACTTTGACTTTATACTGGTCCTAAATTACAGCCTATTTAATTTTCTACAGGGTATTGCTAAAGCAATAGAGCGGCCTATAAAGGATGCTTTACACTGTGGGCCCCCTGTCAGTAGCATCATTTTTAACTGTTTTTGCATCCTCTGGACTCAGTAGAAAAACACGAAAGGAAGGGACGCAAAAGCAAATCTGCTGTGTAAATACTACTTTTAGGGCGCCCACCCACTGGCGATTTTTTTCCCTGCGAAATTCGCAGCATTTTTTTCTCTGCAGGGGTCTATGGGACTTGTAATGTTAAAATCGCGATCGCGCAAAATCGCAATTTACCGCGAAATCGCGATTTTGCGCGATCGCGATTTTAACATTACAAGTCCCATAGACCCCTGCAGAGAAAAAAATACAGCGAATTTCGCAGGGAAAAAAAAATCGCCAGTGGGTGGGCGCCCTTAGGCTGAATTCACACAAGGCGGATTTGCTGCGGTTTTGCTGCAGTTTGCCGTTGCATGCAGAAATGCAACTGCGGCGCGGTTTTTCAAGACACAGCATGTCCATTCTGTTTTTTTCGCAGCGCTTTTTTGTCCATAGACCTCTATGGACGCAGCAAAATCCGCACCAAAATACGCTGCAAAAAGTAAAAAAGCACTGCGGAAAAAAACGCTTGCGGATTTTTCGGCAAGAAAATCCGCAAGACAAAAATAACCTTTGAAGCAGTTTTGCCGCAGAAGCAGTTCTTCTGTGGCAAAACCGCAACGGAAAAAACGCAGCAAAACCGCAACAAATCTGCCCTGTGTGAACCCAGCCTTAATCTTTCCAAGCCCTATTCTTTAGTAAACTGAACTGTCACGTATTGCAGCACTCAGCAGTGTGCATCTTCCATCCTGCTCACCTGTCTCTTCAGGTCAGTGATGTAACCAGATGACAGGAGAGCATGATTGAAGATGCACATTGCCCGGCACCACAAGGTGCGACAGTCCTGGGTATTACTGTGGCGGTACAAGGGGGCTTATTTTGTGGTATATGCAGAGATGAGCCAGAAGTAGTCTTCATGGCAGCCTGGGGCAGACTGAGCAGGGTCTGTTCATGAATTCTGGGATGAAGAGCTGGGTGGAACAGGCAAGCAGGATGAAAGGGAGTCTTGTGAGGAGCAGGTAGGCTGCTCTGAAAGAAAACTGAGGAAAAGGCGAGCAGCTGCAACCAGAGAGATGGAGCATTACTGGTGGAGAGCATTACACCAGGAGAGTACAATAACAGGTGAATGCTACAGTGTATGGGGGGGTATATGTTTTAATTGGCAGAAGGGGGCACTCAAAACCTCATTTTCTGAGCTTATTGCACAAACCTTTATACAGCTCCTAATGGGTTTGTGGTACTCCTAGAATTGCAGCTTATTACCTGTCCAAAGGATGGGATAAGTGTCTGATAGTGGGAGCCGACCACTGGGGCCCACACTGATCATGAGAATAGGGGTCATGTGCCTTCTGTTTGAATGGCGCAGAGGTTGAGCATGTGCACTGCTGTTACATTTAGGAACCCAAAACAAAATATCCCCTAGTGTGACCCTAATATTCAGAGCATTCACCCTGAGAAGGGTGACCCCTATCTCCAACCTAACCCTAATGAACTCTAGTAGTCCGTGTGTCATGCAATAACAAATTAAAAAAAAACACAAATGGGGATATCATGCCTGGCAGTGGCAGATAAAAACGGTTAAACATTAGGCATTTCCAGCTATTTTTGATGTCTCCAGGCAGTAGCCAATGGATGAGTTTTGCAAGGAATGCGAGAAGAGAGCAAAGACCAGTCTAAGCTAGCGGACCGCCACTGGATTTCTTAAGAGTAATTCACATAAAGCGCACGGCTGAAAAATGCCAAAATCTAATGAATGTCATTAGGATAAACTCATGTGAAGGTATGATTACACTCCTCATATTAGTGCCCACCTATGGCTAGGTTCAGTTTCTTCCTTTAAAACACAGCTTGAAAGTCAACGTGAAAATGAAAGGTCTCTGACGTCTTACCTCCTAGAAGATACTCTTTTTTGTTGACCAGTGTTACTCCACAAACGGAAGATTCAGATGGGGTGTAGACATATTGTATATCTTTCATCTTGTCGTATACTTTAAAAAACTATGAACATTTAATCACGTGTTAAAAGAAAAAAGTAATTTCTGAAATCCGGTCATCATCTATACAGCATTACTTTCAGATAAAAGCCAGCCATGGGATAACTGAGGACAGCTATTACTACTGTCTACACCACACACGGTGGCTGAGCATGCATGTGTATTTGAATGGGGAGAACTGTTGTCACCTCTGACAGCACATATCTTCCACAGAAACAAAGGATTGCCTTTTTTTAAAAATCCAACATAGTTTCTTTTTTTCTCTATCTGTCATTGGTGGACAATCTTATGGCCCCCATGCACATAGAATTGTTGATCAATTTTAACCTGTTAATATAGCTAGCTTAAAGAGGGTTTTCCAGGCAAAAACTATTGACTCATCCACAAGATAGATCATCAATATAGCTGAGCGAGTATACTCACTAAAGGCAATTGCTCGAGCGAGCATTGCCTTTAGCGAGTATTTCCCCCGCTTGAGACTGCAGGTTCGGGTGCCGGCAGTGGGCACGGAGCTGCGGGGGAGAGCGGGGGAGAGCGGGGCGGAACGGAGGGGAGATCTCCCTCTCCCTCTCTCTCCCTCTCCTCTCCCCCCCCCCCCCCGCTCCCTCCTGCTGACAGCCGCTACTCACCGCTCCCCCGCGCCGGCACCCGAACCTGCAGTCTCAAGCGGGGGAGATACTCACTAAAGGCAATGCTCGCTCGAGCAATTGCCTTTAGCGAGTATACTCACTCATCTCTAGTCATAAATCGTTAATTGCCCAGAACCCTCCATTAGGCTGATAGTGCAGCGGGATGGACCTAAGTCATAGGGGACAGAAGCTGAAGTGGCCTAGCTGGCTTCATTCCCATTGAAATTAATGGGAGCTTAAGCCACTATTACACTTCTACTCTGTCAGCAGGGATGGAAGTGGAATAGCTGCTTCCGTTTCCATTGAGTTCAATAAGAGTGAAGCCAGCAAGGGCACTTCAGTTTCCGTTTCCTGTGACGCATATCTGGCCCACTGCACTGATGGCAGGCCAGGCGATCAGCTCAATGCTAGGGATCCTAAGTGGCGGGTTCCTAGCAATTAAAAGGGTTATCAGAATTTTTTTTAATGGCTGGCGATGCTATACGATAAGAAAACCAACAATACTCTCCTCTCTTCTCCTGCTGTCCGTGCTGGCTGGAAGTCTGATGACTACTGCAGCCAATCACAGGCCACAGTGTCACCGCCTGTTCTCTTGTCATCAGTGCTTCACAATCTGAGCGCCATGATACCAGAAGTTGGGAATGGGACACTACGGCCTCTGATTGGCTGCAACAGTCGCCTGACTTGAGGCCATCGCTAACAGTAGGAGGTTCACTAGCTGCTCCGTGATTTCCCAGGGAAGGAGAGGTAAGTATTGATTATTTTATTTTATAGCATGCCTGTCTATTTAAAAAAAACAACTTATTCATACTCTGACAACCTCTTTAACTATTGATGACCTATCCATTGAGCTCAATTCGTTTGTGCAAAAGAGCATGCAGCATGTCCTATTTTTGTGCATACTACGCACGAAAATAGCACATGACTACTTACATTTAATTGTTCATCAATGGGAGCATGTTTGTTTGTTTTTTTTCTTGCACACACAAATCTGCAAGACATGTGCGAGGAAAAAAATGCGCACACTTGCACAAATTCAAGCCTATCCTACAAATGCACTCGGAAATACGCTTACACCTGTACAAGGTCCGATGTAGATATAGAATTCGTGTGGAAAAACCTGTGTTGGATTCTGCCATGTGAACACACCCTAAGTAATTTGATGCAGGCTAGTGCTGGGCGAAGGCCCGGACTCTGTTCACATCTGTATTGGAGATATGTTTGAACCTGCAATGCAGATCCAACACAACATGCTGGATAGAATAGAAGAGCAGTGTTGGAGTTCTGGGATCTGTTCCTTCCTAGTAGTCTGATTCAGGTCTTGGATTTGGTTCTCTTCATCTTCTGATCTGGTGGGAGTGGTTGTAGGTTAGACTGGCTTGATTTCACCTGTGAGTAATTTGGGAGGGCTATTTAACTTGGGCTTGTGCTTAGCTCATGGCTGGTTTTGGTTTTTTTTTAAACTCGTTTTATTGACAAGCAATTTGCAATAACAAAACCTCTGCAGTACAAGGTCATACATGAGATTCAAAAAACAGTGGCAAATTTACATTGTTCATTAAGTACAGTACACTTCACGGGTAGGAATGAGAAAAGGGGAATGGTGAGGAAAGGAGGTTCATAGGGGGGGGGGCAGGAAGTAGCAGCTCCCATAGTAAAGGTCGCATACCTGTTGTAGGGCTGTTAGTAAGTGTCTAAGCCTCTGTGTGGGGGAAGGGGAAGAAAAGAGTGATAAATGTGTCCAAAGTGAGGAATTTTATACAGCATGGAGTATATAGTTACCAGGGGGCTTTTGGATAGGGTGTTCTAGCTAAAGTGATCAAGAGTGGTAGTTGGGTTTTGTAAGATGGCGGCAAGTCCCCCGGGTTGTTAATGTCGCCTTTGCAGTGCTGATATGGCTGAGGTGAGAGGTTGCTGAGGATACAGAGTTAATGACGAGTCGCACCATGGACCCCACACCTTTTGGAATTTGTCTTGGCACTTACGTGCCTTATACACTAGGTTGTTGTAGGGTATGGTTGAGTTGGTGATCTTTTTCCACATAGCCAAAGTTGGGCCCCTTGGGTCCATCCACCGCAGTTGCCTTTCTTGCCAGGAACAAAACTTCCCGCAAGAAAATTATGTCATAGTGTTGCCAATCTTCTGCATCGAGGACACCAAAGAGGCATATTTCCGGAGTAATGGGAACCAGGACGTCCAGGATTGCAAACAGCAGGCCAATGACATCGCCCCAGTACGACCTAATCGACGGGCAGTCCCATATCGTATGCCAGAAGTCAGCGTATGTGCATGTACATCATACACAGTGGGAAGATAGGTATCTGCCCATCCTATGCAGTCTCGCCGGGGTGAGGTAGCATTGGTGGACAATGTATAGTTGGGTCATTTTGTTGTTTACTGAGGGGAAGACGAGTAGAGGGGATTCTAAAACTTCTTAAAGTTTCTTCCATCAGTGCTGGAATTGGGGATTTCCATTTCGAGAGGTCTGGGGGGGAATCTCTCGAGCGGCTTTTGAGGTTGTTTGATGAGAGTATAGCGTTGAGATAAGACCCCTAGGCCCTCGTGATCGTAGTATTCCTATTAATGGGTAATGCGATATATTGCTACTCGCAGGCGGGAATTGCGTCTGGAGTGCATGATGGATCTGTAGATATTTATAAAAAAGGGTTCGGGGAATTTGATATTGATTTTGTAACTGCTCAAAGGATAGCAGAACGTTGGAATTGTATAGGGCGCCTAGGCACGTTATATCGTACTGTTCCCATATCTCAAGGTCAGCTAGTGGTAGCAGTTCCCGTAGCCCAGGGTTTCTCCACAATGGCATATCTGCGACAATGTCGGAAAATCCAATTGCTTCTTTAGCCTGTCTCCAGACTTGCACAGCCAGTCTGTGAATAGGAAGCATCTTACTTCCCAGGGTATTGGGAAATTCCAGCACCGGCCATAGATTGGTGATGTTTAATATCTGGGCTAGATCTGCCTCTGAGTTAGGTAACGGGTGGTCTTTCAGCCAGGGTTTCGGGTGGAGAAGTTGGCCGGCCAAATAATATAGAAACAGATCTGGGAGTGCCCACCCGGCAGCACTCTTGGGCCTTTGGAGAGTTGAGAGTTTAAGTTTTGGTCGGGATCCTCCCCATATAAAGGAGGTTATGAGGGAGTTCATGGTCTGGAAAAATTTCCTTGGAACGGGTACCAGGATGTGTTGTGGGATATAGAGGCACTTGGGCAAGACTATAATTTTAATTAAATTTATGTGGCCCGCCACCTATAAGGGGAGAGATCCCCAAGTTCTGAATTTACATCTATAAAGCTCATTGCTGTTCAATTCAGTCTCCCTCTGACTGCGGTGGAAGTCAGAGTTTGGTGCTGGATTCTTCACTAAGCGAAGTACTTTAGTTACTATTGTAGTTATCCTGTTCTCTTTGATTTTCTCCTCTCCCCTGTAGGGTCTACTAGTGGCCTAGGTATGTGGTCAGGTTCACCCTTTGTTAGGGTTTCAGATCCAGCGCGTCCTGACTGGACGTGACAAGCACGCTGTCTGGAAACATACCGGAGGGTAGAATGAAAGTCTGATGGACCACATTAGTCAGTGCAGTCCATCTAACAGTTTGTGTCATAGAACGGAAACAGAATTGAGCTTTCCTGCTCCCATGATGGAACCGAAGAACGGAAAGGCTGAATATTAGTGTGAACCTACCCTAAAGCATTTTATATCTGGTTATCCAACAACGTAGAGAGTCAGCAGTTAAGCTCGCACAACCATTTTAGTGCAGTTTACAATATCTCTATCTTTTTTTTTTTTTTTAAAGCAAAACACAAAATTACGAGTACTAAACTGTCGGGTTCTCATTACGTTGTGCAAGTGGTTCACAGATCCTAAGAACTATGCCCATAGCCCTCCACGAGCCCAACTTGTACTTTTGTCTGTCTTCGATTTAACACAGAGATACTATTGGAACATGTTCCAGTGTTTTCTTAGAGTAATTCTGCCTTAGAAACAGTGAGTATACTGTAGCGGTACATAATGTCTATGAATCTGTAATACAGACCCATAGGCTCTGTAAGTTAAACTGTACTGGGCCTTTTAGAAGGCATTCTATGTGCATGAGCGAGTCTCATTTCATTAGTACTGTTGGTCTTGGTATTGCACTGCAAAAGGCATAACTGTGTTTACAGAGGAAAGGCTTGACCCTTCCAGTTTTAAATAGATTTGTCTTCTACTGACACTAGTGTGATTAGATCCTAAGGCCGCTTTCACGCGGCCACGAAAATCACACGAGACTTGTGCATTGTGACACCCGTGAATATGAACCCCCCATTCTTTTGAATGTGGCCATATACATTTTTTTGGGTTTGTTTTTTTTATCTTTTACCAAATCGCAGCCTGTCCTATTTTTTTGGCGTTCCCTGGGGAATGCCTTGCCTGTTGGTTTCAGTAGGGTCAGGAAAAACATTGCATGGCAAGCAAGGTGCCCAAGAGTGTGACGTTTCCCATTGAAAACAATGGGAAGCACTTGCTGATTCTCCAGGACAGATGATCGGTACTTCTCTGAAGTGATGGAGGTGTTTTTGAGACACAAACGCCTTGCATTCGTGGGACATTGGCCATTCCCAAGCGCGATATCTGGCTGAGTTTCACGGTCAGGTATCGCGCTCGCCCGTGTGAAATAAGTCTAAGAAATACACTATGCTACAACTGCAACTTGCACAAGAAGAAAAAAGACAAAGTATGCTCTTAAAATAGGGTTTGATGAATATACAATACCTTCATCACTTTGATCTCAATTTGTTTTATACTGTCGATAGAATCTGGGGAGGAAACTGTTTTTTCACCCATTACTCTTGCACGCATCACTAAAATAAAGGAAACAAACACTAAATATTAATATTGATATTTCACATAAAGATTTCAGTTCTTTACTGGGCTGAGCACATATCTGCACCTTTGCAGAATGACTGAATCCTAATAGGGTCTATTGACCTGGCAGATTTGTTGCAAAAATTTCTGTTCCATTCCTCTGAACAGGTTCGCGGAAATCCATGTACAGTACGTGCAGAAGTCCTGCAACAAATCTGCTGCATGCTATAATACCATTAAGGCTCTTTTACACGGAATGATTATCGTTCAAAAAAACCTTTAATAAATCTCATCATTCATTTCATGCAAGCATAAAAATCGTTGGCTCGTCCGCAAATTGTTCGGTTTAAATACTGATCGTCCAGTCCTTCTCATGCACCGATGCAATGAACTGAAAAATCCTGTTTAAAAAAAAAACAAAAACTATTTGTCTTTGTGCCTAAACGCATTACCCAAGTGAAGAAGCAAATTGTGACATCACAGCGGCAGCCCCCCCCGGCC
This sequence comes from Eleutherodactylus coqui, assembly GCF_035609145.1. Taxonomy (NCBI): domain Eukaryota; kingdom Metazoa; phylum Chordata; class Amphibia; order Anura; family Eleutherodactylidae; genus Eleutherodactylus; species Eleutherodactylus coqui. The sequence goes on along the minus strand of NC_089839.1, from coordinate 162,795,967 downwards.
CAGCGCTAGTTCCCCCGGCGCAGCGACAGCCCCCCCCGGCCCAGCGCTAGTTCCCCCGGCCCAGCGCTAGTTCCCCCGGCCCAGCGCTAGTTCCCCCGGCCCAGCGCTAGTTCCCCCGGCCCAGCGCTAGTTCCCCCGGCCCAGCGCTAGTTCCCCCGGCCCAGCGCTAGTTCCCCCGGCCCAGCGCTAGTTCCCCCGGCCGAGCGCAAGTTCCCCCGGCCGAGCGCAAGTTCCCCCGGCCGAGCGCTAGTTCCCCCGGCCGAGCGCTAGTTCCCCCGGCCGAGCGCTAGTTCCCCCGGCCCAGCGCTAGTTCCCCCGGCCCAGCGCTAGTTCCCCCGGCCCAGCGCTAGTTCCCCCGGCCCAGCGCTAGTTCCCCCGGCCCAGCGCTAGTTCCCCCGGCCCAGCGCTAGTTCCCCCGGCCCAGCGCTAGTTCCCCCGGCCCAGCGCTAGTTCCCCCGGCCCAGCGCTAGTTCCCCCGGCCCAGCGCTAGTTCCCCCGGCCCAGCGCTAGTTCCCCCGGCCCAGCGCTAGTTCCCCCGGCCCAGCGCTAGTTCCCCCGGCCCAGCGCTAGTTCCCCCGGCCCAGCGCTAGTTCCCCCGGCCCAGCGCTAGTTCCCCCGGCCCAGCGCTAGTTCCCCCGGCCCAGCGCTAGTTCCCCCGGCCCAGCGACAGCCCCCCCCGGCCCAGCGCTAGTTCCCCCCGGCCTAGCGACAGCCCCCCCCCGCCTAGCGACAGCCCCCCCCCCGGCCTAGCGACAGCCCCCCCCCGGCCCAGCGACAGCCCCCCCCGGCCCAGCGCTAGTTCCCCCGGCGCAGCGACAGCTTCCCTCCCCTCCCCCCCGGCGCAGCGGCAGCCCCCCCGGCCCATCACTTACCAGGACAGCTGGACGGCGGGACAGCTGGGCGGCTTCTCCGGACAGCTCGGCAGCTCTGCACCTTCCTCTAACAGAGGAAGGTACAGAATGGCCGCTCCAGCGCGCTCCCGAGCAGTGACAGCTCGTCTGCGCATGCGCAGAAGAGCTGTAGCGGGGAGCACACTGAAGCGGCTCGTGCTGGAAGGAGAAGACCGGACTGCGCAAGCGCGTCTAAAAAAGCAAGCTGCCAGCGAATTTAGACGGAACCATGGAGACGAGGACGCTAGCAACGGAGCAGGTAAGTGGAATAACTTCTGTATGGCTCATATTTAATGCACGATGTACATTACAAAGTGCATTAATATGCCCATACGGAATTGTATAACCCCACTTGGTTTCGCGAGACCACCCCTTTAATGGGGTTTTCCCGGAACAAAATAGAAACTCAGCAAATGTTGAAATCTAGGAAGTACAGCTATGTAGCTGCAACTGAAATCTTTTATCTGACGCACTGGACCCTTCTCTTTGTCCCGTGCAGGCGCCAATCTGCTGCTGTTTACTTGCATTACTCCTGCAAGTAATCCTGTAAACCTAAACCCAGCAATAGACTTACCTACAACTCCCAGCATGCCTAGAGTTTGTTTACTGGCCAGCACTGTAGCTCCACCCACAGTTCGCAGGTCGTACAACTTACCAGCACCAACCCCCCTCTCACTCTGAGAAGGCCGGCTGAAGCCGACAGACAGGTGCACCTGCCACTCTGACCTGTACAAGAGCAATACAGCGCAGTTTCCCTGCTCCTGTCCTCCCATCATGCACTGCTCTCAAGATGTTGAGACTATGGACAGGAGGCAAAGTAGCAAATACAGACCAGATGTCTGAGGAAATGGATAGGGATTTCAGGTGGATAGTCATGTGGCATAGAAAAGGAAGAAAGTACCCATTACAAAAGGACTTTTGGTGATTTACATTAGATTTTAAAATATTAGTCTGTGCCCATAATACCTCTAAGTACAATACCATAAACGACCCTTGTTCCAAAGTGGCATTTCTACAAATTGTCATCTCCTACAACCACCTTAAAAAAAAATTGCTTTACCACACTTCACTTCCTCTAGTCCACTTAGCAATTGTTGTAGCACTGTCATACACTGCATTAGAAAGTTAACTTTAACATTTTTTGCAGCTCTTGTTTATGTATAGCATGTAGAGTCTGAGTCACGCATGCATTAGTATGATGGCTGTCTTTTTTCATACACTTTAGTCACATTTATCAGTTTAGACACATTTTTAATGGACAGTAAATGAGGAGGCCGATTTGTTATGTTCTGCATAATTAACTCTGCAGGCGATTAGAGAATAATTAACCAGCTGAGGTTATTGCTTCATTTTGTAAATGGAGACATATGTCTATGATATGGCAAGTTATGTCTCTTTATTACCAAAAAGTTACTGTGCAAACACTTCCAACAACTATTACTACTTTTAACCCTCACAGTACCATAATGTCAAATGACATTCCTTTGCAACTTGATTAGAAATCGAACTCCTCTGCTTACATCCAGTTGATAAATCGTTTCCTAGAATAATTTCAGATCTAATGTTACGTGCTGAAAAAACACACTATCCTACCAAAAGTCATTAAACACCTGAGTAAGAATCAAAAGTAGTAGTTATTTGCATCTGTTAATACTTAGTGGGGTTCCTTTGGCCCTAATGACACCGGATACTCTCCTTTCAACTAAGATCTGATAAACGTGAGCTAGTTTTTCCTTCAATGTATCCTGCAAATATCTGGTGAGTTCTCTAAAAAAAAAAAAAAAAGATGGACACTGTTAATATTTCCCCACCCTACATTCCAATTCGTCCCAAACATGTTCAGTAGGGTTGAGGTCGGGACTCTGTGCATGCCAGTCCAGTCGTGGAATATCCATATCTTCAAACCAACGTAACACCGCATTAGATTTGTGACAAGGACCATTGTGGTGTTGGAAGTATTGTTGACCATTCCCAGAGTATAGACACATTGTCTGCATCACATTGTCTGGAATGTCAAGGTGCACCTTATTGGTCATGGTTCTTGCCAGTAAAAGGCCCTTCAACAATTGGCATAGTTAGTATCTCCTTATACAGACAATAGAGTGGTTAAACCACACAGTGGAGCCTTCAAAAGTGTCATGACCTGTCAAGAGCAACCAGAGAAGAGGGGACATCTCAGCATTGTCAACATAAGTAGTGCTTTGAGTGGAGAAAGAACAAGCCAGCTCCTAGCATAAATGATTTAAGAGCTTTCTTCTGTTCTAAATAGGCACTGCACTTTGCACAGCCTTGTGTTTGTGATGGCCAATGTGATGACTAGCAAAAGTGCAAATAAATTTGTCTAAAACTGATGTTGAAAATCACGATAAAGTGCTGGCCACTAAGGGTCTCTCTTCCTCCTAATTTGCTCTCCACTGCCTGTTGGCCTATGAAGTCCATCTCTAGTAACAGAATTATTCAGACAATTACAGGAAGTGGGTAGGGGGTGAAGAGTCTTTGCATGCTGTTGTCTATGGAGATGAGGGGAAAAGAGTTGCTGGAGGAAAGCCAAAGCAGAAAGACTTTTGCTGGAAGCTGCAGTAGCAGCTTTGTCTAGTGTTCTATCTCACAGCTACAACGCTCAGTACTGCTGTATGATGTTCTCTATGATGCTGTTACTTATTGAGGTGTGTTAAAATCCTGAACGCCTATATGTGCAGTGTATCGAAAACATAGCTAGTCTCCACCGAGCATCTCAGGACGTATTGAGAAAATGGGCAAAAATAGTGCTATGCCTCATACACACACACACACCAGCTTATTTTGAGTCAACTAAATGTGGGTATGCTTTTTGTATGTTCTATGGACTTGCCACGAGGAACTGACATACAAAAATTGAAATGGTTCTCTAGCAAAGTTTGTTGAAATTCCTCCAGTCTTTGCTATCTACAGTATAAGGTTTATATGAATGTCTAGTGGCCACAGAAAACTGCGTTTTCAGCTAATAGTTTTCCCACCATTTTACAGCTCCACAGTATATCCTTCTACTGGAATTAAGATACCTGTGCACCACCTTTTGTATGTAAATTGCTCCTATGATTTGATATAAGTGGTGTGGAAGCAATGGGGAAAATCCACATGAACCGACCTCTGTTACTGCCCATTATTTATAGGAGTAAAAGCACAATCTATGTGTCCTTATAAGATTACACACCGCTTAATTTACTTGTCTTTTCAAATAGGAAAGACTTCGTATAGGCGTTGAGCAGAAAGCCGTGGCAGAGCAAGCACTACCATGGGGCCTCTAATTCTCTGCTAGCATTTTTCTTAAGCTTTTTTCCAAGTGTATTGCCAAGAGTTACATCAATTCACCTGCAAGATGTTAAGCACAGATTGGAATTTCTGATATGTGATATTTGATCCAAGACTGTACCTTTGCTGGCTGGGGTGCTCAAAAGTCATGGGCACCTACAGTATTTATGGAGACGGCTATCATTGTTCTAGGGCAGGTTACACTTTTGTAGCAGTGATCTGGTTAGTTAATGTAACTAATAAAGAAAAATGGGCTGATACCCATGAGAGGGGTTGCTGCTCATGAATTGTTAACTAAACAATGAAAGGGAAATGGAAAAACAGCCAGTGCTTTCCATGACTCATTAACTGTAATAGAGAGTGACTCCACATGTAAAGGACCACAGGCAGCGGGTTTGGGGCTTTCCTATTTTCATGTCAGCCTGACGGACTTGGGGTGTAAGTCACCATTGCTGAATAAACAATGCTTTATTAACTGTGAATCAGGAAAACAATTATTTGTGACCTGGTGATCCGAGGTATCTCAGTCTGTCAATGAAGTTCAAGAGTCCGAATGAAGGGGTGTTAATCAGAGTCCTAGTCTGGTTGACTGGGATCAGCACTAAACAATAATTGTTTCCCTCAACAGTCTTTATGTCCATCGGCGTGGGATACCTATAAAGACTCTACGCCCAGATGACCAGGGATAGCTCTCTTCTAGGCCTAGAAGAGTGTGCAATAAACCATACCCCCTTACATACGTGAGGGATTGCCTTTCCAGGACGAATAGGGCATAGGGCATACCAGTTGGAGAGGTTGTGCGAAATCCTGATCCAAATAAATTTGTCATGTAGGATTTTGTTTTTTTTTGCCTAGTTATCCAAAAATGCATAGTTTATTGTATGGCCATTTTATAGAAAGTCTTTTTGTTTCCTTACTGCAGTATGACACTGCCTTATATTTCACTCCTAGATTATCTAATAGCTGATAGGGGTCGGCACCTATTATTGCCGGTATTAAACAAAACTTTCTCTTGCTAACGTTGATATAAGTGATTACCATATCAGAACAAAAGGATAATTTCTAGTTGAGAACTGAACACTTGAAGGGAGGCTCTACTACCCTGTTGTACCACCTCTAGCTTGGATACAATATGTGATACAGGTGGGGATATATCAATGTGTGATACTGGTGGAGGCTCTAGTACCCTGTTGGGTTGCTTCTAGCTTGGATGCATGATGTGATACGGTTAGGCATGGTGGAGGCATACAGGTTCCGTATGGCATCCTGTGGCATGGCAGTCCACATTTGATATAACTGACCTAGAATGTGCAAACATATAGGCTGTTGAAGTTGGTGCCCCAGATGGTCCCATACATGTTCTATTGGTGATAAATCTGGCAACAAGATGTGGGGCAACATTGTGGGCGACATTCCTGTGACACCCTTGCTATGTGCAACTGAGCATTATCTCGCTGGAAAATGCCTCTTGGAAGTCCTGCCATGAGGCAACACGTGTGGCTGCAGGATGTCCTGAATGGTCATTGTCCTACATACCACTACTTGGAGTGACCTCCATATATATATATATATGCGCCTCCACCCCTGCCCCTTTCCCAGACTATCACATCAGCAGTGTGCCACTCCACAGCAAAGGGAGGATTGAGGCGCTTACACCTAGGTCTCCAAACACGGCAGTCGTCGGTGCCGAAACAAAACCTAGATTAGTTGCTGAAGATGACCTGGATCCACTTTGCAGGAGTCCAGTTTCATTGTTCACTACACCACTGCAAACTGAAGTGGCGGTGGGCGGCTGTCAAATACAGAACATGTAATGGGCACAGTCAGACCAAATGTCTTTCAGCCAAGTGTCTTGAAATGGTTCAGACAGACGCAGCGGCCTGTAACGATGGTACCACCTGCTTCTGGAATGGTGTACAATTAAACTGTTAGATCTCCTTGTGCCTGTTGCGTGATCAAACAATCCTCTCTACTGGTGGTCTGTCTTCAGCCCGGTTGCCGTGTGTGTGTGCCCTCACGCATTTACTGGTCCCAACATCTCTTAAAAGGGCAAGGGTGGAAACCCTTTTAGGGGCTCAGGTAGCAAGACCGTTCATCTAATCACACCACAACTCTAGTCATTTGCATATATGGCTAAGATGTAAGGCATGTCAAATTTTAGAGCAAAATGACAACTTCTAAGTGTTTTTTTTTTATCTACTTTTTAATTTATTATTGGTCCAGTATTTCACACTCTTACATTTAATAAACTTTTGGTTGTGGACTGACTCACCTTAAGACCAAAAGGATCATCTGGTGGGTTAAAGTTCTGAAACAAAAAGGTGCTAAACCAGAAGGTCCATGAGCTCCAAATTTCTGCACGGGGTGCTATCTAACATAAAGCCTGGGTATGTGCAGTGAGAATGACTGTACTGATTCTGCAGTTAACAGTGAGGATGCCCTTTTTGACTCAAACGTTTCTTATGAGTCCAAAGCTCTGAAGTATTTTTTCTGCTATCCCTTCACCTAGTGGTCAAGTGAAGCATATATTAGATCCTTGATTCTACTGAACAGGATTTTTCATTGTTCCGCTGTCACTTAGTGACAGAGCCAACATCGCTCATCTCACCCCTCTTTCCTTCTCGTCCTGTTCGGATTCTTAAGGCTTTCACTGGGTAGCTGGATCTGGTTTGTAGCTATGCATGTTGTAAAGGAATCAGCCAAACAAGACAAAAGAGCGCTGACAAGGAGAAGACAAAATGTCACACCACTAATCATCCACACAAAAGTGGCGAGGAAAAGTGCTTGGCCCAGACTTAATTAATTTCTCTGCTTACTTGTAGGAGATCTGACATGAATTCCGAGCCTTTTCACAAGACTTACACAGCTAGTTGGTGACTGGGGCTCAGCAATATTGTAGTAAGGCGAACTCTGAGAGAAAGCCCAGTAGAACAAATACATGCTTTGTTTTGCAGGAGCCAAGGAAACATGTTGATTTGGGCAAAATTAACCTTCAATATACTTTTTTTTTTTTTTTCGAAGTATTAATGTGTATTAACTCTTTGTATGTGTTTCATGGAGGTTATCAAGCAGTAGAGCATAACTTTGAAAAATAAGAATTCTAGAGTCATCTATGATACTGATACTATACTTTCTTTGCCAAAGTATTTTCCCAAAAATGAACAGATGACAGGTTGTTCCACTGTTTGGACCCTTAGTAATCAGCTATAATTTAGGAAATGACAGCAAGTTTTCAATACTCTTGCAGTTCCTCCCCAGCGTTGTATGATACTCGCCAAAATTAATGGACTATTTCATACACCGCAATTCCTTAATATCAGAATTCATTCGTATAATTCTGATGATCACCACTAATCAAGGAATTGCTGTGTAAGGGATTCACTTATGTAAAAAGTGATGGGGTTTGAACTTTATAAATATGTGAAGGACAGGCTTCCATACCCCGAAGTCTGCCCACCAACCATGTACTGAGCACACACCCCATTACAGCCTCCATATACTGTCCTCCCACAGTTATCACAATCCCCATGTGCTTTCTGACTCTCAGCTCCGCTTCATGGAGCCCTGCACCACCCACTCCCCCCCCCCCCCCCCCCGATATTAGCTTTACTGTTAAAGGTTAAGACGTTCTGGGGGTGCCCAAGATAAACTTACACCCAGGCCCATGAGCCATTAGCTATGCCCCTGGCCTCACCCACAAGGCACAGGGCTAATCTCAATTTCACAATTTTGACAAAAGTAAGATTTGTGCCACAGCAAAATGGCGGTTAATCAAATTCAATTGCCTAGCCTTATTTCCTGGTGGTTTCATATAGTGAAACCCCATTTGTGGGCTTATAACCACCTTACAGCCTATTTATTTTTGTCTATATGTCTAAAATAAAAAATAAAGCAAATTCATTAAAAAATTTCCTATACTTTTGTTTCTACAGCTCGTATGCAGATAATGTGTCTCCACAGTAATGGACAACAAACCCTGAATAGCCTAATCCTGCAGTCACATTTGCTTGTATTTGACCCCTATTTTATGCTGACATATGTCTGGTAGATTAGCTAGAAGTAAAAGACAGCTTGAAGGGCTATGACTGAGGAATCAGACTATTACACAGGGTTTCTTTTAGTGTCTGTTACCGTGGAGACACATGGGATTACATAGGAGCTGTAAAAGTAAAATGGTACAAAATTTTGAAACAAGTCTTGATAAAAGTTGCTTTTTTTTCTCACTTTAGATTTATTTGGGACCATAAAAATAAATGGTTGAAAAGGTGGCATGGCATTTAAAGCGAACCTGTAATACTTTTAAACTGATACGATGCTTATAGGACTACGGTGTACATCTAATAATTAGCCAGCTCCCCGTTCCGTCATGGTCACTCATTAAAGTCTTTGCTCAGTTTGAGTGTGACTCTTTCAGTCAGTGCATGCACATTCCCATAGAGAACAATGCATATGAAGAAAAGTCACACTGTTCACTGGTTTATAAGCACCATAACCTAATTTATGATGCTTATTGGACATGACAGGTTTTTTTTTACAATTTGTGTTCCGAATATTTTGGAACACTTCTTTTTTTTTTTTTCTCCCTCCTGTTTGCACCTCTTACGTGTCCCCTTGGTTTAATTTTCGCCCGGAGAGGATGATTGATGGAGTGCAGAGTAACTCTACACATTAAACTTTTGTAGGTGAATTGGCAATGAGGACTGAATAGCGCAGCGCTCTGAGATTATCCTCCTCGGAAATCTGTTTTCATTAATTTATGTGCAGGTGCTCTGCAACTCCATAAAGTTAAGTAACCTCTGAGTATTCATTGAAGGATGGGCGTTGGGGAGGGACAGAAATGACTGCCTGCGTGAACAGATGTAGATATCCATCTATTTAACCAGATTTATTTCAGAATATCTACCTGCTGGATCAAGAGTGCGATTCATGAAGTGTCTTAAGATTTAGAGGGCAAAGCCTTTGTCTTGATTCTGCTACCCACTGCCACCCTACACTTTTAGGGTAGCAGAATCAAGACAAAGGTCGGGTTTACAATGCGGACATACACAAGCATATATAGTATGCGCAAACTTAAAAACTAACTGGGAAATTAATTTTGTCCTTCAATGAAAGGGATATAACACCCTAAAATGTATATGGCTGCTTATATATGTGTATTTTCGTCAAGACAGTCTTAACAGAAAAACTATCCATGTTGTCTATAGGAGGCAATCAGCTCTTATCTTAGACTGTTTATACTGCTACATTAAATGGCAAAAATAGTGCAGCATTCAGCACTACTCTTGGCATCAAAGCAACAGAAACCACAACTGGATCACAATGGAATCCCCTACAAGTCAGTGCAGTCTTTTAGTTGCTTTGGGGACCCAGCATATAGTGGATTTAGTAAAGCATTGTGGCTTCCATTATGAACAGAAACCACAATGTTGGTGTGAACAGAGCCCTTAAAGGGGTTGTCCAGTTTAGCCAAACGAATGATCATACATCCTATTAAGAATTTTTGAGGTAATAGAGGAGGAGGATAACCTGTTCTGAGGAACAATTTCTTGGCCAGAGTGCAGATGTGCTACAAAAAGCAACCTGCCCTGTCTTACCTTACAGTCAGTCAACCCATTGACTTGAGTGGGCACTGGGTAATACTTAATTTCTCCTGTGGTGTTGCTTTCGGGAAATGTAATAATGTAAGGGGTTTTACGGCTCCTAAAAGTAATCCCTCATCCACAGAATAGGGGATAACTAGCTGATCGGTGGGGTTCGACCACTGGGACCTCTATTGATCATGTATTCGGGGTCCCGAATGAATAGAGCTTAGGTCAGGCTCTGTGTGAAGCACAGGATGGGCAGGTGCACTGTGCTCCATTCATTTCAGTGAGGGTGCCTTAGATTTCCGAGTACTTCACTCTGGTTACAACAAAAAAAGCATACTTACCTGTCCTCTACCATGGGGATCCAGAGCTGTAGCACTGCTGTCATCTGGTGTTTGTTGTGGAAGATGTCACCGAAAGTCACATGACCACTGCATCGTCACCGTTCTGAGCTGCTGGCATCATGGCACCCAGGATGTGGGTACTGATGCCGTAAGAACAGACTATGACAATGATTTCCAGTGACGTCCTCTTTCACAACAAGCATCGGGCGATGGCAGAGCTACAGTGTTGGATCCCCCCACAAAGGACAGGTAAGTAACACACCAATTTTTCCTATATCTGTAGAAGGTCCAAATTTCAGGACAGAATTCATCATTATGAATTTAGAGCAAAACTTGCATGCTGCTATTTTACATATCTTCATATTATAAATAAAGCACATAATAAGCCCCTCCATACTTCTAGACAATGGGCAAAGCCATAAAAGAACCCCCCCAAAAATTATGTGGAAGTGATCGGCCGTGCTAGGACTCTGCCCCACAATGATATTCTACTGGCGTCTTTTAGAGCTATTAATCAGTATGCACCAGGCGCAATCTGCACTATAGAGATGCTAATTGTGAGGTTCTTCTGAGAGGCATGTTGTACATCTACTGCGCACATGGGATGAGAGCTAAGCAGCCACAGCATGACCTGATGAATTAAATGGACTTTACATTTTCTTCTGTGTGTCCTACAGCAGGAGACCAAGACTGGAGAGGAATATATTTCATCATGATTTACTGATATGTGTCACAAGTCTCAATGGGAAATTTTAGTAAGAAGTATGGACAGTAGCTAGTCTTCTGAATACTGATGCCCCCAAACAGAGTAAATGATAAATACGAGCTGCATTTAGTGCCAGAACATTCGCATCACGTGCCACGTTACATGCCGTAAACAGATGGTTATTGAGCATTAAGAAACTGCCCCCCGTAGCTTTCCACAATGTTGCTGCAAAAATTCAGAAACTCATTGAGGTACACTTTTATCTTAAAGGTATATTTAACGGCCAACCATGTCTTGTACAATATACTCCCATGTTATCACGCTGTGCATGCAATTTGTGCTTAAACCAAATTGCTAGTAACACTGTGGCATCATGGGTTGCTATAAGATATTGCATATTTAGACCAATTTCCTAAAAGCTTGTTTACCGCAAAAGAAACACCATTTTATCATGTCGCCATATCCCTTCCTTTTCAACATGGGATATGCAGATGTAGCAAAGCTAAGTTTGTCATACAACTCATCACAATCTTAACCCTACAATATATATTGTTTTTATGTAGCTACCTTTCCTAATTCTTGTTCTCATAATGCAAAACAAAAGTTTAATTCAGCTTTGCTACACAAGTAGTTGAATATTTTTACAGACCAAGTATAAAAAAAAAAAATAAAATAACTAAAGAAAAAATGTTTTAAAGTCAATATACAAGTAGCATAAACATTTAGTACATTATATAAGAGAGACTCACCAACATCTGCACTACAGAATTGTTGCTGGGGGTGAGAAGAGGCGCAGCTGCATGCCTCTGTCAGCTCCTTAAGGGTTAAAAAGAGCAGGGCGCAACAGAGCAACGTGTGTGTGAAAGGATTCATGCTGGGCTACAAGAAGCCAAGAAAGTGATTCTTTTCAGAAGCTGCGAGGAGCTGTATTATATGTCTTCCTTCTGACAAGCGTGGAGAACAGGCTCTTGCAATCTGATGTCTTATTACTACGGCATGAAGCCTCCTTATTTATGGATGAACAGCAGAAGCCCCTCCTTCTAAAACACAAGAAAACACCAATCACAGGAGGAAAATGAAGCGTGGTAGTTTGCTCGTATAGAGGCAGTTACGAACATGTTGTAACTTCCTTATTGCAGTGGCTGACAATATACTACTTGTGAAAAACACCCTGCGTACAACAACTTTTGCAGAGTTCTAGGTAGGTGTGGAAAAATGCTGAAAAGCAAGATTTTTTTCCAAAAATAGAAACTATTCGAATGACTTCAAATTTATTCAGCAGCAGGACAACAATCCCAAACATCCAGCCAATGTCGTTAGGAACTATCTTCAGTGTTGAAGAACAAGGAGTCCAGAAAGTGTTAATATGGCCCCACAGATCCCGGATCTCATCATCATCCAGTCTGTCTGGGATTACATGAAGAGACAGAAGGATTGGAGCAACCCGGCATCCACAGAAAATGGATAGGGCTTCGTTTTCCAAGGTGTTTGTACAGGAACTCAGCAGGGAGGTTGTCCCAAACTGTGTACAAGTGTACCTAGAAGAGTTGGTGCAATTTTGAAGACCAAGGGTGGTCACACCAAATACTGATGTGATTTTCCTCTTTTTTTTTTTCCCATTCACTTTCTTGCATTTTGTTAGTTGCCAAAAATAAACTAATGCTACTGTTTTTGAAAGTTTTCTTGCTTTGCAGCATTTTTTTCACACCTGCCTATAACTTTTAGACAGTGGAGTAAATGTACATCTAGTGCCCATTCTGTGAAAACTCCATTGATTTTACTGGTTCTTTTCTCTTCTCAGGTCACCTCCTTTGTTTCTGTCTTTTTGATGGAAAAATAATGGAACAGTATGAACATTATTACAGTATAACATTGCTGTCAATAGGGACACAAATAAAGATCATTCCATATGTATCTGTTTATGCTTCTCTTTAAGCTCTCGTTCCCATCAGCATTGCAGGTTCCATTTGGACCCTATATCGTTGATTTCAGCCTTAAAAAAAAAAAAGGCATATGCATCACAATAAGGCTCCTAACTGTCGCCACCAAAAGGAGCATGGGCGGTCGTTAAGGGTTTAATCACTTTCCATAGACTATAATGGGCATATTTCTCACTAATAAAAGTAGGCCATGCTGCTAGACATTGCCATAAAAATGCATATAGATTTTTACCTCCTTATTACGTTTTGCAAAACATGGATTGAATACAATGAAAGTTACATAAGGGTATGTTCACATGGCACATTTTGGTACGTATTCACTGAAAAAATATTCACCAAAATACACCACATTGATTTGCAATAGGAACTGTGTCCCTGTCTTGACCTTAAACCCACCCCATTCCCCGCCAATGTCACGATTTTCAGCATTGAATTTTGGCTTTGCAATCAATAGGACTTTAAAATGTGTCAAAATGCGCATTGCCAGGTATTTTGACATGGATCCGTGCCTAAAAAAGGAGCCTTCATAGGGGTGTATTTTGATATAGATTTTTTTTCTCCACCCGCGTCAAATACGCCGTGTGAGCATACCCTGAAGCTTTTTATTACCCCATCTTTTTAAGCAACACAGGGAATCTTACTAGACGCCGGCTGGCAGAGTGTACTTACAGAAATAAAGGTGAATATCATGCATAACAGTTGGTAAGTATAAGGCCTATTAAGCATGCAGTGAATGGAGTAATTTTCATTGATCCATTCACACTTGTGAATATTCATTACTTTTAATACGGACGCAAAAAAGAATGAATCATGTTTTATTTTGCCACGTGTTATGCATGATAGTTCATTGTTCTCTTTGGGTGCGTAATCATCAACGTTGTACATATACGCAATTACATGGCTTATGAGCGGTGTTTATACTGTTATGGGAATAAATCCTATTCCAGAAGATTTCACTGGTTTGCTCCAGAGTGGTTATAATAAGAAGCTTCATACATGAATATATGTATTTGAACTCACGGATACTGCCCGTGAGCCCCTATACCCTTCTACTTTATTGAAAGGAAGTACAATATAGTTATACTTGAATATGACGCACCAATTACATGTATCCTCCTCCCAACATCATAACTCATGATTGGCCTAGTATGTAACGACTGATGATTAGCATATGTTTACGCCCCAAGTGTACGTTGCTATGTGAACATGTAATTCCTATATACCCAAGTAGCATAGACTTTATTAATATGCCAATCTGGACCAAGGAATCCAAGGGATGAGATAAGGAGCAGGTGCTCGAACATGCTGCACCAAATCGCGTTCGAACGCATGTGTGAGACCGGCCTAATTCTGGGTGGTTTCTATTTAAGCTTACATTAACTATACATAATTCTAGCCATACAGCATATTTAATACACCCCTCTTAATGCTTTCATGGCTAAGGCCTTATGTCCACGGGGAAAATCAGGCCCGCCGCGGATTCTTCATGTAGAATCCCGCAGCCGGTCCTTCCTTTCCCGTGGACATGAGGCCTAAAAATAAGAATTACTCACCTGTCCGGACACAGCGGATCTGCCCTCTGTCGCGGCTGGATCTTCTTTCTTTAGCATGCCGGATGTGCTCGGCACGCCGGCAGCGTGCCGCGCGCATGCGCCGCGCACTCTTTATTTTTTTTCGAACTCCTGCTCTCCAGCGCAGGAATTCAGCTGCGAGTGTGCCGCAGTTCCGGACGGCTTTCATAGGTTTCAATAGAAGCCTGCGGGAGCCGTCCGCATGGGAGACCCGCACTAAAATGGAGCATGCTGCGGGTGTTTTCCCGCACATGCAATCCGCACCTCAGGGGAAAATGACATCCACTGGTATTTAATTACCTGCAGGTGTCCAATGCATCCCTAAGGGGCGCAGATCACGAGTGTGGGTCATCCGCTGCGGATTTTAAATTTTATTTTACCCGTGGACATGAGGCCTAAGGGTCATTGATGATCCTGTTTCCAGGTCACATTCTGCAGTTCTGGTTCCCCCCCCCCCCCCCCCCACTTTAAAAAAAACGCATAACTTTATTTTTCCAGTCAGATACATCTCCATGTTCTAGCAGCTGCAACCATGCCTAAAATCACCACACATTATTTTTTATAATACTAGGCGCCATCTGGAGTGGGGTAAAGGACTGCTCCATTGAACGCTGAACTGTTGCAAATATGGTCTCTGGAGTGAAATCTTGTTTCATTATCTGGTAGAGTAATGGATGAAACCAGTATGTAGCATTCTCCAGGCATCCACCAAACCCAGAGTGCATAGTGCCTCCTGTAAATTTTGGTTGAGAGATAATGGTGCATACTGAGCTAGGGTCGATGCTCCATATTTCCAATGAAGGATAATGTTAACGCTACAATACCCAAAGACATTTTAGAACATTGTATGCTTCCAGCTTTTTTTGGCGAAAGTTTAGAGAAGACCCTTTTCTGTATGACTGTGTCCAGAATCAGAAAGCAAGGTCCAAAGAGACATGGTTTGGCGAATCTGGTGTTGAGGAATTCAAATGACCAACTCCATTGAACACCTTTTGAAGAGACTGCAACGATTGCTAGCCAAAGCTATCTCATGCAATATCCGTGCCTGATCTCACAAATGGTGACTAAATGGAGACACATTCCCAGAGAAACACTCTACTCTTCTGGGAAGGCTTGCTACAAGATTTTAAAGGGTATAGCCACTAGCGGCTTTCTAGACAAATACTATTGATGATCTACTGTATCCTCAGAATAGGTCATCAACACATTGCACATTTGGAAGCCCCTATCCTGCATCTAAATGAGCAACTGGCAACACTGAGATCCATTGACAACATGGAAAGGAGTTTGGCCAATGAGCAGGCACTCGCTGGCGTAGATGTGGGTGTTAATGGTTGTTCGGGGGAGCAAGCAACTTGCTGTGTGGCAGTTAGAAGGGATAGAGGAAAAGAACCAGGGAGGCTACTCCTGAACTGGCACACCCTGATAAGTTTGCAAAGTTAGCAGATGAGGGGAATGCCATTACAGGGTCAGCACCGCTGCAACTTGACATGCCCTCTGAAGACCAGGGAAATGACTGCTCCAGTAAGAAAAGGAAGGGAAGCGCAGGGCAGGCTAGACAGGTCATTATGGTGGGGACTCAATTATAAGGGGGAAAGACAGGGCAATCTGCCGAAGAGACTGGAGTCATTGAATGGTGTGCTGTCTTCCTTGAGGTTGAGTTTGACACATCGCGGATTGGGTAGACAGGTTACTGGGAGGGGCTGGTGACGAGCCAGCAGTCATGGTGTATATTGACACCAATGACAAAGTTAGTGGCCAATGGAGAAAACTCAAAAACAATTTCAGGTACATGGGATCCAAGCTTAGGAAATTGGTGTAGAAGATCAACACATGGTATCTCTGTGGGTAGAAATACAAGGAGGGAAAAATGACATCCTGATAAAGGTTTTCTATAGGCCACCAAAAATAAAAGAAACTGAAAATTTATTAATAAGGCAAATAGAAGGTGTCAAATCGCAATGAAGTAATTATGGGAGACTTTAATTATCCAACTTGTAAGGGAGCCAACTAGATGGAGGGCCATCCTGAACTTATTAACCAACAAACAGGACTGAATCACGGGGGTGCAGGTTGAGGGACACTTTGGAAATAGTGACCACAATATAATTCATTTCCAGCTGTCATTCAATAGGAAGCCTTATCAGGGAACGACCAAAAAACGAAACTTAAGCAAATCAAAATTTCATCAGCTCAAAACTACCGGCAACATAAGTTGGGACAACGTCCTTAAAAAAATAGTACAGGCAATAAATGGGAGAAGTATAAAAACATCGTAATTACCTCACGTGAGCAGTTCATAGCCTTTAAAAATAAAAGAACTACAAGTAGAAGGAAACCAGTGTGGCTTGATAAGACTGTAAGGGGGGTTAATAAGTGAAAAAATAAAGCGTTTAAATCATTAAAACAAGAAGGTAGCGAAGAAGTGCTAAAAACATATTCAATTATATAAACGGTAAAATAATTTGCACTGGGAGCACTGGCCCTTTAACAAATAATGCAGGAGAAATCATAGAAGATGCTGGGGGAGGGGACGTTGAATCTATTAAATAGTTTTTTTATAAAGCGTTTTCATGGAGGAGAAAAAAATGTCACGAGATGCAGGGGGATAAAAGGCCCCCATCCTATCACCTATTTAACTCAGGCGGAAGTGCAGAGCCGGTTAAGAAAGATTAAAACCGACAAGTCGCCAGGCCCAGATGGATTACACCCAAGGGTTTTATGGGAACTGAGTTATGTAATAGACCGCTATTTCTTATATGTAGGGACACTATTGAGACCGGAGTTGTACCACTGGATTGGTATATTGCCAATGTGGTTCCAATATACAAAAAGGGTAACTACAGGCTGGTAAGTCTCACTTCAGTAATTGGAAAACTATTTGTGGGGTTTCTAATAGATGCCATCCTGGAATACCTCAAAGAAAACGACGGTACAACTCCTAATCGGGTTCATAAGGGGACGATCATGTCAAACCAGCTTGATCAGCTTCTACAATGATGTAAGTTCTAGGCTAGATGTAGGAGAGTCTATTGATCTCGTATATCTACATTTTTCTAAAGCATTTGACACCGTGGCGCATAATAGGCTGATCTATAAAATGAGACAGTTCGGTCTGGGCGAGAACATGTGTAGTTGGGTAAAGAACTGTCTTGAAGATAGAAAGCAGAGGGTTGTAATAAATGGTTCATACTCTGTTTGGGCCACCGCTGCTACTAGGGTGTCACAATGTTCAGTATTAGGCCCCATTTTGTTCAATATATTTATCAATGACCTGATAGAGGGGCTGCACAGTAAAATACGATATCTGCATACAATACAAAATTATATAAGGTAATTAATACAATGGAGGACAATGTACGGCTACAAATGGACCTAGATAAACTGGGGGCTTGGGCAGAAAAATGGCAAATGAAGTTCAATTTGGATAAATGCAAGGTTATGCACATGGGCAGGAAAAACAGAGGTCACTAATATACACTAAATGGGGTATATTGATATGGAAAAAGACCTGGGGGTACTAGTGGATTGTAGACTTAACTGGAGCAACCAATGCCAGTCAGCTGCTGCAAAAGCAAATAAAGTCTTAGAATATTAAGAGGATGTAGGGGTGAGGGAGGATGGCATTATTCTACCACTATATAAGGCACTTATCAGGCCTCACATGGAATACTGTGTATAGTTGTAGACATCGGTGCTCAGGAAAGATGTTGCAGTGCTTGATGGGGTTCAAAGAAGGACAACTAAACTAATAAATGGAATGGGAGGACTGGAATATCCAAAGAGGCGATCAAAATTGGGATTATTCACCCTGGGAAAGAGTCTGTTAAGGATCTCTCCCATAATCTGTTTATACCCGGGACTGCGGTAACAAGAGGGCATCCTCTACGTCTAAAAGAAAGAAGGTTTCATCACCAACATAGAAGGGTTTCTTTACTGTAAAAGCGGTGAGACACGAACTCTCTGCCTGAGGACGTGGTGATGGCAAAATTGATAGTGGAGTTTAAGAGGACTAGACTCCTTTTCTAGAGTGCTCTGATATTACAGGATATAGACGGTCAGCGCAGCAGGGCCAGACTACGTCGTCATGGTTGGAGAAGGATGTCTAAGGCCTCCCTCACAAAGGGCGTTTGCAGAAACGCAGCCAAGGATGCTGAAAAAAAAGCGCAATACTCACCTAGCTGCTGCTGTCTGGTTCACGACTGCTGATCTGAGCTTCCCCTGCACTCGCAAGTCTATTGCCATAGGCCAGGTTTGAGAGCCCCGCCTCCAGCAATAGATTGCTATGATTTGATTCTTGGTTCTTTGCATTTGTTACTGCTGAGCAATTAAAAAAGAGGCCTATAATTCAATGTTGAAAATAATTTTAAAATTACCAGTGTTGATGATGATTTTTACATACATCCTTGTATCTGAATGTGTACATCATGTTATTTTAGTAATAATCACTTTAATTATGGTTGTTTTTCAGCTTGCAATGCCATCATTTCCTGTTGTAGTGAAGATTGGACATGCACATTCCGGAATGGGAAAAGTAACTATAGATTTTATTCCCTCTTAACTCTTTCCTAACCTAGCCAGTTTACATTTTAAGTTCTTTTATGACTTAGGGAAAAAAAGTTTTGTTTTTTTTATCGGCAGCCATATTAAGTTTTTGTTTTTTTTCAGGTTGCAATAACATTATTATATATAATAGTATTGAGAAACATTTTTTAAAAATTGTGGTTTACAATGAAAAAGTGCAGTTCCATCTTTATGGGTTCATTTTTAGGACATTCACTGTGATAAAAATGACACGTTAACTTTAGTCTGCAGTTCAGTACAATTACGTGATACCAAATTTTTAGTCCTTTTTTAAAAGCAAAAAACACTTATTAAAAACATAAACTTGTTGTGGGTCGCCGCATTGTGAGGCTCATAACTTTGTTTTCTCTGTGTTAGTGCTTGATAGTAAGTTGTTTGTGTGGTGGGCTGCTGTTTGTTTTCAGTTGAGGGATAGTTTGTAAGTGCAATTTTTGTCTACATTTTCAAAAGTGAATCTAGAGAAAAAGCTGTGAGAAGGTATGTGCCTTGAGGAGGCTAGCCCGTAGAGTATGAACTCTGTTATGGTTTTAGTAAGAGTATACCAAGTGTTCCACTTTGCATATCGCAAGCTCTTTCACCTATGTTCTAGCCTCTGTCAAGCGACATACAAGACAGAGGTCTTTACAAACCTTTTTATTTCTAAGGCAAGAATATGGGCTTCGAGTTGCATGGTCTTGAGTGTTGTCATCTTTTTTTCCATACTAAAGGCCAGAGCAATACGGTGGCCACGGACCACTGCTTTGTGCATTTCCCAAAACATGGATGGAGCTGAAGCTGTGTTCTCACTAAAGAAGGTTTAGATGTAGGACTGTATTGCACCCCTAGTAAGGGTTTTTTTTCAACAGTGTCTCATTTAGCCTCCAGGGGCAGTTTCTCGGGCTGCTGGTTTTATTAGTACTATTATGGGGTTATTCCATTTATTTGGAGATACGATGTGTCCAGAAAACAACAATTCTTGCATTGTGTGGTTTTTTTTGTTTATGGTGTTCATTGTGCGTCATAAATAATGGGTTATTTTAAGAGTTTTGAGTTAAGCTGATTTTGGTGAATTATGTTCATTTTATTTGTTTTACAGTTATGTTTTTTTAATGAAAAAAAAAATGAAAAAAGGGAGATGTTTTGAATTTTTAATAAGACTTTGGTACATGGCAGGCATGGAAGTCATTTTTGGTACAAGAGCACCCAGAATAACTGCTTGACACCCTGCAATCATGTCATGGCGGCTTAGATGGCGGTGTTGCTATTGACCACAGCATCGACGGGTTAAACAGCCATTCCTCTTCAATCCTGGCTATTGCAGCTGGGTGTGAGTTGTATACATGGCTGTATTAATGGGTTGTGACCATTGTTTTCTTTACTTCGGCAGGTGAAAATAGAGAACCACTATGATTTCCAGGATATCGCTAGCGTTGTGGCCTTAACACAGACCTATGCCACCACGGAACCCTTCATAGATTCCAAGTATGACATCAGGATTCAGAAGATAGGAAATAACTACAAAGCATACATGTAAGCTCAATGTGGCACAGCTAACACAATGTATTCGGATTCTAACATGCATATGTAATTATATACATATTACCAGGATAAGGTTAACTACAGAGCATCTATGTAAGAGGGGGTCCTAGCCATGCAGCTACTGTAAAGCATTGCTGTGCAGTCTAGAGCAATATGGGTGGCACTATGGTGAAGGCATTAGAAACCCATAGAACTATAATTATTATTAAAGATACAGTATCTTGTTAGAAGAGCTTTTCAGTATATTTCTTATAGACCCAACAGAACTATCCACTGGATTTCGGATTTTGGACTATGACTTTCGGATTATCCCTCTGCTACTGTCTGCAGCTTTTCTCGCACTCTAACCTCTTCTTTTTTGGCTGCTTGTCTTGTCTTTTTCCTCAGGTACTCCACTGCCCTCTTGGTTCTGTATTCAGCTTCCTGTCCCTGTATTTGTTTATCATTTTCCGTCTCTTTCTCAAATATTCCCGCTCCTCCATATTCCCCATAGCAATGGATAGGGAATCTATCAGAGATCTGGATGTGGGAGTCTCTTTTCAGGGTGGGTGCCCTGCTTTACAGTCAGGTTCAGTCAGAGGCAGATCAAGGATAGATCCTTGGCCACACTTAGGTTCCTACTAGCATCTTTCAACCTGTCTCTGTCCTTTGACTCAGTATCTTTTGGACGGTTATCTTGACAAGACTAAACGAACGCGACTGTCCTCTATAGGAGTTGTCACTTATTACAAAAAAATGTATGCATTGGTCACATTTTTGGGGGACATGCTGTGACCTTATTTTATTTGATTTCCATAAATGACATTTTATTTTTGTTTACTAGGAGAACCTCCATATCAGGTAACTGGAAGACCAACACTGGGTCTGCAATGTTAGAGCAAGTGGCAATGTCCGATAGGTAAGTAGCTATTTCTATGTGACTAAGTACCATAATTCCTAGACCTAGATGGGAAATCTATAGATCAATGGCTTAACCCTGTGACGGAGTACTTATCCTTTCCTGTATGTAGTAGGGCATTGTCAGAATTGCTCCTTTTTAACTGAAAGCATAATACGTAGCAATGCATGTTATTACTAGAACAAGACGTTCTACAGCAACAAGAATAAGGCCCTTGTGGACATACATTACTAGAACACTCATGCTGCTAAAGCTGCAGGGAAATATTTCTGATCATTAGTTAATCGTTATCTAAGCAATCCATCTAATATATTTTTGCTCCAAGATGGTACATAATTTTAAATGCAATATCTGCTTTATATTGCCCTATCGTGTACAGCGCTAACATCATGTTTTTCTGCAGGTATAAGTTGTGGGTGGACACATGTTCGGATATCTATGGAGGCCTAGACATCTGTGCTGTGAAGGTTGTACATGGAAAAGATGGAAAAGATTATATAATAGAGGTAAATCCTTTGTGCCAACTACAACTCTGATTATTCTCTTGTTATATAAAACAGTTTTCTGACATATATTACAAATATACAAAACTGCAGTAACAGCGTAAATTATAGTTGACATGTACGGCAACTCATACATGGTGTAAATTTCAGATTTGGCATCCAGACGACCTGAAGATGCTGCACATGTACTAAAACACTTGCGCCTCTTAATACATTTGGCACACTTCACACCAGTGCCAAATATATCTTTACTTTGGCACAACATGCTCCAGTCTAAGTAAATCTGCTTCATAGTCTTCTCTAGGTATTTTCTTGGTGAAAAGTGAGTAAAGGCACATGCATTTTTTGGATGATGCCTGCTTTTTTACTGGTGTTTTTGGGTGGCAGTGTTGGTTGCGCTTGTGTGTTTGGTTTTTTTTCCTGCCATTTTTCTTTTCTTATAGGAGTGCCTATAGGAAAATGCCAGGCCCAGAGCATGATGCAATTTTGAAAAAATAAAAACTCCAAAAAAAACAAAAACACAGCAAACCTTGTTCAATTTTCCTGAAGACCTGTAACTAACATCTAACACACAAAAGTGATTAAAAACAGTAGTGGTAAAAGAAAATGGTACATTTTTTGGGGGGGTTGGGGGGAGGGGAGAGGAGATATATATTTATAACTTACTGAAGGCTAGGAAGGGGCTGCAGCCTCCAGTCTGGGGGGTAAATTTGAATGAAAAGGGGCGTTGCCTTCAAGGGTAAAACGTGGGGAGAGTGGGAGGGGTGGCACTTGCTGCAGAGGGACATCAGTACATGCAGTCTGAGGAGAATCTAACGCTCCTCTGTGTATGCATTTTATTCCTCGGTTCCTCTGAAGTAACCACGACTTCATAAAATTTTCAGTGCGAACAGGTAAATACCTGTACCAAATAACTCGGGTGAAGCCGGGTATATTGGCTAGCTATGCATGAAGTTGAGTGATGATGAGCTAAAATAAATCTCTTGCATTGAATTTACTATTCAGGAAGTTATAATAATCGGGATACTAAAAAAAAAATTGCTACAGCTTGATGAAGATGTTTATATACCAATATTCACATGCAGGATATTTTATACCAATAAGCCATAAACCACCTGCTTAATTGTTTACATCGCCCCCATGCCACCAAAGCAGCTGTGCCCTGATAGCAGGAATTTATCAGCAGATCTTTTAAGTTCTGTAATTTGTGAGGTGTGGCCTCCATGGATAAGACTTATTTATCCAGCACTTAACTCAGATGCTTTATTAAATTGAGTTTTGGGGAAGTTGAAGGCCTGGACCTCCGTCATGTTCCTCAACCATTTCTGAATGATTTTGCAGTGTTGCAGGGCCTACTAGAGGTCTGTGTAGAGGTCTGTGCATCTGTGTGCTAAACTCCTTTTTTTTGTGTAAAACTCTGAATTGCCTACTTGTGTAATGCTCCATTACACTATCGTAGCAAATTTAAAACTATTTTTCTGGTTCTTTTTAAAAGGGCAGTAACCTTTCCAGCAACTTATGCTCATTTAACTTTGCTGATAGTAGTCTAATCATTTCTGTAATGTACTTGCATTAAAAATGTTGTCACTTTACTACTGTAAATCATGTTTGAAGTGGCCGCCACTAGGAGGGGTCTCCTTTCTTGCTTCTCTACAATCTGCTCTGCCATTAAGTTTCCTAAGTAGCAACAGGAGGAGGGGCTATCTTCACAGGGGTGCTTCCCATGCACTCACAGGCTGCAGATTGACAGGTCTGCAGACACTGGGATAACTATCTCCACAGTCTATGCCTCACCTTCTGTTACACCATGTGTGTGAGTGTCTGTTTATGGACATATTACACACATGCGCTATAGTGGGTTTACTAACTGTTGGGACGGAATGTTTTTCTAAATATCTGATCATCCTGGGAAAACAGAGTGATGTGCATTCCAATAATTCCTTCCTGCTGATTGGACCAGCAACAGTGAAATGAAGTGTTGGAAGCAAGGGAAAGGAAGTCAGGACAGTGAACTACTGCTAGAATGCTAGGCTTGCTACACGCCCCCTCCTGTAAAGTGGACTGCAAACAGCAGAGCAACAGAAAAATGGGGATAACCATCTGAAAATCATGAAACGGGGTGCTGAAACAGCAGCAAATGAGGGTAAGGAAAACCTGGTGTATTTTAGAAAACATGTTGAAAACTCATACACGCTTTAATTAGCATTGCAATAAAAACCAGACTGGTCAGTGCAATCGTCTTTCCATAATGACATATGGTTGTGAATGTTGAATGCCCAGAAAAACGGACAAAGAAAATTGATGTGTTTGAACTATGGTGCTGGAGGAGAATTCTGCGGATACCTTGGACCGCTGGTAGTGTTAGATCACGTCAAACTGAAAATATCACTACAGGGTAAAATCATGAAACAGCGGCTCTTTTTTTGGATCTAACTCACTGGAAACAGTACTGATGCTTGGCAAGGTCAGTGGGAAGAGTATCAGGACGACAAAGAACAAGATGGCTAGATACAATCAAGGCCACCACGAACATGTCAATCGCGGAACTGAAAGAAGCCATAAAAGACAGGAATGCGTGGAGAACATTGATCCACAGAGTGACCGAAGGTCGGACGCACCAGAACGGATAATCATCATCACGTGCTTTAATTATGAACATCCTCTCAATCACATGTCTGTTAAAAACTTTAGTGAATCCCACTTGATACGTAATTTCATGTTTTGTGTAGGCTCTCGCATGAGGGTGACCTCAAAATAAATCTCTATTGCGTCTGCATGTTCCTTTTAGTGTAATAGTGTATTCAGTGTGATGGATTTCATGAGGAATGAAGGAAAGGGAGATGAAAACGGCCATCACAGAAATCATTTGGTGCAGATGCTAGGTTGACAGCTCGCTACCGTAATACTGACCAAAATGTCAAGTCTTTAAAGTGACAATTAAGAAAATTTTAATACTGTTTGATTAAAGTAAAATGTCAGTCAATATTTTATTGAAAAATGAAGCTAATACAGTGGAAATTTAGGATTTACAAAGACTTAACGTGGTTATGGGAACTGAATAGCTCCTATTTAACTGTCTGTATTTGGGTATTTTGAGTTTGTAAGTTTCCTTGTTTGCCATGTGCATTTAACTATTGAGCTGTTTCGAAGGCAGGGCCTAATATGTTTACTGTCAGAAAAGATTGATGCAATAATTCTCGTCTATGCAGCAGTATTGCGTGTATTACTTACATGATCCCATGATTGCATCGTCAAGACATAGTGGAGCTACAAAACACAAACTTTTTTTTTTCCCCCTTTAAAAACGGGTCTTATGAAAAAGTATGGACCCCCAACCGACCAACTAATGCTTGTCTATACAGAGAAAAGCTCATGAGTAGTGTTGAGCGAAATTAAGAAGTCCAACACTGTTTCAGGTTGAACCTTTCTAAAAGTTGAGGCCGAATCCAAACTTTGGGCAGTTCGTATCAGCTGAACCTACTAAAATGGTGTTTCTTCTCCTTTTGCTGTACACCATTTTTAGGGGTATTGTGAAAGTTCAGGTTTGGTTCAAACTAATTTAGTCCCAAACTGAAGTTTTGAAAAGTTAGATCATCACTAGTGATTAATAAAAATGGCCCAGAAATCCCTTTACATTTTCAGTGAAGGCATTTTTGGGAAGCATATGACTTTTTTTCTTTTTTTTTTCTTGAGAGATGACCAAAAAAGAGTAGCTCTGGCATTTTTTTTTTTTAGTTTTACTACTTAAAGTATTCACTGTGTAGGATAAAGTGATACCGTATTTTCCCGTGGACATAGTACTGTTCTATGTGTAAATCCCTGTTAAAATAACATTTTAACTGCATGCAAAAATATATATACTCACCTAGCAGCCGGCGGTCGGGTCACTCGCGATGGCCTGTGGCGCTGCTGCAGGCTGCCGTGTCCTCTTTCATGCCGAATACGCACTTATCAGCCGGCATTCAGGTCCTTTGTGATGGCCTGCGACGCTGCCCTGCCGTCCTTCACACCCACAGAGCAGTTCTTCCTGGAAGCAGGGCTTGAATACCCCGCCTCCAGCAAGCTAATGGTCTGATTGGTAAATATTAGACACCCCCCGAGCCAGCTCCCTGTTTATGAGATGCAGGTTGACTTTTTTTAACCTGAAAAAATGGATGAAAAAAGGGTCTTATACACTGAAAAATCTGGTAATTTTATCGTTTTGGTTGTTATCGATACATCAATACCAATTATATTTATTTTGCTTTTTTGTACTTGTTTTGTTTGCAGATTTTCAGACAGATGATTTTTTTTTTTATTACAGATCTTCAAGCAATGCTCTGATCTCAAGCAGTCTTGGGCCAGAAGTATTAAGGAGCTTCGATGCGGAGGTGTGGGGCAAACCTCCTTGTGCTCGCTGTGACTGGATGTTACATGCCTGAAGACCAATCAGTGGTCTCCAAACATGTGATTGCTGGCTGTCACAGCAACCACCTGGAGGTTTGCCTGCTCCTTTCTGCAAAGCTCTGTGATGTCAGCTGTTTGGTGACATAGAGATTAAGGAGCTCATATCCAGTAGGGAGCACCAGAACACTGCAGAAACTTAATGCAAAGTAAAGTGCAAACCACCCAGAAGTTTAAAGACTAAGGGTGGTCTGCAAATGGTGAGACACAAAATAGGCCAGTCAGTGGTGGAGCAACCGCCCAGAGCGACCAATCCGATTTTTTTTTTTTTTTTTGTTAGTTTTCAAAAGGAAATCTGGCATTTTTTTCCACTTTTGCACCATTTTGAGAAACTTTTTCTTATGTATATAAAGCTAAAAAAACGACCTGTGTGCCCTGGAGAAGTACATGATGTGTCTGATATGGATGTCATTTCATAAAATAAGTCATTTTCCTTTGGCTATATTGGGGTCCATCAGGGTTTTGTCATGCTGTGCAACATTTATTTTATTGGACAAAATGGCAAAATTTAGTCTGGGATTTTGGACCAGATCTGCAACAAAGGCTCCTGGCTTTCACCTCACTGCGGAGAGGGTAAAGGAAATCTCATTACACATTCCTGTGGTTTTCTCTAACCACCGATGACTTAAGCCTTAATCATTAGAATATTACTAATAATAGTAAGCTATTTTTAGATGGTGCCAATATATTTTTCAGCACCTTACAGAGGAAGCACAAAAAGCAAGAAAAATGTAAAAACCAAAATCTAGAGTGGAATTTATCAACTTGCCCCAGTTTTCTGGCAATAAAAAGGCACAGCTTTGGATGCACAAAAAAAGTAGGAATTTGTTTAATGGTTTTACACTACTTTCACCGCTTTCTCCCCAAATTTGAAGGGTGTAACCTTTTGGAGGCTATTTAGATGAGCCTCTTAATAAATTTGGTACATCTTACTCCATCATATTTATATTCAAGGGGTTTTCAAGAATAATTAACATTGGTGGCAGTGGGGGAGGGATTCATTTAAAAAGACAGTCCCCTTTCCTCTGTGTTGATAAATTAGGGCCAACAGATTCTTGATATTGTGTTAGGGCTCATTTACACGGGCGTATACAATTTGGGTCCATGAAAAACAGACCAATTTCACTGGATGTGTATGTGCCCGTTGCATTAATTTTTGTTGTACATGTGTTTTTTTTATGCGCGCAAAAAAGGCCCACAAGAAGGCCTAATTGATGTCAACTCTTTTTCACTGTCTCCTGGCAACTTGTATAATAAAAATGCAATTTACATGCATGTAACATCCGTGTTCGCTGCAGTTTTTTACACTCCCAAAGACTTTCATGGTCAATTTTGGTCAAAAATAGGACTTTTTTTTTTTATGTAGACCATCAAGCATAAAAGAAAATGTCTTAATCAATTTACTTTAATCAGTTTGTGTGTGGTCCGTATTCATTCATTAGCGAATACGGACAGCACAGATGGGAAAAACACCCTTGTGAATGAGCCCTTAGGACTTGTGCACTCTACAGAGCCAACACAGCCTATGCAGCGGCAAGTAGGCTCCGTACTGCACAGCAGAAAAGACCTCTGGATGAAATTGGCATACAGAAGTACAGTATGGCCCCATTGACTTCTGTGGGTGACACATGAAGCTTTGCAACACTTGCAGGTCATATAAAGACATCTTATAATAGGCATGTTTGGTTCAGCCACATGTGACACTTATTAATGCATGGGAATAAAATCCATGACCTTGATCTGCGATTGAGTGCCATGAAGATGGAAGAAAAGAGGGTGGGGCAAAACCCAAAGTTGTCAAAAGCCCCGTAGTCCCAGGAGTGAGCCCAGGACTTGAAAGCTTAGAGGAAATGTATTGATGCCTGCTTCTCGTCCCTGGTGTCACCACCTCATGTCTTCTCACTCCGGTGCCACTAGCCTGTCTCTTTAGGTACATTCTACCCTACTGCTATTACCAATGTACCCCCCCCCCAGCATGACTGATAAAAGGGTTCACACAGAAATGTGTATCTATTGCAGATTTTAATTCATTGAATAAAAACGTTGGATATTTTATCCCATTGTCTGATGACTTTTCTCTGGAGAGTTGCGCTAATATACCTCGTTACAAAGCTTCACTGTCCATAGGAATCCACCAACTAGTAAAACACGACGGCCGGACGCATCAATGTATATAGGTGTCTCCTTTTCAGAAACCACCCTTCCCTGCAAATTTACAGTCAGTCTGGTTGCAGAACTAGAAATAGAACATTTCCACCAATATCCGTATCTATAATAATGACATTATTTGCCTTGTCTGCAATTAACACCAATCAATTCTAAATCGGGCTCAAACATTAGTGGTTTCTAGTTAAACGCCCTCGCAATAACACTTATGACTATTATTGTGCTGTATATTTATACATGGGAAAACCTTATTTTAATCTTGTTGATACTATAAATATCACAAACTGCGCCCCATAAATAACCTCATTACCGGCGTCGTTTATAGGGAGAAATTGGAAGTCTAAAATAGGGCTGTGAGATGTGCGGCACAACTTGGCCATTCTTTACCGCCCAGACGTCGTGTATTGTGGCCGCAGGTAAATGGCATCAATAAACATGAAGGAAAGCCACTTCCTAAGAGAGCTTTTTGCACAATGTCCCTTATAGTTGTAGGAATGATTAATGGGCTGAGCGGAGGAATTACAGAGCCTGAACCAAACCAATTCTTTAATTTACTAAAATAGAAAACTTCATTTTAAATACAGATTATTTGCAGAATTTTTTTCTTATTTTAGATGCACGGAAACTATAAAAAATACTATCACAAATGCAGAGATGAAGTAAAGTAGGAAAACACTCCAAATCACTTCTGCAGCTTTCTTTTGTCTATTGTATGGGCATATTAGACAGTCTTCTGCCCTCTGCTGGTAGAACTGTGGAATGTCTGCCTTGGGTTAGGAGTTATGGCCAGAAAAATATTGAAGCTACAGGTAGTATTGGAGGTGAATAGTCTGAAAGTCGCCTTCACGTGTCTCTACTTGACACAGGCGACAAATTTGTCAGAGCAGATAACTGTTAAAGGAGGAAGAAAACCTCACTCATAATTTTATATGTTCCTCTGATCCTGGAAGCTCCTGGAATGGTCACATGAAGCCTGTAGCCAATCACTAGCCTTAGCGGTCATGTGTGCATGGATGACACTTGTCCCAGGAGTCCAGTGATTGGCTGCAGTGTTCACGTGAACATATTGCTGCAGGAGCTTCCGGGATCAAGGCGACTGTGACCAGAGCGGCACGACGTTTAAAGGGGTTGTACCAAGATACACTTTTATCACCTAGCCATAAGTGGGGGTTTACCACCGATCCCGAGAACCTTGGTCTATTCTCCCAACCTTGGTGAAGTCAGAACGAATGGAGCTGTGGCCGGGCATGCATGTTCACAACTTCAATTGTTTCAGTGGGGCTGACAGGAATAGCCGTACCTTTATACTTGTCTATCTCCAGCAGTCCCACTGAAAATGAATGCAGCAGCACGACGCATGTGCCGCCATTACTCCATTTAATCTCCTCACTGTGCAGAGTGCAGTAAGTTCCCAGCAAGCAGGCGGAGGGTCAAAACAGGAGCCCTGTGCTTGGGATTGGCAGGAGTCTTGGCAGTGAGACCCCGACTGATCAGTCATAATCAGTCAAGTAATCAGTTTTTTCTTTCTTTTATCTGTTCTCTATCAAATTTTGGAAAACCCATCAAATTGCATAAATTGTCCTGCTACAAAAACCTCTAAAAGTTACTTACAATGATGAAAACAAGCCTGTTTACAATTAGACAAGGAGGGGAAGTAGGTTTTTCAAGTAATTTTAGTAATTAAAATGTAGTCCCAATATATAATGCTTACATACCTGCAAAGAATCTATCCCTTAGGGTGCTCTGATCTTCCGGCTCTCGTGTCTGATCTGTGGAGAATGTATGTCATTAAGGGCCATTTTGCATTACAAATCTACAATACAATCTCATCCACTTTGTATTAACTCAACACAAATAGATATACGAGGCTTATTTGCTGTAGTTTACCATATTTTTATATCCAAGGCCAAGTAGGTTTTTTGTCACCACCTGGATTTCCCCAATGATCAGACAGCCCTAAGTCCCAGAGAGCCAAGATGGACTGCCTAAGGCTGGGAGCACACGTTGTATCTGCACTGCAGCCGCTGTGAACTAATCGCAGTCCCAATTGGTTGCAGGTAAAAACAGTTTAGTTTTTAACGGCTGTGCAGTTTTGTAGCTTAACGGTCATTGACCTTAAAAGTGTGGACCAAACCTAATACAACGATCAGGCATGGCAATAAAATCACTATCTGGTTACAGTGGCACCTCTTTCAAGGGGTGTATAAATTAGACAGCAAGTCACCAGTCAATTCTTATAGTTGATGCATTGGAAGCAGGAAAAACTGGCAAGGACAAGAATCTAAGCACCTTTGACAAGGGGCAAATCGTGATGGTTAGGTGACTTGGAATCTTAGCTTTATTAAAACATTACCAAACTCTTATAAATTACCGACAGATACCAATAGTGGATAAATAAGGCCGCAGTGTTTATTAACGGGGTTACAAACATTGGGGAGAAATGTAACCAATAATAACCATAACACTTGCTGTAAACTCTGTTTTACAGACCCAAGTTTATTAACCAATCAATAACCATAACAGTTCATGTAAACTCTGTCTTACAGACACGAGTTTACCACCACCAAACTCTCCCCAAGTTTACCTGCCCGCCCGCCTAATGCGGGCGACAATCCCCCATTAACTACACCGCGACGAACCTAAGGGAGGGAGGGCGGGATGCTGCTTCCTTTCCAGATGATGATGGCCCACATCTCTGCACCTCCATATCTCACTGCTGCTCCTCTCAGCTTGTTCCTCTGGATCAATCACCAGCCGCTGTCAGGCCACCAGATTCTGCCTGACAACCACAGGCCTTACCCCCGCCATTTTTTTTCAGCCAATCATTTGCTGCTGCCAACCAGTCGATCACTGGGCAGAACTCAATCTCTGCCATCTCATCTGACCCAGTAATGACCTTTGTAACATATCATGGTTAACCAGAAAACCTTCTCCATAGAAGGTGACATATCCTCCATCCATCATGTACATAAAGCTCCCAGATCCCATGAGGCTTTCCCTCCTAACTGTCCCTCAAGCCTTACTGGGACACTGCATCTTCAAAATGGCAGGTCTTGTGGGGTGTTACCAGTATGAAGGGCTCTGTACCTACCAATTGTGGTTTAACCCCTTGAGTGGTGGGTTTCTTACCACCCTGTCAGACCCACCAGGACAGGTTTTTTTAAATGGGCTAATCATTTAATTTCAACTAATTTTCCAGTCGCGTTCCAAGAGCCATAACTTTCATTTTTCAATTGACACGGCCAAGTTGTACTTTTTGATGGCATCATTTTTGGGTATATATAATGTATTGCATAACTTTTGTAAAAATTTGTAGGGAGATTGGGGGAAAAAATAGAAATTTGTTTTTGGATTTCATTTTTACGGCGTTCAACATGCAGAATAAATAATGTGATAACCTTATTCTCTGAGTCGGCACGATTCCGGCGATACAAAGTTTATACAGTGTTTTTATGTTTTGCTATTGTACATTTTAAAACATTTGTTTTTCTTAAAGGTTTGCTTTTGTGTCGCCACATTCCAAGACCCGTAATAATTTTATTTTTCCATCGCCAGAGCTCTAGAAGGCCTTGTTTTTTGCTGGATGAACTCTAGTCTTCATTTATCTAATATTTAGGAACAAGTAAAATTTTGATCGCTTTTTATTCCCTTTTTTTCTAGGGGCAAGATTAACAAAATCTGCAATTCTGGCATGTTTTTCATTTTTTCACTGCATTCTCGGAACATATAAATAATATATTAAAGTACTTGAACAGGCCGGTACGGTTATGACAATACCAAATTGTAATAGTTTTTTTCTTTTTCGCGACTTTTTCACAGTTTAAAAAAAGTAATACAAGTTTAAATCACCCTCCTTTTGCCAGATCTATAATAAAAAATCTAAATCTTAAAAGAAAAATACATATTAGGTATCGCCGCGTCCGTAAAAGTCTGATCTATCAAAGTAGTGCATTATTTACCCCACACGGTAAACGTAGTCTGAAAAAAAAATTAAGAACGCCAGAAATGCACCTTTTTCAGTCACCCTGTCTCCCAGGCAAA
Organism: Eleutherodactylus coqui; assembly: GCF_035609145.1. Classification (NCBI taxonomy): domain Eukaryota; kingdom Metazoa; phylum Chordata; class Amphibia; order Anura; family Eleutherodactylidae; genus Eleutherodactylus; species Eleutherodactylus coqui. Next base: position 162,763,487 of record NC_089839.1, on the reverse strand, counting down.
AATTTGCTCAACTAGGTCGACGAAAAAATAAGTTATTGAGCGCAGAAGATGCAGCAAAAAATTAAAGGTCTTTGAAAAAAAATACAAGTACTACAACAAAACAAAAATATACATGTTTGGTATCGTAGTAATCGTACTGAACCACAGAATAAAGCCATCATGTCATTTTTGTTGTAGTTGGTGTGCCGTAGAAACAAAACTCACTGAAAGATGGCGGAATGTCATTTTATTTTATTTTTTTGCATTTTACTCCACTTAAAATTTTGTCAGTTTTTCAGTACATTATATAGTAGTTTAAATAGCGCCAATGAAAAATACAACTCGTTCCACAAAAAAAGCCCTCATGCAGCGACGTCTCTGAATAAAGAGTTATGATTTTTTAAACGGGGAGAAGAAAAAGAAAAGGGGGGCACGTCATTAAGGGGTTTAAATGTACTAACTTCCTTCTTCGAGTCATTACGATGCAGGCATACCACATCATGTGTAATTTTGTTCTGTAATTTTTTACAAAGTAAAGGTGAAAAAAAGTGTGTTTATTTTTATAATGTAACTTTTTTTTTTTTTACATTTTGTCCCTTTGGGGGACTTCCACAGAGATCCATTATGACCCCCTGATCGCATTCCGGGGGTCCGATGGTGACAGCCCTTTACATGCTGCAGTCGCATAGACTGCGGCATGTAAGGGGTTAACACAGCAGTGATCAGAGGTTTTCTCCATTCTCTGCTGTGTAAGAGCTGGTGCCTGACTATCCTCTGACAGAAGGAGCCCCCTCCCTCTGTCAGCCCTTTACATGCTGTGGTTGCATAGACTGCGGCATGTAAAGGGTTAACACAGCAGAGATCAGAGGTTTTCTCCATTCTCTGCTGTGTAAGAGCTGGTGCCTGGCTATCCTCTGACAGCCAAGCAACAGCTCTTCCTGCCACAGAGACCATCGGCTGGCTTCTGACAAGCCGATGGTCTCCATGGCAACTTGTAAACAAAGCAGTGCAGGAGTTGGAAAATAGAAGCAGGAAGTTGCCAGCAGATCGGTAATATTTTCCTGCTTTTTTTTTTTTTTTAAAGTCTTGCACTGTTCTGTGTGGGTCTGTGCAGCAGAGCACACTGCGACAGCTTATGGCAATGTACTCTGCAGGTCCCATAGTGAAACATAGCCCAGAAATCTTCCGGGCTATATTGCTATGGGCAGTGGAGCTCGTCTCAGAAAATTTCCGGGTGTGCCACCCAAGGGGTTAAGAAATTATAAGCCATGAACCAGCAGTCTCGTCATAGTTGCCCTATTCTCATTGATGTGCGTGGGGAGCAAAGGCTAGCCCATCTGGTCCAATCCTACAAGAGAGCTATCGTAGCAGAAATAGATGGAAACCTTACTGCTTTTAATGATCAAAAGCTGTCAGAACACAAAGGGCATCACAGCTTCTACTTATGGGGCTATGCAGCGATAGATTGGTAGCCAAAGTGCCTACAATGGGAATGCAAGTCTCAAAATTGCACCATAGAGAAATGAAAGGGTTGTTGATCCAGGGATTATTCCGATTTGCTACAATGTCGTCGGGAAGGAATTTTTTTTACCTTAAATGGGTCTGAATCAACATTAAGGGGTAATAGGCTAAACTGGATGGACATGTCTTTTTTCGGCCTTGCATGCTATGTTGCGTTAAGATGGTGGACTGGTCTGATAAATCTTATTTTCTTCTACATCATGTAGACGGCCGGCAGAGGCAGTAAGCAATGTACTGCTAGGAACTCTTGGCTCTTGGCATGCATTTGGATGTTACTTTGACCCGAATCTCTTACCTAACTATTGTACAGACCAAGTAAACCCCTTCATGACAGCAGCATTTCCTAATGGCAGTGGCCTCTTTCAGCATAATACCCCTGGCTACACTACAAAAATAGTTCAGAAATGGTTTGAGGAACATGAGAGAGAATTCAAAGTGAGTTTGGCCTCAAAATTTTCCCGATCTCAATTCGATTTAGCATGTGTGGGATACGCTGGAAAACTAAGCCAATCCACAGAGTTCGCACCTTACAGGACTTGCAAGATCGGCTTCTAGCATGTTGGGGCAGATAACACAGGACACTTAAACTGGTTAGTTGGAGTTCAAGCCTGAATAGGTCAGCACTGTTTGGTGGCATGAGGGGGACCTACACCATAATGGGTAGGTTTAATGTTATGGGGGATATACTCTGATACATATCAATTAGATAAATATCTAGGGTTGTGATCACATCTGTGTTGGAGGCGCCATTCGGAGTTTGTGAAAGTATCCTCATTCAACTTCCACGGTCTATTTCTGGCATTCGGCTCCATCATAGCAGCCAAATAACAAAAAAAATAGAAATGTCAACTGGGCATGTATGCAAGAGCATTTCGTGCCTAACAGCGTTTGGGCACAAAGGAGGCACAGTTAACTTTTCTACAGTTCTACTTGGCTATTAGAATCCTCTATGTATCTGGATAGGAACCCTCACTTACATCTATATAACAGTTGACCAGAATTATTGGAAGGGCAGAGTCATTAGCTACTGAACTCTATAGTCTGTTATGGGCAGTATGGATTTACACTTTACTGTACCTTACATCATATATGGCCTTAAAATATTACAAGATACAGCAGAACATTTTGGTGCCCAAAATCAACTAGCGGCCTTCTCAGCCTTCCCTTGCCCCTCCCTGGGTGGAGGGGGGGGGGGTCCTCCTCTCATCTGCACAGCACTTTGAGTGCCTCATTAGGCTATAAATGCACACAGTTTACATAGGAATACACCATGCTCAGTATATTCATATATAAAGGCCCATTTAGAGACAACGATTATCGCTCAAAAGATGTAGTTCAAGCAACTTTTGAGCGATAATCGTGTCATTTGCAGCCCAAGATGATCACTCAAGATGAGTGACAACCTTGCGCTGCCAGTGAAGGATGCAGAAGACAAGCGGGGGTGTTCCCCGCTTGTCTTCTGCATCCATCTGTTCCCCACTCCGAGCGCCCAGCTTTTTATACAGCCAAGCGCTCAGAGCGGAGGATGCAGAAGACAAATGGTGTGTCTTGTATTCTGCATCGAGCTGTTTTCTGCATGGAGCGCCTGGCTGTTATATGGCCAAGCCCTCCGTTCTGGATATAGAGAACAGAGCTGGACCGCTCTGTTCTTCATATCCAGCCTGTGATCAGGGAGCGGGATCTAGCTAAAAAAATAGTATCAACTGTATCCCGCTGTGAATCCCTAATAAGGCTCATCGTCGTCTTTCAGCACGCTGAAAGACAACCATAAATGACGGCATAACGAAAACTCCATGATATCAGGGCAGTTATACACAACGATTATCGCTCAAAAGACGGCTTTTGAGCGAATTCTGAGCGATAATCGTTGTCTGAATGGGCCTTAACTGTTTTCATCAGCTGCCCTTTTCCCAAGGCCACCTATAGGCACATGCCTACTGTCTGTAGGCAAATTCATTGTCTAGGTGTTACTGTAAATAGCATTGCCATAACCAAAGTGTTAGTGGAAGGAATGTAGGAACCAATGCAGGTGAAGTATATAGTATTAGTACATTGATGTATATTGATAGGACCATCTCATAGAAACCACTTATTGTGTTTTTTGTTTTTTTCAGGTCATGGATTGTACAATGCCGGTGATCGGTGAACACCAAGTGGAGGATCGCCAACTAATAGCAGAGTTAGTTGTAAACAAGATGAATTATGTTCTCTCAAAAACTCCAGTTCCCTCCCCGCAGAGACCAACGGCCATCACACAGCCACAGGTAGGCATTCACTACATCTACAAAATCCTAGCCTATAGGAAGTGAGCACCATGACTGCATCATCACAAGTAGTACACATCCTGGCGCTGTCATTAGACAAGTTGTCAGTATCCGTCTATAGCTGCTATGAAGTCCATGTGCAGAATATGCAAAAGACTTGCTAAGTAGTGCAACATGTGGTACTTAATGCCAATACAAAGTGGGAAATGCTCTTAGGACTTATTATGCCTTATATCAAGCTAATGGTTTTAGTGTTTCGGGGAAGGATGGGCTTTATTTTAAGGAAATGTTCCCAGGGACTAATTATAATATATCAAACTTTCATCTAGTCATTTAAAGAAGGCAAACCTGCTTCATTCATCTAAAGTAAGCGCCTGCCCATTTATTTAAAGCAGATTGCAGCTATTTTCGAACATTAGACTCCAATTTAAAGTCAGGAAGGAATTAGTTCCTAGAAGAACTGACAGAAAATTGCCGAATAAAAATACTGGATGGAGGAACATGCAGAAATCATAGGACCCCCCTTCCATTAAAGCTCAGAATGAGCCCCACTGAGAGATACAAATAGTTATACTAGTTAATGCCTGCCATAATTTCATGTCTTGACGGTGGTTGGTGAGACATTTCTCAGAGTCCAAAATTCCTTTCCTTAGGAAAGTGAAGTCTGGCTGCATGCAGCAATCACTAGGGGGAGCTACCTGTATTTAGACAGCTGGCATGCAAGTCAATGGGAGCTATACAAATGTATATATGAAGAGCTCCCCCTAGTGGCAGATGCTGCTGGGGTGAATTGGTTCAATGCCAGCCCTCTCTCACCAAGGGGCTCCATAGGAGTCATGTTTGAGTGTAAAATCTTCATTAGTGACAATCTCTTAAAATATTCCCTACATTGTGGGGCTTACCCAATTCATACATGCTCAGTACATACACTGAACTTGTATGAATAGAGACACCCATAGCTCATTGGACCTGCTTTGGCCTTCAAAACTGCAACAGTTTGTCATGGCGTAGATTCCACTAGGAGTTGATATCATTCTGTTGGATTACTGGCCCCTGCGGACAGGGAGCTGCTTGCAACTGCTGCAAATTAGAGGGAAGCTCCTGACGTGCTCTGAACAGGAAGGGAGCATTGGTTCATGCTGCTTGCTCCAAATTCTGACCGTCCCATCAGCATGGTGCAACAGAAATCTGCATTCACACGCGGATTAGAAAGCTCAGTGATACACTTTTGTGCTCTTTCCCACCAGATTCTTGCTTTTCATTGTCTTTGATAGCAATGGCCCTCTGTGCTAAGGAATGACGAGTTGTATGTTCAGACTCATTAAGGGGATCACCAACATTGCATTCGTCTTCAGTTTGCTTGACACTGCACCACCTGTTTGTCTAAACGATTCTTGACATCCTCCTCTGACCCTTTTCACTAGTTTTTTCCATCCACTGGATGTTTTTCCTCTGTCACATCGTTCTCAGTAACACAATGGCATTAGAACCCCACAAGGTCAGCAGTTTTTGAAGTCCTACTAGTCTAGAACCGATGACCAGGAATCTTTCAAAGTCACTTAGATTACTCAATTTTCCCATTGTAAGGCCATATTTACATGGGTGAGTAAAACGTGCGAGTTCTGTGAGATTGCATGATGCATCGAACGCATCCATTGTTTCCAATGGGTTAATTTACACAGGCTGTTTTTCTCTTGCACCGATGGTCCGAGACGGTCAAAAATAAAACCTGATTCAGTATTTCTGATTGTTTTGTGAGAATAGGACTTGCAAAGTGCGTCATCTCGCACACGGACAGGGTATCCATGCGCTGTGCATTGTAAGTTGCACCTAAGAATCTTGAGCGTTACTTGCGATAAGCCATGTTAATATGTTAGTATGGCCTTGCTTGATTTTTCGCTGCACTCCAGGGTCCCAGGGATAATTACCATACATAAAAACTCCAATTGTGAAAGGGCAGGTGTCTGTAATAAAGTGGCTATTCAGTGTACATTGTGATTTTGGGCTCCATGTGGAAATGGATGTTATAGGGTAGTAGGAGAGGGTTGAAAGGTGGTTAAGAAAATAATAAAGGGGATGGGGACCTCTTAATAATCGCAGCTTTTGCTGCCTTCTGTTGGTTTTCAAGGCCAAAATAGAAAATAGCCCATAAAAATGCAATGAACTCTATAGTGATTGGGTTTTGCATTGATTCCTGCAATGCAGAATAGATTGCATATGACTGTAAGTGCACTTCCCATAGGTGACATTTATTTGTGGTACTGTTCATAAGATTGAAAAATAGTGCATGTCATTCAGATCTTGACCTCCAGGTGGTGCTGTGAGCCTACTTTATAAATTTGAGCTCTACCTGTGATGTTACTGCTGGATGAATAGATTATTTGATGGTAATGAAGTAATAGAGGAACTGATTTTGCTTTATTTATGAGCATGTCAGGGCGCTGTTGCACGAACACGGTTAACGCTCATGTAATTACACTAAATTGCCGGGCTGCACGCAGACTTGCAGGCTCAGCTTTGCAATTATCGGGAAATCGCGAGCGCTAGCAACGACCGCCAGTGCTCGTGTAATACCAGGTCTCTGATCAAGAAAAATCAGCAGATCCATCTAGTCTTTAATTTCCCAGTGCTTGTATAGCAAATACTCTGCAATCTAATGACACGCGCTGGGGGCCGGTCTCGCGGCAGCTAGAAAGAATGGTCTTCCATTAGTTGTTCTTTTCTACAGATTTTCTTGCTGTATTTAACTTTAATGTTTCTGGATAAACTGAATATTTATTGTAACCTTGTAGAGCATTGGTGCAAACCGTGATCTAGGACTTTACTGCTATGGGAGGGTTGGAGTTTGTTACGGGTGGGAGAACTGTGGCTGAGACCGTTGGGGGGACTCAATGACTGGAACTATAAGCTGTAGTAAAATGTAAGATTTATTGCTGTCCGTTGTATTACTGCAGTCTGCCAATATGACCTTCATAGCATCGAATAAAGAGCATACACTTCATAGCACTTTTGACCAGTAGGTGGTGCTCTTCATCCAACCATTTAACTAGTTCCATCCAGTAGTTCTGATATAAGATGTTGCTGTATATTGTCTCTTCACCATTAACTTCAGTATGTACTTATACACATTGCAAAAGACTCTTTCACTGAGTTTTTTCCACTAAGAATTTCCCCACAGATCCACAGTGAATGTGTAAAAAATTTGGATGTGTTGCATGCAGATTTGCTGCGGTTTAGAAAGCAAAGGGTGAAATTTGTGATGAATATTCCATATAAAGCAGCAGAATTATCTTGCTGCGCAGTAGAAAATCCACACCACGATCTCAATTCCAAGGACGTTTCTGTTAGGTGTGATTTTTAAAACCTCATTCATGTGTATCCACACTGAAAATCTGCAGGGCGCAAATTCACCCTGAGGGTACGTTCACACACAGCGGCAATGTTGTCAGATTTCCGCAGCAAAAAATTCCACAGCATCTTCGCATCCAAAACCAAGTCAAAATCTGCACCTTCGATGTGGATTCTGAGCCAAAGTCGGTTGCATATCCGCAAAAAATTTCGCAGATACAGCGCTCACCTCCCAATTCTTCGCGCTATCCGTGCCACCTTCCTCTCGCTAACCAGCGGCCTCTAGTGAGCGCCGTGTCGCAGGTCAGGAAATGCGGATGTGACAGCTTTTACCTGTTGTACTGTCCCCCTTCGAGGTCCTCTGGCATTGAACTATTCTTGGTCATTTAGAAGCGCATCAAGGTTATTGTGCTGGTAGCGGTTAGACAATATTACTCAATGACCTTTTTGGTGGGGCTCGAAAATGTTGGCAAGATAGTGCAGCTATTAGTAGCCAAGTTTCATCTGCAAGCGGCCTTTGCTGTGTGGGAGTGCAGGCTTTATGCCAGGGCACCGCACACTCACCATCCAGTATAGACCAGGCTGAACCTCACTGAGATACTATTCGCAGGATACTTACTAATGTACTATGAGCTTCTATGTGGTCATGTAGTGGGACCCTTGTTGCTAGCCCACCGTCTATCACCATAGAGGGGAGGCAGAGAATATTAAACTATCCACAGTATACATGATGGCTACTGTACTTTTTTGCACATGCTACAGATACTGGGCACCTCTGGCCGACTTTCAGAACTTCTCACCGAACTCCACGGAGGGGACATTCAGGAATCAGAAGCTCACCAAAAATGTAGTGATAGCGTTTAATGCAATATTGAACAGTGAAGTAAAACAGACTAAGGCCTCTGGCCTTTATTATAGCCGATATGTAGCAGTACGTACAATCCTTTACACTTGCACCAATGCAGCCGAGGATCGTGAAGACTGTCTGGGGTCGCAGCAAATCAGTGGAGGATCCGCTGTCACTTCAAGCTTTGAACTGATGCTTACAATATAGCTGTGCATTCAAGCCAGGACGGAGCAGCCAACCATTTTTGCCCGTAGGGTTGTCGTCTTAAGCTAACTACACGTGGTGGAGTGTCCTATCGGGCCGAGGAACTCGTCGCGCCCATCAACACGCGTCTTACCCTGTGGATGCAAGGCGATTTTCAGGCGAAACCACCTCACTTCTGTGAATTTTCCGATACTCCTGCATGATAGCGGATGGAAGGGTTCCCGTTGTTTTCAACGGGAAACCTCGCACGGCATGCAAGAGCCATGTGATGTATTTAAGGTCTCATTGAAGTCAATGGGCGATGCGTTCCAATGGATGCGAAAAAATAAAACCTGCTACAACTTTTTTTCTTCGCAGCATCGCTGTGAGGGAAAACCTCGCGCATGTATAGGACTCCATTGGAAAGAATGAGTTCATATTCACGTGGTTTTTGTGGGCCTCGCAACACACCAAACTTGCCTGAAATTAGCGCTCGTATGAAACCGGCCTTACTAGGAAAAAGCTGGAGACGAGCAGACCCTCTCTCCTCTAATGTGTGACATTACTTTCTGGTAAAAGTCCTTCTGCTCACCCAGACAGCCTGAGTAACCCCTGACCCCTAATGGGGCATTACCCAATATACAGAGAAGAGAAAATAACACAATACGTTCACCTTAAAGGAGCATTCTAGCCCAAAGCATGTATTGTCTATCCATTGGATACATGCCAGATCTGTGGGCTCCATCTGCTGACTAGGAGGAGTTTGAATGACAGGTGTCGCCTGTTCCAGTAATGAGTAGGGTCCCAGCGCTTGGACTGATCCGATGGACAAGTGATAAGTACTTCAGACTGGAATACCCGTTTAAGTTGGCGTATTGTGCGATTTTTGAAGAAACTCTTGGACCCCCCAGGGCCCAAGTTTGATCGCAATATTTCATTTTATGAAAATTATTATAAAATCTTTCTCAAGGTGGGCATGTATTCCACTTTCTTTTATATCAGGAGCTACGGAGCAAGATGCAACTGCAAAGCTGATCTGTGAGATGTTCATAAGGTGCACTTGATGCAATTAATTAGCCGGATAGTATTACCTTGTTTTGTTGTTCTTCTCTATCTGAATATTCCTAGAGTACTTCTCAGGTAGGTCATGTGATCTTAATTTGACTGCCTGGGAATGAATCGTCTCTATTCTCTCCAGGAGTCACTTCTTCAGTCATTAGGACTTGTGTGGTGAAACTGCATGACTGTACCACGCCAGCTTTTCACAGGGGGTGGAGGACATAAACTCCTTTTACAGTTATTGCTGATGATCAGGGACTCCTTTCAAAGTTCTAACGAAGAAGATGACATTTCATCTTCCATGAATGTATATTACGGGTTTTTAGCTTGTTTAGGTGAATATAGAAGGTAATGAGCATTACAGCGTTCTACCAGCAGGCAGAGATGATACTGGCTCTACCTGCTCTTGTGATGCATGATGAGATTGCTTGAACAGCATAGAGGGGAAAAAAAGTACTTTGAAATCTAAACATCAAGATGATGCCTGATAAGTAGCACACTAGAGGCTGCACTGCATGGAAGTGACTGCAATATACATAGGAGACCTCAAGGGTGTGACAGGCAACCAGGTGAGTGGGGTGCAGAGGTGGAAAAATGTGTTTTCAGTAGAGCAGCACTAAAGTCCTGGAAATCCCCTCAACAGTATTTCTGTTTTGGTAGTACTTTACCTAAAATATTGGAAATTGCATGCAGAACTAATCACCAATCACTTAACTTTTCTTTTTGTTCATTCCCTTACTTTGTACAAACCAGAAGTAGTTTTAAAGATTGTGCAGTAACTTTTCTTATTCAATAGTTTAGAAAATGTCATAGTACAGCACTTAGTTTGTGTACTAGTTGGGCATATGGGCAGATGTTCGCCTAGTGGGATAAGCCCTTTAATTAAAAAAAAAAAAAAAAGTTACACATTTGTTGGAGCTCTCAGTGGGGGTGTAGGGCTCATTCTAAGTTTTGCTATGGGGCGGTAGTATTTTGTGTGTGCCCCTTGTAGGTCCCACAAGCCCCTATGATACCATGATATTACTTGACATTACACAACATTAGTCATACTTAAAAAAATAAATAAATAAAAGATTGACTGAAGAGCCTTATAGAGAAGGAAGAACTATGTACAGGCAGAGGTGTGCCTTACAGCACCACTATAGGACCTCATGTAAGAAGTGTGTCTTTCACATTACACAGATATTCGCTAATAACAGGGGTCCTTCCATCAGGATGTTGATCGTTATTGTAACTGTGAAGCTTCTGGATGAATACATGTCTTCGGGTGTTGACTATTTCCCTAGTGTACCAAATCATGTGACCTGCGAATATTTTAAAAGCCAGGAATAGCCCCAAAACGAAATGTTTATAATGACCCCTTATTTCCTGAGCAATGAGTTCCATTTGAGGATATTTCATACATGGATTGTTTCCTGCCATTCATTGTACTTAGATTCCTTCATTAGGGGACCTTTTGTGAAGTCTTTTTATACCCCTTTTAACTGTTTAATTTCTAGCTGTTTCTGAGGAAGTTGGGTGACATACAATGATATACCAAAAGTCATGGGATAGCAGTATGCAAATTAAGTCATGTTACTCCAGATGATTTCTTGGGAACGCCCATACCTTCATATGTTGTGAGTAGAGATGAGCCAGCACCAAAATGCTCGGGTGCTCGTTACTTGGGACAAAATTATCGCGATGCTCGAGGGTTCGTTTCGAGTAACGAACCCCATTGAAGTCAATGGGCGACCCGAGCATTTTTGTATATCGCCGATGCTCGCTAAGGTTTTCATTTGTGAAAATCGGGGCAATTCAAGAAAGTGATGGGAACGACACAGCAACGGATAGGGCAGGCGAGGGGCTACATGTTGGGCTGAATCTCAAGTTCCCAGGTCCCACTATTAAGCCACAATAGCGGCAAGAGTGGGCCCCCCCCCTCCCAACAATTTTTACTTCTGAAAAGCCCTCATTAGCAATGCATACCTTAGCTAAGCACCACACTACCTCCAACAAAGCACAATCACTGCCTGCATGACACTCCGCTGCCACTTCTCCTGGGTTACATGCTGCCAAATCCTCCCCCCCCCCCACGACCCAGTGTCCACAGCGCACACCAAACTGTCCCTGCCCAGCCTTCAGCTGCCCTCATGCCACGCCACCCTCATGTCTATTTATAAGTGCGTCTGCCATGAGGAGGAACCGCAGGCACACACTGCAGAGGGTTGGCACGGCTAAGCAGCGACCCTCTTTAAAAGGGGCGGGGCGATAGCCCACAATGCTGTACAGAAGCAATGAGAAATCCAATCCTGTGCCACCTCCATCAGGAGCTGCACACATGGGCATAGCAATGGGGAACCTATGTGCCACACACTATTCATTCTGTCAAGGTGTCTGCATGCTCCAGTCAGACTGCGGTTTTTTATAAATAGTCACAGCCAGGTACAACTCCGCAATGGGAATTCCGTGTGGACCGACAGCATGTGTGGCTCCCTGGAACCCACCGGCGGTACATAAATATATCCCATTGCAGTGCCCATCACAGCTGAGGTAATGTCATGCTTAATGCAGGTGGGCTTCGGCCCACACTGCATGCCCCAGTCAGACTGGGGTTCTTTAGAAGTGGACACATGCAGTTACAACTCCGTGTGGACCGACAGCATGGGTGGCTCCCTGGAACCCACCGGCGGTACATAAATATATCCCGTTGCATTGCCCATCACAGCTGAGGTAATGTCATGTTAAATGCAGGTGGGCTTCGGCCCACACTGCATGCCCCAGTCAGACTGGGGTTCTTTAGAAGTGGACGCATGCAGTTACAACTCCGTGTGGACCGACAGCATGGGTGGGTGCCAGGAAGCCACCGGCGGTACATAAATATATCCCATTGCAGTGCCCAACACAGCTGATGTAACGTCAGCTGTAATGCAGGTGGGCTAAAAATTAATTTGATTACACTGTAGGCGAGGGCAGTGTGTACACCTAGTAATCCGTAGTGGCCAGAATGCGTGTAACGCGAGGGTCACGAGAAAGGCATCCTAACATGAAGTCAGCCATGTGTGCCAGGGTACCTGTACACAACACATGGCTGTCCTCACTAGGAAGATCACTTTCAGGATCCTCCTCCTCCTCCTCCTCCTCCTCTGGCCATACACGCTGAAAGGATGACAGGCAAGCAGCATGTGTACCCTCAGCAGTGGGCCAAGCTGTCTCTTCCCCCTCCTCCTCCTTCTCCTCTGGCCATACACGCTGAAAGGATTACAGGCAAGCAGCATGTGTACCCTCAGCAGTGGGCCAAGCTGTCTCTTCCTCCTCCTCATGCTCCTCCCCCTTCTTCTCCTCCTCCTCAACGCGCTGAGATATAGACTTGAGGGTGCTCTGACTATCCAGCGACATACTGTCTTCCGCCGCCTCCGTTTCCGAGTGCAAAGCGTCTGCCTTTATGCTTTGCAGGGAACTTCTCAAGAGGCATAGCAGAGGAATGGTGACGCTAATGATTGCAGCATCCCCGCTCAGCATCTGGGTAGACTCCTCAAAGTTTCCAAGGACCTGGCAGATGTCTGCCAACCAGGCCCACTCTTCTGTAAATAATTGAGGAGGCTGACTCCCACTACGCCACCCATGTTGGACTTGGTATTCCGCAATAGCTCTACGCTGCTCATAGAGCCTGGCCAACATGTGGAGCGTAGAGTTCCACTGTGTGGGCACGTCGCACAGCAATCGGTGCACTGGCAGATGAAACCGATGTTGCAGGGTCCACAGGGTGGCAGCGTCCGTCTTGGAGTTGCGGAAATGTGCGCTGACCCGGCGCACCTTTCCGAGCAGGTATGACAAGTGTGGGTAGCTTTTCAGAAAGCCTCTTCTCTCCTAAGCTGAGTAGTTTCAGCACGGCCTGCTGACGCTTGCCCGCCGCTGTGCTGCCACGACGCGCGACACCGACTGCTGGCGACGTGCTGCTGCTGCTGACACATCTTGATTGTGAGACAGAGGTTGCGTAGGAGGAGACGGAGAAAGAGGGTAGTTTAGTGGAGGAAGCATACACCGCCGCAGATACCACCACTGAGCTGGGGCATGCAATTCGGGGGGTGGGTAGGACGTGAGTGGTCCCTGGCTCTGACTCTGTCCCAGCCTCCACTAAATTCACCCAATGTGCCGTCAGGGAGATATAGTGGCCCTGCACGCCTGTGCTTGTCCACGTGTCCGTTGTTAAGTGGACCTTGGCAGTAACCGCGTTGGTGAAGGCGTGTACAATGTTGCGGGAGACATGGTCGTGCAGGGCTGGGACGGCACATCGGGAAAAGTAGTGGCGACTGGGAACCGAGTAGCACGGGGCCGCCGCCGCCATCATGCTTTTGAAAGCCTCCGTTTCCACAAGCCTATACGGCAGCATCTCCAGGCTGATCAATTTGGCAATGTGCACGTTTAACGCTTGAGCGTGCGGGTGCGTGGCGGCGTACTCACGCTTGCGCTCAAACAGTGGCGCTAGCGACGTCTGGACGCTGTGCTGAGAGACATTGCTGGATGGGGCCGAGGACAGCGGAGGTCAGGGTGTGGGTGCAGGCCAGGAGACGGTAGTGCCTGTGTCCTCAGGGGGGTTGGATCTCAGGCGCAGGTTGGGGCACAGGGGGAGAGGCAGAGGTGCAAACCGGAGGCGGTGAACGGCCTTCGTCCCACCTTGTGGGGTGCTTGGCCATCATATGCCTGCGCATGCTGGTGGTGGTGGCTCCCCAGCTGATCTTGGCGCGACAAAGGTTGCACACCACTGTTCGTCGGTCGTCAGGCGTCTCTGTGAAAAACTGCCACACCGTAGAGCACCTTGACCTCTGCAGGGTGGCATGGCGCGAGGGGGCGCTTTGGGAAACAGTTGGTGGATTATTCGGTCTGGCCCTGCCTCTACCCCTGGCCACCGCACTGCCTCGGCCTGTGCCCACACCTTGACTTGGGCCTCCGCGTCCTCGCCCGCGTCCACGTCCTATAGGCCTACCCCTCAGCATGGTGTATTACCAGTAGTACAGAAACAGAACGCTGTAATTAAATGTGCCGCTTATTGGCCTGTGGTTGGAGGCTGACTTCGCTTACGGAACGCCAGGAAATAATTTTGCGCAAGCCTGCTGTAACACTTAGCTGGCTGCGTATGAATTAGGAGGACTACTACACCCAGCACAGACCCAGAATACTGAGGACAGTCACAGGCAGCCCAAATAGATTTTTTTCCCCAAATGTTTTTGCAAAGGCCCACTGCCTATATTCAATCAATATATCTCTTCTCTCTGCGTCACCGCTACTGGCCCTGGAGTATGTCAAAGAACTGCACAGTGTTGCACTGTGGACTGGAATACAGCGGTGATTTAACAGCCAACACAGAGCCAGGAAATAATTTTGCGCAAGCCTGCTGTAACACTTAGCTGGCTGCGTATGAATTAGGAGGACTACTACACCCAGCACAGACCCAGAACACTGAGGACAGTCACAGGCAGCCCAAATAGATTTTTTTCCCAAAATGTTTTTGCAAAGGCCCACTGCCTATATTCAATCAATATGTCTTCTGTCCCTGCCTCAAAATATGTGTTCTGTCCCTGCCTCACAATATATGTCTTCTGTCCCTGCCTCACCACTACTGTCCCTGCACTATGTCTAATTACTGCAGGGCGCAATGCTCTGCACGGCCGATATACAAAAAAAAAAAAGTGCAACACTGCAAAAAGCAGCCTCCACAGTACTGCACACGGTTAGATGTGGCCCTAAGAAGGACCGTTGGGGTTCTTGAAGCCTAAAATACTCCTAACACTCTCCCTATAGCAGCTCCGGCACCAACAGCACTTTCACTAAACTATGTCAGAACAAATCTGTGGCGAGCCGCGGGAGGGGCCGATTTTTATACTCGGGTGACACCTGATCTCGCCAGCCACTCACTGCAGGGGGGTGGTATAGGGCTTGAACGTCGCAGGGGGAAGTTGTAATGCCTTCCCTGTCTTTCTATTGGCCAGAAAAGCGCGCTAACGCCTCAGAGATGAAAGTGAAAGTAACTCGAACATCGCGTGGTACTCGTCACGAGTAACGAGCATCTCGAACACGCTAATACTCGAACGAGTATCAAGCTCGGACGAGTACGTTCGCTCATCTCTAGTTGTGAGGTGTACTTTTGTGAGTGAGGTTGAACACTGGCCAATGGGCTAATGGCAAGGCGATGTGAAATATCAGAGTTTGAACGAGGCATGTTAGTGGGCGCCAGATGGACGGGACATGCCATTTTAAGAAGTTGTGTAGGCATTTAACATTCTTCGATCCACAGTGTTATGTCTACCAGGGAAACGTCACTTACCTTTACAGTGTACAGCAGTGGCCGTTCCTGGGTGCCTAATGATTGCAACCGTTGATATCCAGCTAGAATTATCCATGTGAACAGACAAGTGACTCTGGCTAAAATCACATCCACATTTAATGCAGGAGACTCCAGATACATATCCCACAGGTCAGTGCAACGTTCTTTAGCTTCCATGGGATATGGGAGCAAAATACCCACCATAATGCCTCTGCTATCACCACGACACTGAACACAATACCTCACCTGGGCTCGTGAAGTTGCTAACTGGACCCTAAAGAACTAGCAACTTACGCCGTGGTCTAATGAGTGACAGTATCAATAGGTTGGGCTGATTGTAGGGTTAGTGTGTAGTGCGGACCCCATGAAGCCATGGACCCCCCCCAGTTGTCAACAAGGCACTGTGCAGGCTTGTAGTGTTTCCATACTGGTGTGGGATGTGTTCGTATGGCATGGGTTGTGTCCACTGGTCTGCCTAAACACATTGACTGATGCCCACTATGTCTCACTGCTTGGTGACCATTTGTACACGTTATGTACCCCCACAATGATAGGATATTCCACAATGATGATGCACCATGCCCTTGGGCCCAAGTTGTCCAGAATTGGTTCGAGGAGCATTCTGAAGAGCTCCTAATGATGTGGCCGGCACGGTCCCCTGACATGAGCCCAATCAATCACTCATGGGATCCATTCACACTTACACATCGTACAGAGCTGCAGGGGGCTATCCAGATGGCATAGCTAAACATCCTTCTTCAAGTCTTTTGTGCACTTGTGGAATTGATGCAACATTGAGTGGCTGCACTAGAGGGGGGCTGACATATTAGTTCCTGTCCCATGATGTTTGGCATGTCGGTGTATAATATGACTGCCATTACCTGCTGAACTGAGAAATAATAAAGCAGTCCCAATCCCCCCTTTCCACTTGTCAGTTTTAGACAGTTGATAAAGAACACATATATGCACTCGTTACCCAAGATTCTATACCTGCATACTGTCAGAGTGCCAAATAATACCTCCATAAACGGGACACACAATACTGAAATACAGTGCCTAAGTAGTGAATGAGTTAAAGTCTCTAAAGGTCTACGATAGTGAAGGGATTAATAAAGGCCCAGGACATTGAAGGTTTGCAAGCTCCACTTTCAGGTTGCTTCTGGAGATTAAATCCTTGAGACCTCTAACCCCGTTTGTACTTCTAACCCCGCCTCTGATCGCAGCTTCCACTAGGTTTGTCATCTTTTCAGATTTCTAAATTAAAAACGTGTAGATTTCGTGCAATGATTTTTTTGCATTCCGGAGAACTGGATAATAAATGACAAACCCTTATGTGAGCTAAAAAGCCAACAAAACTGCAAAGAAAAACATTTCTAAACCACTATACAATATATGTATGAAAAGAAAATGCTTCTAGAGCGGATTTTAATGACCAGATTGTGTTTTTACATAGATTTTTAATATTTCCACTTAATTCAATAAAGAGAAAAAAGCTAAATTCTTTAAAAAAAAAGGGAAATATTCAATCACAAAGTGTGAATGACATTTTTTTAACCCTCCCCCGGGGTCTGCAGTTTTCTTCGTAATCATGGACTTGTGAAACATTTTTATGGCTCATGAATCTTTGTTGGCTTCTATTTTATATCCCTCTGAGACATCATGGAGAAGGTAAATAAAACCTAACAAGAGTCATTAGAACTTGTAAACCGGAGCCTTTATTCCCATCCGTGAACACTTCTCTGGGAGATACGAGCTACTGAGTAACCTGCTCCTGTAAAGAGGGAGGCGAACATCCAGCACAGGCTGGGTATCTCATATTACTGGGTGTTGTAAAAAGGGATTTAGATGCGACACAATATATTTAGTGCGGTTAACGACTAGCACAATGTTTGCTGTTATATGGCGCTACTGTTCTGTTATGCATGTATGTTCTTGGAGAGGTTATTACACTTTAATGATGATCTGTGATAGTGTTCGTGTGCAAACAGACGATAGGATCACCTCAGCAGCTTAAAGTCCAGCCAGGCTATTTTACTGGCTGAACTTTGAAATGTTCGTGTTTCCTAGTGTATACACAAAGAGGTGGCCATTTTGTATGATGAATCAACAGTTCCATAGTAATTAAGACGATAGTCAAATTTATTCCTGAACTTACACTAAAAATGCTAAATGTACTCCATGAACTTGGTAATACAGTACTTATTCCCCTAATGGATTGAGTTGTTCCAAAGAAGCCAAGCTGTGGACTCCATATCTTGGTCTTAGCTTCTCAGTAGTGGCACAAAGTACTCCACTTCATTCTAACAGTCGTTTCAGCCCGGGTCGGCAAGGATATGGCTATAGAAGGTGCACAGATAGCGGATGCACTTGGATCCTGCACCTTGAGGGGCACCAGAAAGGACCCCTCTGGCAAATGGCAAAACACCAGTATTGTGAATGGCATACGGTAGGTGTTAGGAAACCCTATGGCAGAGTAGGCATTGAGGTACAGGAGCTTCAAGCTACATTTCTGTTAATGGCTGTTCAGCTCACATTAGATTACAACACCGTATTGGCTGCCAGGTAATTGCATCACACTAGGCGAGGCGACATCCGTACAAATGTTATTGTGACCGTTACTGCAGCTCAGCCCATTCATGTTAATGTGACTGTGTTTTCTTCAGCTGCAGACATAACCACTCTAATATGGATATCTCTCCTAGGCCTTGCAGTAAAAGGGTCGCAGCAATCCATTCTAAATAAGCCATCAATGTAATATCTTGGCAAAATTACTCTAGGAAGGTGTTCGTAACTAGAGATGAGCGAACGTGTTCTTCCGAGCTTGATATTCGTGCGAATATTAGGGTGTTCGTGATGTTCGTTATTCGTAACGAACACCATGCGGTGTTCGGGTTACTTTCACTTCCTTCCCTGAGACGTTAGCGCGCTTTTCTGGCCAATTGAAAGACAGGGAAGGCATTACAACTTCCCCCTGTGACGTTCAAGCCCTATACCACCCCCCTGCAGTGAGTGGCTGGGAAGATCAGGTGTCCGCCGAATATAAAAGTCGGCCCCTCCCGCGGCTCGCCTCAGATGCCGTGTGAGTTAGATGAGGGACAGTGCTGTTTGTACCGGAGCTGCTGTAGGGAAAGAATTGGTAGTTAGTGTAGGCTTCAAGACCCCCCAAAGGTCCTTATTAGGGCCACTGATAGCTGTGTGTTGGCTGCTGTTAGCAGTGGCAATTTTTTTTTCCTCAAAATCGCCTCTGCAGAGCGTTGCACCAGGCATTAGGGACAGAAGTGCTGCATAGGCAGGGAGAGTGTTAGGAGTGAGTGTAGCCTTCAAGAACCTCAACGGTCCTTTCTAGGGCCATATTTAACCGTGTGCAGTACTGTGCTGGCTGCTGTTAGCTGTGCTGCATTTTTTTTTACTTCTCAAAATCGCCTCTGCAGAGCATTGCACCCTCCATTGATACTGCAGGGAAAGAATTGTGTAGGCAGGGCCACAACACAGTTATTATTCATTGAATATACGCAGTGCTGCCTTTTTGTGCAAAAAAACGGAAAATATTTCTATTTGTCCTGCCTCTGTCCGTCCTAAGGGCGGTGGACACGTGTCGGCTGCGTGTGCAACCTTTAAAAATCAGACGCACCCAGCTACGTTTTACTCCTGGCTTCGCCATTTGCTTTCCTTAATTGGGAAAAAAAATACCTGCTCTGCCAGAGTTATAATAACTCTGCTACCCTCACGTTCTGTGCCACATTAGCAGGGCCACAGCACAGTTATTAAACTTCTCATGTTCATAGAATATACGCAGTGCTGCCTTTTTGTGCAAAAAAACGGAAAATATTTCTATTTGTCCTGCCTCTGTCCGTCCTAAGGGCGGTGGACACGTGTCGGCTGCGTGTGCAACCTTTAAAAATCAGACGCACCCAGCTACGTTTTACTCCTGGCTTCGCCATTTGCTTTCCTTAATTGGGAAAAAAAATACCTGCTCTGCCACAGTTAATAACTCTGCTATCCTCACGTTCTGTGACACATTAGCAGGGACACAGCACAGTTATTAAACTTCTCATGTTCATTGAATATACGCAGTGCTGCCTTTTGGTGCAAAAAAACGGAAAATAATTCTATTTGTCCTGCCTCTGTCCGTCCTAAGGGCGGTGGACACGTGTCGGCTGCGTGTGCAACCTTTAAAAATCAGACGCACCCAGCTACGGTTTACTGCTGGCTTCGCCATTTGCTTTCCTTAATTGGGAAAAAAAATACCTGCTCTGCCACAGTTAATAACTCTGCTACCCTCACGTTCTGTGACACATTAGCAGGAAAACAGCACAGTTATTAAACTTAGATTATACATTCACTAGAGGCAGTGGGGCCTTTCGTTTTCAAAAAAGGGAAAAAATTATATTTGGCCTGCAGTCTTGCGCCAATTTATTAGCGGCCTGTGAAATCAAATCACTGGTAATACAGCATGCTGAGGGGTAGGGGTAGGCCTAGAGGACGTGGACGCGGCCGAGGACTCGGAGGGCCAAGTCAGGGTGTGGGCACAGGCCGAGCTCCTGATCCAGGTGTGTCGCAGCCGACTGCTGCGCGATTAGGAGAGAGGCACGTTTCTGGCGTCCCCACATTCATCGCCCAATTAATGGGTCCACGCGGGAGACGGTTATTAGAAAATGAGCAGTGTGAGCAGGTCCTGTCCTGGATGGCAGAAAGTGCTTCGAGCAACCTATCGTCAACCCGCAGTTCTGCGCCGTCCACTGCTGCAAATCCGAATCCTCTGTCTGCTGCTCCTCCTTCCTCCCAGCCTCCTCACTCCACTACAATGACACCTGCTCAGGAGCGGGAACACTCTCAGGAACTGTTCTCGGGCCCCTGCTTAGATTGGGCAGCAGCGGTTCCTCTCCCACCAGAGGAGTTTATCGTCACTGATGCCCAACCATTCGAAAGTTCCCGGGGTCCGGGGGAAGAGGCTGGGGACTTCCGCCAACTGTCTCAACAACTTTCTGTGGGTGAGGAGGACGATGACGATCAGACACAGTTGTCTTGCAGTGAGGTAGTAGTAAGGGCAGTAAGTCCGAGGGAGCAGCGCACAGAGGATTCGGAGGAAGAGCAGCAGGACGATGAGGTGACTGACCCCACCTGGTGTGCAACGCTTACTCAGGAGGACAGGTCTTCAGAGGGGGAGTCAAGGGCATCAGCAGGGCAGGTTGCAAGAGGCAGTGCGGTGGCCAGGGGTAGAGGCAGGGCCAGACCGAATAATCCACCAAGTGTTTCCCAAAGCGCCCCCTCGCGCCATGCCACCCTGCAGAGGCCGAGGTGCTCAAAGGTCTGGCAGTTTTTCACAGAGACGCCTGACGACCGACGAACAGTGGTGTGCAACCTTTGTCGCGCAAAGCTCAGCCGGGGAGCCAACACCAACAGCCTCACCACCACCACCATGCGCAGACATATGATGGCCAAGCACCCCACAAGGTGGGACGAAGGCCGTTCAGCGCCTCCGGTTTGCACCCCTGCCTCTCCCCCTGTGCCCCAACCTGCCACTGAGATGCAACCCCCCTCTCAGGACACAGGCACTACCGTCTCCTGGCCTGCACCCACACCCTCACCTCCGCTGTCCTCGGCCCCATCCAGCAGTGTAGTTCAGCGCACCGTCCAGCCGTCGCTTGCGCAACTGTTGGAGCGCAAGCGCAAGTACGCCGCCACGCACCCGCACGCTCAAACGTTAACCGTCCGCATAGCAAAATTCATCAGCCTTGAGATGCTGCCGTATAGGGTTGTGGAAACGGAGTCCTTCAAAAGTATCATGGAGGCGGCGGCCCCGCGCTACTCAGTTCCCAGTCGCCACTACTTTTCCCGATGTGCCGTCCCAGCCCTGCACGACCACGTCTCCCGCAACATTGTACGCGCCCTCACCAACGCGCTTACTGCCACGGTCCACTTAACTACGGACACCTGGACAAGCACAGGCGGGCAGGGCCACTACATCTCCCTGACGGCACATTGGGTAAATTTAGTGGAGGCTGGGACAGAGTCAGAGCCCGGGACCGCTCACGTCCTACCCACCCCCAGAATTGGGGCCCCAGCTCGGTGGTGGTATCTGCGGAGGTGTATGCTTCCTCCACTAAAGCACCCTCCTCCTCCTCCTCCTCTGTCTCGCAATCAAGATGTGTTAGCAGCAGCATGTCGCCAGCAGTCGGTGTCGCGCGGTGTGGCAGCACAGCGGTGGGCAAGCGTCAGCAGGCCGTGCTGAAACTACTCAGCTTAGACGATAAGAGGCACACGGCCCACGAACTGCTGCAGGGTCTGACACAGCAGACCGACCGCTGGCTTGCGCCGCTGAGCCTCCAACCGGGCATGGTCGTTTGTGACAACGGCCGTAACCTGGTGGCGGCTCTGCAGCTCGGCAGCCTCACGCACGTGCCATGCCTGGCCCACGTCTTTAATTTGGTGGTTCAGCGCTTTCTGAAAAGCTACCCACGCTTGTCAGACCTGCTCGTAAAGGCGCGCCGGCTCTGCGCACATTTCCGCAAGTCCCATACGGACGCTGCCACCCTGCGCACCCTGCAACATCACTTTAAGCTGCCAGTGCACCGACTGCTGTGCGACGTTCCCACACGGTGGAACTCTACGCTCCACATGTTGGCCAGGCTCTATGAACAGCGTAGAGCTATAGTCGAATACCAACTCCAACATGGGCGGCGCAGTGGGAGTCAGCCTCCTCAATTCCTTTCAGAAGAGTGGGCCTGGTTGGCAGACATCTGCCATGTCCCTGGTAATTTTGAGGAGTCTACCCAGGTGGTGAGCGGCGATGCTACAATCATTTCCAACAATATATAGATACCCGCAGCACTACAACAAACCCTTATCCAAGGGGAGGCTCTCCCTGCACAGCCGTTAATCAGGAGACGGATCCAGATCATCCAAAGTCTCAGAATATATCCAAAAGAAAGCAGCAGGAGCATCCAGGTGCAGTAAAACAGGTATTATTCATTGACAAAGGCTGTTTGTAACGGCCGAAACGTTGCATTATTACTGAGGATGGAATAAAGGAATAATACCTGTTTTACTGCACCTGGATGCTCCTGCTGCTTTCTTTTGGATATATTCTGATGCTACAATCATTAGCGTCACCATTCCTCTGCTATGCATCTTGAGAAATTCCCTGCAAACCATAAAGGCAGCTGCTTTGCGCTCGGAAACGGGGGCGGGGGAAGACAGTATGCCGCTGGATAGTCAGGGCACCCTCCTGTCTATTTCTCAGCGCGTACAGGAGGAGGAGGAGGAGCATGAGGAGGATGAGGAGGAGGGGGAAGAGACAGCTTGGCCCGCTGCTGACGGTACAGCGGCTGATTGCCTGTCATCCTTTCAGCGTGTATGGCCTGAGGAGGAGAAGGAGGAGGAGGATCCTGAAAGTGATCTTCCTAGTGAAGACAGCCATGTGTTGCGTACAGGTACCCTGGCACACATGGCTGACTTCATGTTAGGATGCCTTTCTCGTGACCCTCGCGTTGCACGCATTCTGGCCACGACGGATTACTGGGTGTACACACTGCTCAATCCACGGTATAAGGAGAACCTTCCCAGTCTCATTCCCGAAGAGGAAAGGGGTTCGAGAGTGTTGCTATACCACAGGACCCTTGCGGACAAGCTGATGGTAAAATTCCCAGCCGACAGCGCTAGTGGCAGAAGGCGCAGTACCGAAGGCAAGGTAGCAGGGGATGTGCGTAGATCGAGCAGCATGTACATCCCAGGCAGTGCAACAGTCTTTAAGGGCCTGGCCAGCTTTATGGCTCCCCAGCAAGACTGTGTCACCGCTCCCCAGTCACGGCTGAGTCGGCGGGAGCACTGTAAAAGGATGGTGAGGGAGTACGTAGCGGATCGCACGACCATCCTCGGTGACGCCTCTGCCCCCTACAACTACTGGGTGTCGAAGCTGGACACGTGGCCTGAACTAGCGCTGTATGCCCTGGAGGTGCTTGCTTGTCCTGCGGCTAGCGTCTTGTCGGAGAGGGTGTTTAGTGCGGCTGGGGGAATCATCACAGATAAGCGTAGCCGCTTGTCAACCGACAGTGCCGACAGGCTAACACTCATCAAGATGAACAAAGGCTGGATTTCCCCAGACTTCTGTTCTCCACCAGCGGACAGCAGCGATACGTAAGCAATACGTAGGCTGCACCCGCGGATGGAAGCTACGTTCTCTCTCACCATCCAAAATGGGGACATTTCTGCTTCATCAATCTGTGTCTAATATTCCTCCTCCTCCTGCTCCTCCTCCTGAAACCTCACGTAATCACGCTGAACGGGCAATTTTTCTTAGGGCCACAAGGCTCACTCAAATAATTTTTCTGAACAATTTTTATAAGTTTCAATGCGCTTAAAAGCGTTGGAACTTTAACTTGAACCAATTTTTCGTTACACTGGGCTGCCTCCAGGCCTAGTTACCACTTAAGCCACATTAACCAAAGCGATTCACCTTCCATCTTGGTTGGGCATGGCCAATTTTTACTGAGGTACATTAGTACTGTTGGTACACCAAATTTTTGGGGCCCTCACCTACAGTGTAATCATAGCAATTTGTATGTTCTTCGCCTGCACTCATGGTACAGAAAGGTGTGTGGGGTTGGCCTACACTTTAGCTACATAAATGTAACTTGGGCCTTGGCTATACTAAGGCTACTGAAATGGAACTAAGACTGCGCTCCCGCTATACTGCTGCTTCGGAATTGTTACTGGGGCCTCTCTTGAGTGCTACTATTGCTGACATGGAACGAAGACTGCGCTCCCGCTATACTGCTGCTTCGGAATTGTTACTGGGGCCTGTCTTGAGTGCTACTATTGCTGACATGGAACGAAGACTGCGCTCCTCCTATAATGCTGCTAGTGATATGTTAGTGGGGCCTGTCCTAATGCTACGGCTGAAATGTTACGAATTCTGGGCTCTGCCTATACCGCTGCTAATGGTATGTCTCTGGGGTGTGGAAACAGAGGCTTCCCAAAGACATGATGGCGGCGAGGCCATTTCCCACCAACGAGGTTACTGTAAAGGTGCATATAACCACGGACACGTGGAGAGGACACGTAGTGCCTCAAAAACATCCCCCTCCTCCTCCAACAGGGAAAACATTCTTGGCAAATGTCTTTGCATTGGTTCGTCTGGTGGCAGTCCAAGAATTTCACCTTTACCGACACAACAAGAGAGCCCCCACACCATCCCCCCGCCACGGCCCACTTAATCCTGGCCGCATTCCGAAAACCAACAAAATACAACCGTGCTACTAGGTCCGCAGTCACCACCACATTACCACCAACGCGGTTACTGTTAAGGTGCATATTACCAGTCTGACTGGGGCATGCAGACACCTTGACAGAATGAATAGTGTGTGGCACATAGGTTCCCCATTGCTATGCCTATGTGTGCAGCTCCTGATGGCGGTGGCACAGGATTCTATTTCTCATTGCTTCTGTACAGCATTGTGGGCTATCGCCCCGCCCCTTTTAAAGAGGGCCGCTGCCTAGCCATGCCAACCCTCTGCAGTGTGTGCCTGCTGTTCCTCCTCATGGCAGACGCACTTCTAAATAGACATGAGTGTGGCGTGGCATGAAGGCAGCTGAAGGCTGCGCAGGGACACTTTGGTGTGCGCTGTGGGGGGGAGGGGGGGCGGTTGGTCAGCATGTAACCCAGGAGAAGTGGCAGCGGAGTGTCATCCAGGCAGTGATTGTGCTTTGTTGTAGCTAGTGTGGTGCTTAGCAAAGGTATGCCATGCTAATGAGGGCTTTTCAGAAGTAAAAGTTGTTGGGAGGGGGGGGGGCCCACTCTTGCCGGTATTGTGGCTTAATAGTGGGACCTGGGAACTTGAGATGCAGCCCAACATGTAGCCCCTCGCCTGCCCTATCCGTTTCTGTGTCATTCCCATCACTTTCTTGAATTGCCCAGATTTTCACACATGAAAACCTTAGCGAGCATCGGCGAAATACAAAAATGCTCTGGTCGCCCATTGACTTCAATGGGGTTCGTTGTTCGAAACGAACCCTCGAACATCGCGGGAAGTTCGTTCCGAATAACGAACACCCGAACATTTTGGTGTTCGCTCATCTCTATTCGTAACCTTTTAAAGGGGCTGCGCCAAGTTATAAAGTTATCCCCTAGTTACAGGAGAAAGGATAACTTTATAGTGGGGGTTTGAGAGCTGGGACTTGCACCAAGCTTCTGAACAGGGGTCCCATGTAGTGGAATGTTCATTTAAATCGATGACCGTTTTGGAAATTAAATGCCCAGCAAACTCCAATGTTTCTATTGAAATTAATGGAGTGGTGGTGCCAGTCCATTCATGCAGGGACCTTTGGGATCAGTGGGGGTCCCAACAGTCAGACCACCTGTGGATAGGGGATAATGTTATGATTTTGAATAGCCCCTTTTAAAAGGGTTATCTCACGGAAAAAAACACAGAATAGGTGATAAATGTATGACCACTGGGGTCCAACTGCTGGGATTCCCATGGATCACGAGAACAGCACATCCCGAGTCCTGGGAGTGACTGGCTTAACGGTGTGCATGTGTAACCACCATTACATTCACTTCTACAGGACTGTATATAGGCGATATAGTTTTTTCTAGGATACCCCTTTTAAAAAAGTTTTTTGACTTTTTTTTTTTTTATGTAGAAGAAAGCAGCTAAGTGTGTAAAGAAAACATGTATGACTTGTCTTTTAACCCTTTCCAATCCAATTTGTATCCTGGTTTTCCAAGGGGCTTACTCTTTTTCTGCCGTTGGCGCTATCTGCTGGCTAAAGCCAGTACTGCATGAGGTGACACGATGGATAGGCTCGTCACCGAGACAGAAAAGTTCCCTGAGGAACCAAAATAGAATCACCGAGGGAACCACTAAATAATAAATAAAATTTAACCTTTATTGATATAAATTTAAAAATATGTATACATAGGGCGTGATCAATCCTTAATAGGTATAGTGCCTGTCAAAACCGATCGGCACCGTCCATAAAATATGATGCCTAGGACAGGTAAGGTGTATTAATCTCCATTCACTTATATAATTATCACGGAAGGGATTTTCCACACTACCGATGCTCTCTAGGTGTGGATTCACCATGCACAAATATCCACTATTAGTCTGATGGTCTTATTTAGAACCACTATAGGATTACTCGTGGTACATATGAATAAAATGACCAATCCAAAATGTGATCAAGATGAGATAAACCGTATAATCACAGAGTGGTTGAGTACTGGATAAAGGCATTCATAGGGCACTTTGCGATTTTTACCTATCTCGGCTATATGCATAAACAGATGAATAATGATGCATATGCTCCAATAGAGATATTAGTGACCCTGTCGCTCTATCCCTATTTTGGTAAATATCCGTGACTATAGTATGGATGAAGAAATTCCTTATGGTGGAGTAGTGTTATGGATACGCGCATTAATGTAGTGCACGAAATCCTCCACTACAGATATAACTGCCTTGATAGCAGAAAAGTATATAACAATTGTCCCAGGCGTCAATCTATATAGTGTATACTGTTAGTTGCGATGTACTTCTAACAGTGTGTATACACCATGCTGCATAAGTGCTTATTCTTATTTCAATTTTATTGAACAAGCACCAAGTACCAACAACAGTGGTTACTGAGAGTAATGTTCAGAGCCAAGTAACTCTAACTGTTAGTGGATTATAGAATATCAAAGGAGGATCTAGTATGAAAGGCAGGACTGATAAAATAGTCCAGCAGTAGCCTAACACCTGATCCTCCACTAAGGCCCGTTTAAACGGCATACGTAGACCAGCATCAAAGGCAGAACTGGTGATGCAATTCAGAAATGCCTGATAGTTGGTTTACTAATAGCCAGTATCACTCACTTAGCACAGTAGTGAACTACCACAGGCAATTAGCCTATGAGGAGTCTTACTACTAATTGCTAAATCAAATAGAACCATCAATAAAACCATCTACGCGTTTCAACAGCTTAGTTTAACAAGCTGTATCATCAGGATGGTATAGTATTATGCAATCAAGATAAAGAGATTGCATACACAATTCAGCCATGTCCTGCACCAGTCATAGATATATAACTAAGTGCAACACAAGCTAAGTTTTGAGATGGTATACTAAGGTGCAATCAGATGGAACAATTGCATCTAAGATTCAGCTAAGTAAGGCATTAGTTTAACACAGCCCGTTAGGCTGTTCACCTCGCTACTTGCTCAACATCAGCTATGTCTATGGCACAGTCTGTCATATCTATGACTAATGCCTTACTTAGCTGAATCTTAGATGCAATTGTTCCATCTGATTGCACCTTAGTATACCATCTCAAAACTTAGCTTGTGTTGCACTTAGTTATATATCTATGACTGGTGCAGGACATGGCTGAATTGTGTATGCAATCTCTTTATCTTGATTGCATAATACTATACCATCCTGATGATACAGCTTGTTAAACTAAGCTGTTGAAACGCGTAGATGGTTTTATTGATGGTTCTATTTGATTTAGCAATTAGTAGTAAGACTCCTCATAGGCTAATTGCCTGTGGTAGTTCACTACTGTGCTAAGTGAGTGATACTGGCTATTAGTAAACCAACTATCAGGCATTTCTGAATTGCATCACCAGTTCTGCCTTTGATGCTGGTCTACGTATGCCGTTTAAACGGGCCTTAGTGGAGGATCAGGTGTTAGGCTACTGCTGGACTATTTTATCAGTCCTGCCTTTCATACTAGATCCTCCTTTGATATTCTATAATCCACTAACAGTTAGAGTTACTTGGCTCTGAACATTACTCTCAGTAACCACTGTTGTTGGTACTTGGTGCTTGTTCAATAAAATTGAAATAAGAATAAGCACTTATGCAGCATGGTGTATACACACTGTTAGAAGTACATCGCAACTAACAGTATACACTATATAGATTGACGCCTGGGACAATTGTTATATACTTTTCTGCTATCAAGGCAGTTATATCTGTAGTGGAGGATTTCGTGCACTACATTAATGCGCGTATCCATAACACTACTCCACCATAAGGAATTTCTTCATCCATACTATAGTCACGGATATTTACCAAAATAGGGATAGAGCGACAGGGTCACTAATATCTCTATTGGAGCATATGCATCATTATTCATCTGTTTATGCATATAGCCGAGATAGGTAAAAATCGCAAAGTGCCCTATGAATGCCTTTATCCAGTACTCAACCACTCTGTGATTATACGGTTTATCTCATCTTGATCACATTTTGGATTGGTCATTTTATTCATATGTACCACGAGTAATCCTATAGTGGTTCTAAATAAGACCATCAGACTAATAGTGGATATTTGTGCATGGTGAATCCACACCTAGAGAGCATCGGTAGTGTGGAAAATCCCTTCCGTGATAATTATATAAGTGAATGGAGATTAATACACCTTACCTGTCCTAGGCATCATATTTTATGGACGGTGCCGATCGGTTTTGACAGGCACTATACCTATTAAGGATTGATCACGCCCTATGTATACATATTTTTAAATTTATATCAATAAAGGTTAAATTTTATTTATTATTTAGTGGTTCCCTCGGTGATTCTACGATGGATAGGCTCCAACATCAGAGAGGCTGGCAATATACAGTAAGAGAACCCCGATGAATGTCTTCCAACATCGGAGCCGTACAGCCTTAAATCATAATGTCTTCAGAGGTCAGACAGTGGATTGGAAAGGGTTAAAAGTCCCATAGCTTCAGTGTCTCGGGTCTGCTCCTGGGAATACCTGCAGAGGTCATGTGCCATTAATCATTCACGTGTATACCTCCCAACTTTTGAACAACAAAAAGACTCAAGCATAAACTGTTCAGTTTTCTGTTTAGTCACGCCCCTTTTATGCTGAGCCACATCCTTTGTAGACCTTAATAATGCCATTCAATGACCCCCTCACAGTTATAGTGCCTCTCATTGATGCCCTCACAGTAAAAATTCCCCTTATGGCTTCCGTTTAGTAGTTATAATGCCCCTCCAGCCCCCATTGTTAAACACTGCCTGCTTTATAAACAAGTTTAAAATAAATATTAAAAAAAAGCATATACTCACCTCTGTTTCGCCTCTCGCTTCAGGCCTGTGCAGTTTGTGTACCACTTATCTCACACTGACTTCCTGGTTGAGCAGTCATGTGATCGCTATGGCCGTTGAGGCGGAAAACTGCCGCAGAGGTCATGTGACCGCTCTACACGGTGCACCCCCTGCCCTGTGCTTGAAACAGGGGTGAGCACAGGCAACGAGTTGGGAGTGTAGCCAGGGACTGGTGGTGGGGGTAGAGAGCCAGGGCATTCAGAGACTGAGACAGCGGTTGAAAACAAAGATTGTCTGGCCGGATCTGGGATGGTTGGGGAGTATGTTCACATGAGCAGCTGATCACTGACCTCATCAGTCACCTGCACTTTATGCACACATGACTACTGAGGCCAGTGATTGGCTGCAGCAGCCATATGCATGATTAACAGCATGTGACTGCTGCAAGAGCTTCCAGGACCAGACTGCTCAATGCTGAAGCTGTGGGACATTTAAAAGGCCATTCATGTTTGTCTTTTTCTTTTACACACTTAATTGTTCTTCGCTAAATTTTGAAAAAAGTTGGGGAACCTCTCTTTTAAAGACCTTTTTAGGATGACGTGAAATCTGTGCATGTTCCCATACTTTCTTCTGGGGCAGGTAAAATATCAGTGCAAATCACTAAGTGGTAAATCTATTTCGGCTTGATGTTTGTGTTGTCTCTCTTGGTGGAGTCCAGATCTATTAAGGATGCTGAATCTAATCTTCGTTTCTCATTTCTGTTTTTCAGAGCGGAACGATGAAAGAATCTGAGCAGAGCAAGATTTCAGCACAGCGACCTCCACCTCAAGGTTGTTTGCAGTACATTCTCGACTGTAATGGCGTTTCAGTAGGACCAAAACAAGTCCAGGCTGTGTGAGGGGTTGATGAAGAGGGGTTCTAGCCAAAAACATAAAAACAAAAAAAGGAAATCAAAAATATTGTGCAGTATTTGCCATGTTTCAGTGCTGACCTGGACTGTGTTTTTTTCTATGCAGTGTCACCTCCTTCTGTCTAGTCTCTCCCTCTGTCTTTGCCTGTGACGCTATCTTCTCTCTTCTCTGTTTGTGATTCAGAGCTGATGTTACCAGTATACCCAGAATTGTGCCTCTTTCAAGTCCAACCTGACTGTTTATTATTAGAACCGATTTCTTTTCTTTTTTTGTTTTTTTATGATGTATTGTGGGGGAATAACAGCTATCTCGAGTTTCAATCCTCGGACTTTACATCATTTATGTATGGGTGCGGGCGTGTGAACACGTAACCTGGAGATCACTTGATTACTTGCATGAAACATTTAGGAAGATCTATGAGTTGAGATCCCAGGTTTTATCTGAGTTGTTGAATTCCGGGCTACTTTCTTTTTTGTAATTTTTATAGATTTTTGTCGTCATTGTTAGCATGAGTAGACTTTAGTAAACATGAACTTTTAGTACCGTCTATTCTGTGACTCCATAAAATGGCATTCTCATGCGGAGGTGTGCGTTCAGTACTTTTTAGCATTCTTGTGTAAGTGTGGTTTGCACGCCATATGGATAGGCCACTAGTGCAATATTTGTGATAGTGTGATTATGTTTCATTGTAGTTCACCTATTCTGTCCTGGCTTTTGTGGCTTTAATAAGAGCACAGAGCAAGTGATTGAGAAACCGAACTTATATTTATGGAATTGTGACTTCTGCCGATCACTTTCCTTCTCTACTTCCAGTACTTGCTTACTTCTTATACCTTGTTCTTGTCGTCAGATGTAAATATTACAGAGAAGCTCGGAGAGTAATTTTGGCTTCTCGTTATATACATGTATCTCTTAATAGCCATAATGTGTGATGTGACTCTCACATTGATTTATAGCTTAGCACTACCCAAAGAGGCAATAGGCAATCATGCTGTGCTTAAGGGTTTTTATGGGTACAACAGTTATTGCCTTCATTTTTACGTTGATCCAAAGATCATAGTCTGTTATATTGGGTCAGCTAGAACTATGGGCAGATATAGAACCCCCTACAGTGAGATGTGGGAGGAATTGTACAATTTACAGAGTAGATAAGATGTTGATATATTTATACTTTATATCAGTGAACCCATCGTAGTCTTAATTAGAAATACAAGGTGTAATTCTGAGCTTTATGCTGTTGGTATGGATGGTCCTTCACCAGCTTTAGTTTGGCGCAATAGAGACATCACAATGCTTGCTATTGGTTTAATTGTGTTGTGGTTGAAATCCATATGAATGTGAGAGTCACCATTGTTACAAAATATCTACAGAAACCGAAGGACCTGTTCTTACTGGCAGGGGTGCTTTTATAAGGCTCATGACACCATGTCTTAGGATCATTGATTAGAAGACTAACCCACCGGTTGGCTGGTTGTGTTTGAGCAGTCACCAGTGTGGCATACTGGCTTTCGCTAATTCTCTAGTTCTGCCATTTTTTAAAGGGGTTGTATGAGATTTGAAAAACATGGCTGCCTCTTTTTTTTTTTCTTTTATCAGAAACCGTGCCACCCTTATCCATTAAAGAGTTAGAACACAAGTCCAGTGTGGCATCAGATGGATAATGATATATATATATATATCGAATAGTGTAGGACATCTGGACCCACCAAGTGTGTGGCATCTATTGATAACACATTATAACCAATAAAGCTCCCAATTCCAGACCACAGGTTACACATAGCCCAAGTAGAGTATATAATTTTATCCTTGTGGTCAGCAATCCGCCACCTCCAAAACAACCAAGAAACCATCTGACCAACCAAGGAACTATCACACAAGCCAAGGAGGAAAGTAACATGATAAGCGCTAAGTAATCAATTCACAGGTGTCAAGAGGCCTACCAAAGATTGTTGAACTGTATGCTGCTGAGGAACAAATTATAGGTGTTCCTGAAACACATTGAACATGAAAATTTATAAGACATGGAGGTCTACACTTTTGAGGTCTTCCTCTCCCCCTGCATATGAGTCCATCTCATTTTTTTTGTGCTAACTATGTGTTAAATGGGAGTTACGAGTTGTCTTAGCGCCTATCCAGTTTCTTACACCCTTGCCCATGTGTGGTATTGCATCTCGGCTGCCTTCTGGCAAAATGCACTATCCATTGTGATAAATCTAGAACATGGATTGCCATCCCAGCTCCAGCCCATGTACAGGTGCTGAGCAGCCATGTTTTTTTACAACCCTCTTAAGGCTTGGCATGTGTTTTATTATTATTTTAATGATTAAGTTGAACTTTTGTGAATCGGAACCTATTTGTCATACTGACTTCACTAACTGTGTCACAACTGTCGTGTTAATCATTTACCCCTTTCCCTTGCCTTGTCTTTTCCACACACCAACCTGTGTCCTTTACCTTTTTATCATGTGTATGTTTGCTTTCTACTGCCCCAGTAAAAAGCCCATATGTCCAGAACAGCATTACCCAAGGGCTGATATCACTGAACGTCAGTAGACATCATTTACCATGACAGACTATTAAGCCCATTGCACTTTTAACGAGCGTGGAAGTGTTCACTGCCAAATACAAGGGAGATGGAGAAGTGACAATAGGGGCTTGAGGAATACAATTGTTAGCGCTCATTGTACAGCAAAGATCATCTTTTGTCATTTTGTGTCCAAAGTGCAGCTAAAATAGTGATTGTAGACTCACAACAGCCTTACTGGCTTCCAGTTTAGAACGTCACCTCTACTGGTCATCTTACAGTAGAGACATCCGTATAATGGTTCCGGCTGGTGCATGCAGTTCCATGATGGTCCCACCGCTTGAGTCTCATGTCATTCTGTACACAGTGTGGCAGCAGGAAGGGGGCTAAGCCAATAAGGGGTTAATTCTGTTTCTGTGATTACATGAAGATGTTAAATGCCGCTAGTAACATTTGAGATTACTATATATTTTTGGCATGTAAGCATGTTTCAGTGCAATGTTGTGGGAAACGGGTCAGTTGTCTTAAAATGTAGATTTCATGTATTTGTTCTTTTTTTAACGTTTTCTGTTCCTGTTTGTTAGACTTTTTTTTTTCTTTTTTTTTTGTACAAAGCCAGTTATGTGGCACAGAGTACATGATGGATGTTTGACTGCAGTGATTTATGTGAAATATCTTGTACAGCTTAATGTGCAATAAAGGAAATAATATCTGCCTTCAGTGTATGGTTTTTGGGTCTAAACATTCAAATTATCATTCAAAGCAAAATAGAATATCCATTGCCATAAATCTAGGACAATAACAGATTTATGATCAGATTTATGCTTTCCTGTAATTATGGTACAATATTTCTACATTATTGTATATACTGCTATAGAAGAATATCTCGGCAATATGGCGCTGTAGAGGCGGACAATCCAAAGCACAGGGTCTCTGGTGGCTCATGCATGAGGTGTAATAGTCAGTTCCCTTGTCTTGTAAACATGTGGATGGGAAATTGATATCAAAACAGATCTCATTGTTTTCAATGGGAATCATTTTGAACCACAAGGTATCAAAAAGGTCATTTTATGTTGATAAACATTCCACACAATGGCGAGCTGGAGCTGTGGCCATCATTGGCTGTCCATATGGGACCGATCAGGGCCAGCATTTCCATCTGACCAGGCTGTCCTTATTGACAAAGGGAACTGATTCCTTGCCTAGAAAGGTGTGAATAAAGTTCAAGATTTATTGATCTCAGGCCCTGAATATCTTCTCTATTTAGGCTACAGCTAGTTGGTTACTTTTGCCATGAATGGTACGTAATACGATTGGGTGAATGCGACCAGGTGATGCGCGATCTGGAGGGTCACAACGAAGTTCATCTTTTAATTAATAATCTGCTCTCTAGACTTTTTGAAAGTACCAAAAATGTGATGACAAACATAAAATGGGTGAAAAAAATGACTTCACACATAACTGAACGTACAATTTAAAATACATCACCGATATGGAGCTTCGCGCTAGCGTATGTATCGGTTATGTTCAAGAAGGTTTTACAATCAGCAGAATACGCTTGCTGTAAAAACTAATGACCACACACTTTATGTAACTAGTGGTTGTTCTGTGATGGCACTAATGCATCACTAGAATCACTATTTCCTATTACACAATGTGTGCAATAATCAATCGGCATTAGACTTTTAAGATAATCAAGGGATGGTCGCAAAGGCAATTATAATAGTCACTTACTATATGTCGACTGGATTCTCTGTCCAGCTGCTTCAACTTGCCGGACTCCGGCAATCGCCACTTCCATTGACCGGCTCAGCTTGGTCATTCAATATTAACAGACATTTGCGCACTTAACACAACAATGTCTCATGAGTAGCGCATGCACTATAGATACTGTAAACTTTGAACCACTGTGCTTTGTAGTTCTAATATCACCTGTATATTCGGAGGAAACATATATTCACAACAATGCAATCCCTGTCAAGAGTAGAAAGTCTGTAGTGATCAGTACTACATTTAGGATGTTTGTCATATATAATCCTCCAATGGTTTGCGATATGATGACATATGGAATCAAACTTTCACAGACGCGTTTCAGAGTCTCCTTAAACTTCTTTCTCAGTAATAATTTCGAAAGCCAAAATAATTTCTAAATCATTTGCTATCAAAGAAGTCATCTAAGGAAACTCTAAAACGTGTCTAGCTGTTATAACGTTGAAAGTTGGATGTAATTTGCCATCATGTCACAAACCCTTGGGGGATTCCAAATGATGTATACATCTTAAATGCCATAGTGATCATTATTTGCTTTCTGTTCTCTTGACTCACTGTTGTGAACATATGCTTCATCTGGATATACAGCCGATATCAGAACTGCAAAATACAATGGATCAAAGTTTATCTATAGCACATGTGCCACTCATGAGACATCGACGGACTAAGTCCAGAGATGTTGGTCTTAATTATTGAATCACTGAGCCGAGCAGGTCAACCGAGGTGGTGAGTGCTGTAGTCTGGGAAGTTGAAGCAGCCTTAATCAGTTAACTTATTTAAAGGGGTTCTGTCATTAAAAATAAAATTCCATACTCACCTATTCCTCACTAGGCAGTGTACTTGGAAGATGATCAGTGGGGAGAAGATGAGCTGTCTCCTGCAGTCTCGAGGGGGTCACCTCACCTCCAGCTGGCTGATTCTTCTGCTTCCTGTAACAAAGCGTCCATTCACAGGCATTCTCCTTCCTGCCTGGCAATATACGCTATGTCACTAGTGACGCAGCTTTCACAGCCTAGCAGGGAGGGCCAAGCTATTGCAGAGACTGCGCTGTCTCTGCAATAGATCAGCATTCCTTCTTAGCCAGTGAACGTTACAGCATAGTAACACAGCGTACATTGCTGGGCAGGAAGAAGAATGCGAGAAATGCACGCTTCATAACAAGAAAAGAAGTATCCTACTGGCTGGAGGTGAGGTGACCTGGAGGAATGGAGAAGATCAGCGAGGAAATGATGTAGTAAGGAGTCAGCCTGGGGAGGAATAGGTGAGTATAGAATTTTTTTTTTTTTAGAATTACAAAACCCCTTTAACGGCACTGGAGATTTATGTCTGGACTAAGAATCCAGTGCTCCCATTCGTTATAACAACGCAAAGAAAAATAGAATGATTTATAAAAAGTATAGGTTTGATTCATTTTTGCACAGGCTAAGAGGGCGATTCTAGTGATGAACAAGTACCATATCTGATTACCCTCTAGTTACATAAAAGGTGGCAGTTGATGGGTGGACGTTGGTTTTTATAGTACATTGTGCGCTGGTTATAAAACTTTTTGAATATAACTGATATATAAGTCAGTGATATAGTTTGTTAAATGTTCAGTTAAGTGTTGTATCTATTTTTAGTTTTTCACATCTATTTCATATTTATCATTCAGTTTTTGGTACTTTCAAGAAGTCTAGATAGTCAATTATATTTGTTATAAGTTGGGAGTCTGTGGATACCAGATTTCACAGAGCAATCGACTTCTTGACCATATTGCCATTTTGGTGAGATGCCAAGGTAACTTTTTGCAACGGCCTAACAACCAGTAATTCCATAGAAATGAAAGCATCTCTTATGATCTTCATATTCAGTTGAATTGCAATTGGCCAATATGATGTGGAATTTTAAGGCTACCCATACAGAATCTATATTTGCTAAATGCTTTATTATTGGCCAACAGATAAAATCTGTGTTTTTTTTCTTAAAGTTGTAAGTATACCTATAAAGTTAGATTTTAGAGACATAGAGAATCTGATCAACATAGGGTAAAACCTCCAAGGGGGTCACACAGTGCCAGAAAGACATTACATTGTCAGCAGATCCTACCATATACATTGGGATCTACTGACAACAAGTATCTGTCATCTGGATGCTTTGTTTCCTCTGTAGTAAAAATATTGTAAATTGTATGTCATAACCCTGCTTATCTGAGGAGCATATTTGGGTTGAATGTTTTTTCCAACTTTTTGCAAAGCCATAAATAGAAATATGTTCATGCCATTCCTTAAATGCCATAACATTATGATTAGCCAAATTAAAACAAGTTCAACAAGTAGATCATTTGTTGTGTACAATGAACATGGGCAATTGTATTCCTCATCCTCCATGCATGCTTCAGACTCATTTTGTAGACTATCATTGGTCATGAATCTTTTTACAAAAAGACAAATATGTATTATCTACAGCACTGTGCAAATGTTTTAGGCAGGTGTAGAAAAATTGCTGCAAAGTACGAATCCTTTCAAAAATATGAGTGTTAATAGTTTATTTTGTCAATTAACAAAATGTAAAGTGAATGAACAAAAGAGAAATCAAACAATATTTGGTGTGACCGCCCTTTACCTTCAAAACCACATTAATTCTAGGTACCTTTACGCACAGTTTTTAAAGGAACTTGGCAGCGAAGTTGTGCAAGATATCTTACAGAGCTAACCACAAATCTTCTGGGATTACATGGTGACAGAAGGATTTGAGCAAGCCGACATCCACAGACAGACTGGGTGATGTGAAATCTGGGCTCTGTGGGGCCATATCATCACTTCCAGGACTCCTTGTTTTTCTTTACACTGATCATAATTCCTAATTATATTGGCTGTGTGTTTGGGGTGCTTGGCCTGCTGCTGAATACATTTGGAGTCCCTCTGACGCCGCCTTGAAGGTACTACATGATGGATAAGTATCTGCGTGTATTTCTCAGCATTGAGGACTCCATTAACCCTGATCAAATTCCTAACTCCATTTACTGAAATGCATCCAAAACTTGCAAGAAACCCCCACCATGCTTCACTGTTGGCTGCATACATTCATTATTATACTGCTCTCCTGGCCTTCGGTGAGCAAACTGCCATCTGTTGCTGCCAAATAGTTCACATTTTGACTCATCAGTGGAGAGCACCTGCTGACATTTTTCTGCCCCCCAGTTCCTATGTTTTTGTGCATAGTTGTGTCACTTGGCCTTGTTTCTGCGTTGAAGATACAGCTTTTTGGCCGCAATTGTTCCATGAAACCACTTGTGCCCAAACTTCTCTGAATAGTAAATGGATGAACTTGGGTCCCAATGGTTTCTGCCAATTCTGAGCTGACGGCAGTGCTGGACATCATCTGTTTTTTTTTAAAGGGGAAGTAAGCATGATGTGTCTTTCATCTGTTGCACTACGTTTCCTTGAGCAAACACTGCGCCTGCAGTCTTCAACATTGCCCATTTCTTTGTGCTTCTTAGAGTTTGAATAGCACATCTTGAAACCCCAGTCTGCTTTGAAATCTTTGTCTGGTAGAGGCTTTGTTGATGCAGTATAACTACCTTGTTGCTATGCTCCGTCTTATCATGGTGTATGACCTGTGACATGAAACGGTCTTCCACAACCTCACCTTTTGTATCAGAGTTTAATTGCTTCTCCCTCATTTCAAACCTCCTACACAGCTGTTTCAATTAGGCTGGGCTCACACAAGCGTGTTGGTATAGTGCAAAACCCGCACATGGAATACACTGTACCAATCTCCCATAGGCGGACATGTTGCTGCTTGTACGAAATACGTGCACAAGAAAAATTGCAGCATGTCCAATCTTGGATCATATTATGCTCACATACACGCCAAGACAAATACATGGTGATTGGTAGCAAGTATGCAATGTTAATATTAATGGCCAAATAAGATACAATTTTACTATGCATCAAAGTATACGTCTTTAGTTCTTCATGAAGTTATTCATTGGAGGTGGAATTTATATCATTGACTTGGGTGATATATTAACAACGTGTGGGTCTACAATCCAGTATTAGCACAAAGTACTTATCTGCCCACTCAATGTATCTTCTCAATGTAGTATTATTGCATCATCTTGCCTGGACATTTGTATAAACTTCTAAAAAGTTTCTGTTTGTACAATAGTCTCATTTTAAAGGCATACAAGAATATTTAACATATATAATTTGTCAGCCTTCTCTCTAAATTTGATCAAACTTATCTTTTTCTAGGATCTAGAGTGTCTCTAAATGGCTGATAATGTGATCATTGTTTGTGTATTTTTGATTGAGTTAAGCGTTTTATTTTTAATTTAGAATGAACATTTTCTTTCAACTCGTGAAACTGGTTTCAAGCCAGAAATCTAAAACCGCACTTCATACAGAAAGTGTTTATTCCGCAGAGATGACCGCTGCTGCCAACAGAGATATTCTGTGCAAAATTCTCTTCATTTTTTATTTATAGTTTTTGTATTGATACACCAATATTCTGACAATCTATTTTTTTACATTTATGACTGTCAGACCGCGCCTTTCTTGTCGGGCCGCGCCTTTCTTGTCGGGCCGCGCCTTTCTTGTCGGGCCGCGCCTTTCTTGTCGGGCCACGCCTTCCTTTTCACAAGTATATATCATACTGTTCTTTCTTTTTCATGGCAGTGACAGATGCAGGTAGAGACAGCACATTTTTCCCCAAAATATTTTTACTTAACTAGAACATTATAAATAATAACCTCCATACGTTGCATAACTCTTGTCATAAAGTCTTAGAGACAGTAACCAATTACTATAATTCCGTAATGATATTATTTCAACCTGGTATTTCAGATTGGCACTTACATCTCTGCTACAATGAACTAGGCCACAACAAGTTACTTGATAAACTCCAGACAATTACTACACATGTCCAACCCCAACCGGTAATCTAGATCCATGCCATTCCTTTGTGGCTGCGTCTTTCCACACAAGACCCCAGACATCTTTGACATTAAACATACCAATTTGCCTCAGGTCTATCGCTGCTACCTCATTTCCTCACCAGGTGCTTGTTGCGCCCTCACATACATCAAATACGTTGCTAACATCAAATCCATTGTAACACATTTAACTGATGGCACATCATATTTATCCGCAGGGCCTCTGTAACTTGGTCCTTCGTGATCATGCGCTTGTTGTCTTCATTACTTCCGGTACTTGACCTCTTCCTGCCCATAGGGTCCTTGTCCTTA
This sequence comes from Eleutherodactylus coqui, assembly GCF_035609145.1. NCBI lineage: Eukaryota > Metazoa > Chordata > Amphibia > Anura > Eleutherodactylidae > Eleutherodactylus > Eleutherodactylus coqui. Next base: position 162,723,502 of record NC_089839.1, on the reverse strand, counting down.
TACCAAGCTACACTAACGTCATAGATGTAAGCACTATGCTCGAGGCATCTCAAACTTTACATTACTTTTTCTCTCATGATCGATAGTCTTGCTGCAATTCACATCTCTCATACATCATTAACATAAACATCATTATGTAGAATTAACACTTTTCTCCCCTCATTTCTGCATCCCTGAAATACACTCTGAACATCTTCACTCAAACTTAACCTGAACATGAACTACAACTCAGTCCTATCCCTTAGCCAGCCTACTACTCATTAGTGTCCCACTGTGGTATGCCCACCAGTGTTTAACGAGGCTGAGCCTCACGTACGTGTTCTCTCATCAAGTGAGGTGTTCTTCACCATCCTACAAAAGTCTAGGAGGACATCCTGCAATTGCAATGCCCATCCCTGTTCATCAGGGCCCTTTTACCATACACCTTTTGTTCCCAGTGATCAGCCCTTGGGTCATCTTCATTTGGCCCCATAGCCATTAAGACCTTTTGGCCTTCAAGCATCGGCCTTCTGCTCAACAGGGCCCTTTCTGGTCCTAGCTGCTCCCGAGCATGGGAACAGCATGGCAGTCACAGCCAGCTGCCTCCGCCACTTCACTAGTCCTTGCTGCTCTCTAGGCCTCTCATCTGATGCTGTTGCTGGGCTCTCTGCTGTGTGCTGCCATGCACACACTGCTGCTCTGCTCTCTGTATTATCTCTTCTGCTATGCTGCAGCACAGACCTTGTATAAGATGCCTGCTGCACTTAGAATATTCCAGCAACATCCCAAAGTAAGGAGCGTGGAGCTACACTCCAGGGCTTTTCTTCTCTCTGGGTGCTTATGCTCTTCTCCAAGATAGCCACTGTTTTAGAGTCACGTAAGCTGGCAAGGCCAAAGGTTCTCCTAAGCTTCCTGTATCAGAACTGAGCTCCATCAAATGTCTGAGGGTCCTAGAAGAGCCATGAAACAAGGTATACCAGTAATACACACGTGCAAAGGAGTGCTTAACCCCTTACATTCTTTTCTTGCATATATATCAGATCATTCCTTCCCTTTTACCAGTATTCATTGTACACATTTATATAGCGCATACTTATTCGGCAGTGCTTTACACCACTTAATGTTCCCACTGTGGCTCAGTTTTCCTATTAGATACAAACTCTGTGTACATGTTGCACTTGGTGCAATTTGATCCCAGGACCCCAGCGCTGCGAGGCAACAGTGCTAACCACTGAGTCACCATGCCTACCTATAAGTATGAGATTACTCCTTCCTTTTCATCAGTATGTATTACACCACTTCTTTTTCACCAGTATATGTTACTGTTCCTTCCTTTTCACCATTGTCTGTCAGATCACTCATTTGCAAACTTTTCTTTGTGCTACAACACAGTTCTTTGTGTGCCAAACCACTTATTGCCCTGCTTATTTTTTGGCTCATTTATTTACCCAAATGACCCCTTACCAGGGTCTTCTTTTTTACCAGATCAGTCTTTTTCATCCTGTGCTGTATGCCAACCCGTTTCTCCTACTCTCTAGTTATATGCCATATAACACCTTCTCTAGACCTCCAGATGAAGCCTTCTCCAGGTTTTCTGGTTCACCTAGGCACCAAACTTTTGTTTCTCGGTTTCTTTTTGCTGGACCCTTCCTCCCCTTCCCCTGATGTGCTATGTCTAGGGCATATCAGAAACAAATCTGTGCTAAAATAGCATGTCGTAATATCCTCTATTATTGCCTAAGTACTTTGAGCACTGTAAAGGCCCATTTTGACACAATGATTATAGCTCAAAAGATGTCTCAAACGTTGAGCGATCACTTTGCGCTCCGAGCAGGGGATGCAAAAGACAAGCGGGGCTGCTTGTCTTCTGCATCCAGCTGGTCTCTGCTCAGAGCGCCCGGCTGTTATCCAGCCGCATGCTCCGAGCGGGGTATGCAGAACACAGCTGGACCGCTATGTTGTTCATACCCTGGCTGTTTATACCCTGGGTATATAGCTGTGCACTCCGTGCGGCGTATGAAGAACACAGCTGGGTCGCTGTGTTCTTCATACTCCAGCTGTGGTCAGGGAGCGGGATACAGCTGAAACAATAGTATCAGCTGTATCCCGCTGTGAATTCCTGATAAGGCTGATCATTGTTTTTCAGCATGCTGAAAGACCACGATCACTGACTGCTTAGCGAAAACTGCACAATGTCAGTACAGTTACACACAACGATTATAGCGAAAAAGGCTGCTTTTGAGCGAATTTTGAACGATATCGTTGTCTAAATGGGCCTTTAGATGGACTACGTGGAAAGATATGGAATCTAGGATCAGACTATTATGTTAGTACTTGCTATTACTTGGCTATTAACTGTCCATACTAACAGAGAAACCTCTGGGGGTGGCAGGATGTCGCCTTACTATTCCACATAGACTCAGCACTAATTGGCCCTTCCTCTTTGCAATACTAGCAGCATCAATGATTGAAGAGCACTATGTGATGCTATCATGTACTCCAGTATGAATTCAATCTTTACTCGAGTGTGCAGTGAATATACGAGGCTACCAAATAGGCAAACTTACTGCAGCCATCACATATTTATGGGTTTGAAGGCTCCGTTTTGGCACCAGTGGGTATTTGGCTACTGTGATGGCTAGCTAAAATTTATGTTATAGTGCAAAAATTACAAATCGTCTGAAGGAGGTAAGTTATACGTGACTAAGTTATGGTTATAACACAGCAATGCATGTGTGGTGGTGTAGTAGTTTATTACTGTTTGCTGGAATTTACTTTGATCTGTACTCTTTGTAAAATATTTAAGCTGTTCTACTAAGAATTTGACCAGATGACCCTGGAGGTCCCTTCCAACTCTACCATTCTATGAGTAGTCCTGCAGACAAATCTAGTGGCATCCTTGTAGTGTCAGTCATACAGTCATTTCTGGATTATACCGGAACGAGGAGAAACTAGGTTTTGAAAGAGCAGAATCAGCAGAGCTGGCTCAGACCACATACAGGCACTTGATATTGGCCACAATGTTCTGCTAAAACTAAGGAAGCAAAAACCTTCACATATTGCCTTTTCGCAGATCTGCTGACCAGCTTACTAATGCATTTCACAATTCTGTACTAAATATACGTGAACTGCGAATATGAAATGTCAGCCTGTCATGTATAAAAAAAAGTAATATTGCTAATCATTTGAATCATACATCATGAGTAGTATTAGGTTCTGTACTATCTAACCACAGGTACTAAAATTATCATTACGGTCTTTCATGCACATGTAGCAGAGCTGAAACTGACATTTAACTGTTAGTAATGGTTGGTATAGTTACATTCTTATGGATATCCTCAGGTAAGACATCAAAATGTCTCTATTAACTGTACCAAGTGTTAACCCTTTCCAATCCACTGTGACGTTTAAAGACATTTTGATTGAAGGCTGTACAGTTTCCGATGTCGGAAGACGTCCAGCAGGGTATTCTTACTGTATATTACTGGCCACTCTGTCGGGGGCCTCTTCAGCATGTCCAATACTGTAGTACTAGCTCTAGCCAGCAGGTGGCGTCATTGTATAATGGCAGAAAGAGAAAAAACCCTAGAAAACCCTGAATCCAAAATTGGATTTCAAAGGGTTAATCTCAACTCAGTCTCTACTAGTATATTAGTGTGTGTACATGTAGTATAATATTAATGGAGAACACCAGTTAATATATTCAGGGTGATTCAAAGGCATGACCGTCCAAAATATCCACTGAAGTAAAATAGATGTAAGTAGGAAACTTTGCAGAACACTTAGATCAGGGGTCCCCAACTCCAGTCCTCAGGGACCACCAACAGGTCATGTTTTCAGGATATCCTATGGTAAGAACATCTGTGGCAATGTCTGAGGCACCGACAATAATTACATCACCTGTGCAATACTATGGAAATCCTGAAACCATGACCTGTTGGCGGTCCCTGAGGACTGGAGTTGGGGAACACTGACTTAGATGGTTGGAGGAAAACTTTTCAGCACTATAGTGGTGACTGCTAGCCATTTTAATGGCTGCCATCTTGGATTCAACCTAAGAAATTTCAAAGGAAAGGGGGTCATGGGATACATAAGGATAGAATTTCATCAGAAATTGATATATGCAGTTATTTATGGATGTCACATTGAGTACTATTAAAGGTATTGTCACTTCAGTCACCTGATGCCCAGGTCATTGTGAAGGGAGAGGGTGGAGGTGAGTTGTGATCGCCTACTGTGAAAGTGTTACCTTTTCATTGTAAAGACTAGAAGCAATGGGATGAAACGGAAAAGGATGAGAAGCAGACTAGATATTAGAAAAAGACTTTGACAGTGAGGGTGATCAATGAGTGGAACAGGTTACCATGGGAGGTGGCCAGTTCTCCTTCAATGGAAGTGTTCAAATAAAGGTTGGACAGACATCTGTCTGGGATGATTGTGAATCCTGCACTGAGCAGGGGGTTGGACCCGATGACCCTGGAGATCCTTTCCAACTCTACTATTCTATTCAATCCAGCTTTCTCTCAGAGCAGGAAGTATGTTATTAGGCCTAGTGGCCTGAGTAAAAACTGCTGGATTACAGTTTTGTTTTTTGTTTTTTAACATCGATCTTGACATCGAAAATAAAAATAAAAATATGTTTAACATAAAAACTAGATTCAGACCGGTAATTTTCTGATGGCGCATTCACTTTTAGGAGAACTTGTCAAATCAATGAGACTGGCTGCATGGATTTGTCATCGCGACTCTGCCGACTTTATAGCAGCTTTTATTTACAACCCCAATTCCAAAAAAGTTGGGCCGTTGTGTAAAATGTGAATAAATGTAAAGAGAAAAAAAAGCAATGATTTGGAAATCTCATAGAACCATATTTCATTCACAATAGAACACACAACACCTATCAGAAGGTGAACGGGAGAGATATGACCATTTAAACTTTTAAAAAATTAACTCCCATAGAAATTGATGGCAGCAACACCTCTCACAAAAGTTGTCCCAGGGCCATGTCTACCATTGTGTAGCATCCCCTCTTTTTACAACAGTCTGGAAATGTCTGGGAAGTGAGGAGACCAGATGCTGGAGGTTTGAGAGAGTAAGGTTGTCCAATTCTTGTCTGATGTAGGATTCTAGCTGCTCAAAAGTCCTAGAGGTTTGTTTCATAATTTGCCAAATGTTTATTATTGGTGAACAAACCGTCAGGACTGTAGGCAGAAAGTATTGGACTGGCAGCATGTAAGGCAGTAAAAATGTTGTTTTATTCTCCCATCACACAGAAATAGCAGCAATATTTTGGCCTTGCGGTCTTCCTCAAGCTGTAGGCAGTCAGTTCATCACCCGGACTCTTCTGTGAAGCCATGCTGTTGTGGAAGATGCAGTATGTGGTTTAGCATTGTCTTGCTGAAATATGTAAGGACTTCCCTGAAAGAGACATTGTCTGGATGGCGGAACATGTCATAAAACCTCTATATACTGCTCAGTACTCGTTGTGCCTTTCAAGATGTGTAATCTGCCCATGCCATAGGCACTAATGCAACTCAATACCATTAGAGATGTAGGCTTTTGAACTGTGCACTGGATAACTAGCTGTACTCTCTCTCTCCTTTTCGATTCCTCTGACAGTAGTTTTCCGTTTTTCCTAAGTCCATTTTAAATAAACTTTGGCCCAAAGACGATGCTGCCTTTTCTGGACTGTGTTTATAAATGGCTTTGTCTTTGCATGATACAGCTTTAACTTGCATTTGTGGATTGCACAGGGAATTGTGTTCACAGACAATGATTTCTGAAAGTATTCCTGAGCCCATGCAGTGATTTGCATTACAGAATCATGCCTGTTTATAATGCAGTGCCACCTGATGGCCCGTAGGTCTGAAGCATCTAATATTGACAGCCATGCCACTTGTGCTCATGAATTTGTCCAGGTTCCCTGAATATTTTGAATCTGTACTGTAGATCATGGGATATCCAAGGTCTTCACAATTTTACGTTGAGGAACATTTTTCTGAAATTGTTCCCAAAAAAATTTTGGACAGTTTTTCACAGATTTGTGAACCTCTGACCATCTTTGCTTTGAGAGACTCTGCCTCTCTAAAGGCCCATTTACACTGGACAAATGTTGGGCAAATGATGCCTGACAATCGTCCCTGCATGTAGTCGCTGCAGTGCTGCAGCACAGCAGCGGGTATCGCTGGCTCACAGAGTGGCCAGAAGGTGGCTGGGGCGGCTGGAGGAGATTTCACTCCTCACTCTCTCCCGCCCCTCTCTATTCACTGTAAGCAGCGGCCTTTCGGTTTAAACAGCAGACGTTCTGTTTACACCGAATGGCCACTGCTTACATTGAATGGAGAGGGGCGGGGAGATCAAGGAGTGAAACCTCCACCAGCCTCCCTGGCCCCCTGCTGACCGCGCTGTCAGAGAGCCAGTGATACTCGCTCCTGTGTGACAGCGCGGGGACGAGTGTCGAGCATGTTTGCCCAACATTCCGCCAGTGTAACTGGGCCTTGGCATACTTTTTTTTTTCTTTTTATACATAGTCATGTAACTTAGAAGATTGACCCTCCAGCTATTTTTCATAATTACCACTTACTTTCGCAGCTTTTTGCTAACCCTGTCCCAACTTTTTAAATGTGTGTTGCTGCCATCAATTTCTAAATGAGTACATTTTTAAATGAAATGGAAAAATATCTCAGTTTCCCCATCTAATATGTTATATGCTTTATTGTGAAAAAAATATGCAATGATTTGGAACTCTCACATAAACATTTTTTTTCTTAACATTCATTTACATTTTACGCAGCGTTCTAACTTTTTGGAATAGGGGTTGTACTTCCTACTCCCCCTCCCCATTTCCCTATAACGAGCGGTATTTGATTACAAGTATTGGAAGTTAAGTCTATCTAGTGGGCAGTCTTTACTGAACACTGTCAATGAATGGAATCAGCTTTGATTGACAGTAAGCAGTGGAGACCACCCAACGACAGGTGCACCTCTTAGCGCTTGTAACGGCACTCGATACAGAGGGGAGTAGGAATAAAATAAAAGCTGCCAGAGAGTAAGTGGGGCCAAAGCTGCAAAGTGATTTCAAAGCGGATTTTGGTGGCCATTAGGATTCCACCCTGGCTACCAGCTCACATTTTCCAGCTTTCTGAAGAAGAGGCATATTACTTCAAACCACATTACTTTGCTGGTGTCAATAAAGATACTTTTATTAATATCCACCATCAGGCCAATGGTCCCTTAGAGGCACTCTGCCATTTCACCTTTTTATCTCTTTTTACCTGAGCGCTTTAAATCCTGAGTGTAGAATTAAAGGGGTATCCTGTGCATTTACTATTGATTTCCTATCCTCAGAAAAGGACATCAATAATTGATTGGCAGGGGTCTGTTGCTCAGGATCCCCACTGATCAACTGATCCTGCAGCTTGCTGTTAGTGCAATGGGGCCGGATGTCCACATAGGTTGTCAGAGCTAGAAATGTATAATATAAAGGCTTCACTCCCATTTAAATCAATGAGAGCAATGTCTTCTATTGCACTTCCAGTTCTGACTGTAATGAAGCTGTCTATTACACTCCAAGCTCTGATCACCAATGCTGATGTCAGGCTTAGCTGCACGGATAGTGGACCGGAAAATCAGCTCATCGGCAGGAATCCCAAGTGGTGCCCCCCCCTACGGATGAGCTATTAATGACCTATCCTGAGGAAAAATCATCAGTAGTAAACGCCTGCAATGCCCCTTTAAATTCTGGCTCCCCGTATCTACCATTAGGGATGCTTACAGTTTCATTACATTCAATGTATAAGTCAATGTAGGAGGCTCCTCCTAGTGGTGGCTACAGGTAGCCAGCATTTTATCATGTATGCTCATGCAGAAGACTTGTAGGACTGTCAGAAAAACAGAGCTCTAAGCAATTCCGACCAATTTGCCTATGATCGTAGGTTCACATTCAGTTCATGAGTCCTTAGCACATAATATATACGGTATGTTGTTCCAGATATAATATAAGAAAATGATTGTTTTGTGAGGGTGTGATTGTAGCTTACTGTACTTATTTACATGCCATTTCACTACTTTACTTGGACTCTAACCTTTCTTCAATGACAATTTAATCTAGGCTTTTTACTGTGCTTTACAACATCGGGCTCTGCATTTATATTCGGGCAATAACCATTGCTCAGAGCTATATCAAATGATTTCTTATCTTTAGGGCTGATATAAGATGCAGCAGCTTTCGTGTTCTGTGTTGTGAATGTACAGCGTATTATAGAAGTAATGCATTGCTGGATACATGAAAGCCATGCAGAAGTGCTATGAAGTCAATGGTTGCTGACATCAGTGGCTTATTATATGATGCCGCACTGGGAAATTATACTGTCAGGACAATAGCACTTTTGTTCATATCATTCACTGCTATCAGGTGCTGCAAACTACAATAAAAACTATTTTGGCTATATGTCTATAAAGATTACATCACTTTAGCAGGTATGTTATTTGCTCAGCAGGTCCTCCATTGCCGCACCTGATACCAGCTAAAATAAGATTTGTTATGGATCCTATTAATCCTTTAACAATGTGAAGTTTTTCTTGTACTAAACTTAGGGGGCCCAGGGCAACCCCAAGGATTACACTCTGATAGTCATCAGCCTCCAGTGCGTGTAGACAAGCAAATACTTCCTGGTCAAGATCCACTTCCACAGAATGAACCACCAGGGCCACCAATCACTGCAGGTCAGCTGCCATCTTCTGTAGAACAAACATCATCTACTGTCAGCAATGAGGAGTCACTACCCAGTCATCAGATGGAGCCACCTCAAAAAACCCATCCACAGTTAAAGTAAGATCATAATAAATGTATAGTAAGTTGTGCTCTCTTTGCTAAACAGTATGGGAGGAACTTAAGAAAGCGATGAGTCAGATTTCAGATGTACAAAAAAGTCACATTTTTGTGCAAGCCATACTTGCACAAAAATGTGACACTTTTGGGCCATTTTTTTACCATCCTTTTAAAAAAAAGTAGAAAGGGCTTGAACAAAAAAGCATCAGATTTATTATAATTTACACCAGAAATAACACAAAGGTATGTCAGTTCATGGCTGGCATAGAGTTCATTTTTTGGTACACAGTATGGCCAGAGATGTGACAAATGTATTAAGAGGCGTATGCCTCTTAGTAAATGTGTCACACTAAGACCACTTTACTAAAGGCTCTTTTACACGCAAAGATTATTGTTTAAATGGCTGAACGAATTGACGTCATTTTTGCATAAAATTACATGTACTCTATTTTCCTCATTAGCTAAAGTAAACTTTGTAGAAGGAGAGCTAGTTGTTTGTTCAAGTGGGTGGGTGTTTATGCTAGGGATTATCTGGCTGGCAGGATTCAATTGTCCTCTCCTGGCAGAGTAAACAATGTGCCCATTGTGTTTGCAAGGCATACACAATGAGTACATTGTTAAGTCGTCAAGCCGCTCAAAATGCTGAACTATTTCCATTCAAATGCAGTGAATTTTGAACGGCCTGATAACTATTTTTATGCCGGCTAAAAACCAGCGCTAAACGTGAAGTGAACGAATAGTGCGCAACTGTACATGTTTATATGTAATGATTATTGCTCACTTTCGTCCGTTTGAAGGAATTTTGAGTGATAATCGTTGCGTGTAAAACATCCTTAAGACCAGCATATGTAGTGTCCCTAAGTACATCAAAAATATACTAGTTTGGGCAGTTATCTCAGGAAAGCAAAATCAATTAAAGGGATATTCCCATTCCAGACTTTTAAGCCATACGTATGATAGATGTGGGCCCCACCCCTGGGACCTCAAGAATGGAGTACCTGGCCTGGCTGTATGCAGTGAGCTGGGGTGATTGGGAGGACAGAAAAAGTTGAGCTGCTTTATGCGGTTTCTGTAACTCTCATAGAAATGAATGGGAGTTACGGAAACAAGATATCACAGCAAGCTATGGAATACTAGGTCTGCACTTCTTCCAGGTTATGGTGTGCTGTACTTTTTCCGTATCAGCCATTCACTGTTTTTAGCTAAAATTTGGTTGGCCAAAATTGTAATACTCCTTTAATCCCGATTTGGAAATTTGCAGCAAATGGGAATTTTGGTAATGTTACCCACGCAACAGATAAATAAAGTAATCAATTAAATGGGGCTATGTTAACCAACCTTATGCACTCATTCCACTGTTTGATAGCACATTGTCAGTCAGCATTGATTAAGGCCAAATGCCCATGGACAGATTATCACTGCGGAATTTGCGGTCAGACACCCGCCGCAAATTTCGCAGTAATGTCCATCTATAGACATGGCTCGCATGGGAGAATCACAGCATGTTCTGTTCTGTGCGGAAAATCGTGTGGACAGCTTCCATTGTAGTCAATGGAAGTCGTCCATCCTGCGATACCTCCGCAGTGAGCACTCGGGAGTACCACAAGAATCCGCATCACAGCCCAGCATGGTACTGCATATGTGTGCCGGCTCACCAGGCAAGACACGGCGGATCCGAAAGGTGAGCATATGGACTGTGGGGGACACCGGATCTGATTCTGCTGCGATATTTCGCAGGTGGAATCCGACCCAGCCGTGGGTATGAGGCCTAAACAATGCCAGAGTGTGGAGACATGCTCCATTGACAATGGGAAATAGTTACACCCAGTTGTCAATAATTTCATACAGTTTTTGTACAAATAATAGAAGAGCACAACTTAGGAGAACAGACATGTCCTTTATAAAGGGCCACTGCGGCAAAAACACATTTTCCATCCTTGCTCCTCTCACCTGATTGCCTGTCACTCTAGATATCTTCTACCCGTGTTTCCCAAAAAGTAAGACACTGACTTATATTAAGAGGCACAGTGTCCTATTTTCGGGGGGTGTATTAATACTCACCTCAAAGCTGCGTCCCTGTCCCTCTGGTGCTCTGCAGGTGCGCCGCCATTCTTTCTTGTCGTCCTCAGCACTGAAAGAGCATTCTCTTCCTGTAACATGGGTTGAATACCACACTTCCAGCAAGAGAATGCTGTGATTGGCTCAAGACCGTAGCCTCAGCCAATCACAGCCTGCCCTTGATGAGACAATCACAGCCATTCAATGATGCTGTGATCTCCTTCATTATAACTGTGTGACAGGAGCTGTGTGATCCTTATCAGTAACTGTAATAGGAGAATCTGCCCCCCCCCCTTTGAAGAGCATGTATGGTACACTCTGTTGTATCATCGCACAGAAGTTATGCTGAGGATCTGACTAGTTTGAAAACCGATAAACCCAAATCGTAAATATAAGCTGGTCAGCATTGAGATCACTTGACCACCCGAGGATAAAGGGACCAGGAGTTTGAGATAGAAAGGAATAACTAACCAAGCTAACGCTAGCTGATTTGTATATGCTGGGGGGATAGCTACATTATGAATGAAAAATAATCTAACTGGAGTGGCCCTTTAAGAAAGCAAATTGACTGAATCAAACAATCCTTATTTTATCTTTGCAGGATTTATTTAAATGATTTAATCCTCAATACAGATCATTGATTACACTTATACATCAGTCTGGGTAATCGGCATCAGCTGTATGCAGATACATTGCAGTATTTCATTACTTTCCCTAATTAGAAGTCATCTTTGTCTTACACCTGCTAGCCCATTATGTAATAGTACGAAACAATCTTTCCTCATTTTGCAATCCGCTTTCAGTGCTTATATTATTAGAAACACATCCTATCACGTGAGTGCACTGTGGTTATTACTGGGAGGTGTCAAGAGAGAGGAGGAAATCCTTGTGTAATTAATCACATTCCTCCCAGATCCACATGGCTTAAGGCTGCATTCCCACGAACGTATATCGGCTTGGTTTTCACGCCGAGCCGTTGTACGTCGTCCTCATGTGCAGGGGGGGGGGGGAAGGATGGAAGAGCCAGGAGCAGGAACTGAGCTCCCGCCCCCCCTCTGCCTCCTCTTCGCCCCTCTGCACTATTTGCAATGAAGGGAGGCGGGACTAAGTTCCGAGAATTAGCCCCGCCCCGTCCCACCTCTCCCCATTGCAAATAGTGCAGAGGGGCGGAGAAGAGGCAGAGAGGGGGCGAGAGCTCAGTTCCTGCTCCTGGCTCTTCCATTCCCCCCCCCCCCTGCACATGAGGACGACGTATATCGGCTCGGCATGAAAACCAAGCCGATATACGTTCGTGGGAATGCAGCCCAAGGCTGGACGATTATCGCTAAAACTTCGCTCATCGGCGATCGTTTTAGCGATAATCGGTGCGTGTAAATGGGCGCGGGGCACCCGCATTTCGGGCTCTTTCCGCTGATCGTTAAAATCAAGTGAGCTTGATTTTAGCAATCAGTTTTATCAGTCGTTCTCCACAGGGGAGTGGTGATAGCATTGTTTACCCCTAATTACCCTGCACATCCGTGCTACCAACCACCCCTCCATCTACCCCGGGGAGTGTCTACTCAGTGAGCAGCAAACTCCTTTCCATGTTGTCAGTGGATCTCGGTGTGGCAAGCTGCTCATTTAGATCCAGGATCTGGGCTTCCGTACGCACAACATGTACACATCTCATACATGCACCCTCCAACGGCTGTTCAAGGACCGCATACATGGCACACTGAACAGCACTGTCAGTCATGAAGCACATTCTGAATGGGGATGGTATAGATATAGTTGATAAAAGTAAACTATTCAAGTGAAAATTAAAACAGATAAGCAGTAAACAAAATAGCAGTGACTCTTGTCTAAAGTACTTAAGTCCTTAAATCCCTTAATCTCAAGTCACACACATAGGCCTCATGTCCATGGGGAAAATCAGGCCCGCTACGGATTCCCCATGGAGAATCTGTAGCGGGTCCATCCTGCCCCGCGGACATGAGGGCTGAAAATAAGAATAAACTCACCTGCTGCGGTCCGTGCGTGTCTTCCTTCCTTTGCGGCCGGATCTTCTTTCTTCAGCCTGGCGGATGTGCTCGGCACGCCGGCTGTGTGCCGCGAAGGAAGGAAGCTCTGCATCGCCCGGAGCAGGTGAGTTTAATTCAGGCATGGGTCTCCTGCGGATCCGGACGGCTTCCATAGGCCTCAATAGAAGCCTGCGGGAGTCGTCTCCCGTGGGAGACATGCACCTAAATGGAGCATGTCCGGATTTTTTCCTGCACGCGGGACCTGTGCCTGCAGGGAAAAATGACATCCGCAGGTATTTAACTACCTGCGGGTGTCTAATGCATCCCTATGGGGGGCGGATCCACGTGTAGGAAAAACGCTGTGGATTTAAAATCCGAATTTGCCTGTGGACATGAGGCCTTAAAATCACAACACATACATACTCGCACCCTCCCACACTTGGTTTTTGTTAGCTTTCTATAGCTTTTAGCTGTTCCTCCTCTGTTTAAAAAAGAAATAGGTTATCTTTGCTTTAAAAAAGAACATGTCGCCTCTATGGGGCATAATTTAGCAAAATACAAGCCCATACTAATCTCCTAATCCCCTGTGGTTCTGGCACGGCCCAGGACAATGTAAACTGAGACTGGCTGAGTTTGGTGACCGACTATGTTGCAGTGACATGCTGCGCGTCTTCAGATCTATCTACCACCAAAATGGCAGAAATGTTTGCATATTCTGGTTCTCATGCTCAATGTGTCGGTCAATGACAAATGTAGTCGACTTGTTAGTTGTTACATATTATTCTTACCTGTAGTAAATGTATTTCTATTTTTCTCTAACTAGCAAGTCCCAGTCTCTGACTAACACCTTCAACTTCAGCCAATCATCATTCTTCCGCTCATCAACTAATGAAGAGGAAGCTAAAGCGGACACTATCCGGAATCTAAGGAAGTCCTTCGCCAGTCTGTTCTCCGACTAAGTCTCATACTTCCAACAGTAAAGGGCCATCGTGCACCTAATGTTACAGGGAATATAAAATAACCTATAAAGATTATTTAAAAGAGATGAGCTGTCGGAAGCTTCTTACCTCTGTGCTAGTTTATTAGCTTTAGGCCTCTTAGCCATAATATTTGGAGCATTCGTGTTGCTGGTGTAAAACTTTAGTAAGAGCCATATTGCTGCGTGAAAATTCAGGTATGGAGACTGAGCCATGACTACGAGCTCTGTCAGCCATTGTTATAATGATGGTTTTGTGTTTATATTGTAGTTGTTATGTGTACTTGATTCCTTTTTAAATCCTAATGAGTCTTATGGTGTTTTCATGATTTTGTGGTTTCTGATTACTTTTTTTTTTTCAATTTTCCCCTTACTTTGAATACTCTCATGGTTCCAATTAGCTGGGAGTATTGTGCCAATATATGACGTTAATGCTTTTCCCCAACTTCCATCATTCACTAGAGTTGTCAGTAGCATCAGGGATATGTTTTTTCACTTCTTGGCACTTTCCGTTGTAACTTTTTCTGGGTTTCTTCCTAATGTGTAGTTTAGAACAGAAGAGCAAAACAGACTATTTAGTAATTACTATGTCTAAGACCTCATGCATACAACCTGCGTTTGGTACAAAGCCTTAATACACGAACCACAGATTTCTGTGGGGCCCTTCTGTACTTCTGTATGTCACTAATTCCCTAGGATCTGGAAGTATAAATCTTGCTAATTCCACATCAGATCTACAGCAAATCCAAATCCAGTGCTGTACTCTTAACAAACCAGATTTTACCCGCACATGCATTCTGCACCAGGATCTGGGCCATACATTTGCAGTAATCAGCAGCTCAGTTGTGGTTTTCTGCTGTTTTTGAGGTGAAATCCACATAGAAGAGTTGGATTCTGCCATGGGATCATACTATACCTTAGGGAGGCATACAGAGATTTTCTGTCAGTTTTATTACAAATCCAGTAGAAAAAAAAACCATGGCATGCAACATTATACACTGTATTATGGAGCTCTCCTTTATATAGCTCCCTAATACAGTACAGTAGAGAGCACCATATTGTGGCATACTTAGTGTTTAGCCACGGGAGCTGGATTTGCCTCTGCGCATGCAGACATATTCATGTTCCATCAGATAAGGATACCAAATACAGTTCCCATGGAAAGCTATGGGCCCATACTGCTTCAAACCTTACACGGAAACACACAAAAAGGTTATCTTCTCGTGGACTCCATGATCAGAAAAAAACTTAAAGGGGATCTGTCACTACCTTTATACTGCAATGCCTGAGGTAGTGACACACACACTAATTTCAGTAGTGTTTTAAACTGTGAGCTTTCACAGATAACATAGTTGCACCATGCTACAAGCGATGTGACCTAGAATTCTGGCATATTCCAGCTATATGGGCATCCTCCACCAGTCTGCTGTTGATTGACAGCTCTCTCCCTATGCACAATAGAGAGAAAGCTGTCAATCAACAGCAGAAGGGCGGGAGAAGGTGACAGCTCATAATTACTCTGGACCCCTAGGTCACTGATTAGACACACTGCTGAAATCAGGGTGACTGTCACTACAACGTAAATCGTGGTTTGTTCCCTTAAAATAACCATAAAACCAATTGATTTGCTATTAATGTGCTTTGAAAGCTCTTCACAATTTCTAGTAGAGCTGTGCCTAAGGGCGCGGTCACACGAGCGTAGGCGTATTTACGTTCGCACGTGCGCAGCGTTGAATCGCCGGAAAGAACGTTTTTCGGCAATCATGACCAGAGGTAGAAAGCGTATTATCGTTTGTTCCTACTTTGCAAACTATCTTTTCGGCCATCGAATATGCGTTGGCGCGTATTTCGGTCACGTATGTTCCGTCTTTTTTTCCGGGTTGCCGTTTTTACGCGCTGTAAAATCGCCCGTGCGAACGAATACATTGGAAACCAACGCCTTAGATGGTCGCGTTTATACGATTGGGCGCAAAAACGCGCCGTTTATGCGCTCGTGTGAACGCACCCTTAGGGTGTACTGTTGAAATACAATTCTTGCCAAATTACTATAGCTAATCTCAGTCACACTGCTCCATCTATTAAAATGAATAGAAACCTTAAGAGGAGAAGTTTGGATAGACGGCCTTCCAGATGCATCTAAGCTGTTATTTGGGCATCCTTACCAATATAGGAGTGTCATCCCCTTGTGTACTAAGTTTGACATTTTAGGGTAACCTACAAAAGACTGACAAACACAAAGAGGAGGGAGGAGGCCAGGAAAGTGATAGTGTAGATGTGAGTGACCACCGAAAGCTCTTCAAGATGACCAATTATAGTTTCATTTTCCAAAGAACAGCTCTGGAGCATGAACTGCAGTGGAATACTGTGCAAGTCAAAATAAGAGGAACATTTATAAATATGTGAAGAGTTTTATAATTTGGGCATAGAAAGGAGAGAAGTATATTTTAAGAAAACTAATGTTGATAGCAGTTGTACATTTTATGTTGTATAATAAAAATGGTCCTCTTGTAGACCAAGAGCTGTGGTATGAGTGAAATGAGACTATTGTAAACTGCTTTATATTGCTGCGGAAATATGATTTTGTGTAATAACTTTGCTATTTCCTTCCTTGTAATTTTTTGCTTTCGCCCTCCTAGTCTACAGAGCGAAATACATAGCAGACTCTATGTGACAGCAGGTGAAATGCTGTGTACATAATATATGCCATACAAATAAAGAGAATTACCTACAGCAGTCTCCTTTTTTTGGGGGGCTGGTAACATCCCATGAGGACAAGCCTATCCATATGCCCTATTGGAATGACAAAGCATATAAAAGCTGGTGTAGAAACCAAAATTGCTATCATGTACATAATAGAGCTGACAAATAATTGTAACTTCTTGCTACACCTGGTGCTGGATCAAGGTCGGTGGTAGCTCCTCTGCAAAACAATAGTTGGAGACCCTCCACCCTAGGAGCAGGTTCATATAATGCACAGATAACTTAGGCTGGACATAATCCATAGGTAAGTTTTGTCAATAGCATCCGATGACAATCTAAAGTGTATGGGGACAGCCAGCTGTTTTTGCTGTTAGTGGAATAAAGTTCTACCTCTTTCTTTGCTCAACTAGTAGATAAACATTTCCAGTGGTGTCTGGCAGCTGCTTATTCCACTCTCGATGGCAGTAAACCTGCTCAACCACCAGATTTCTTCTTGTTAGTAGTGTTTCTGAGTGTGTTTTGGAACGGCTAGATGGAGCTGGCGAATTGTCCCTTTTGCCCTCCTAGAAGCTGGCCTTGATTATACCAATGTATCTGTTCATTGAAATAAGTGTCAGTCAAGGTTTTATTACATCTGTAGCTATGTTTAGCGTTGAATTTATCACACAGACACATAGGTTGTACATGATTTTGTATTGTTGGATGGCTTTTTGTGGGCTTATTGAATAGTTTTCTTCTAATGCAAGCTCATAAACATTTTCAATAGGACATCAAAAATGGGTTCCGCCCCTGAATTACTTATACATCATTAGTAGAGATGAGCGAACGTGTTCTTAACGAACACTTACGCACCCAGACACCGGCTTTGCCGAGGACTTCAGTGTCCGCGCGTAAAGCTTCGGGGGGCGCCGTGGGGTGGGAGAGGCGCGGCGGCGCGGGGAACAGGGGGGAGCCCTCTCTCCCTCTCCCCCCCACTCCCCGCCGCACCCCCCCGCGCTGCCACGGCGACCCCCGAACTTTTTTCGCCCGAGCACGGAATTGCTCGCAAAGTTCGGTGTTCGGGCGAAAAGGGGCGGAGCCGAACACGTTCGCTCATCTCTAATCATTAGTATTCAACAAAGCCTACCTCTACCTTTCCTTTCTCCCTATGTACACTGTGAAATTTGGTTCTTTTAAATGCTAAGAGATGGCTTTTCTGCTTGGAAGTGTTTCTAGGCTTCTATGTGATTGTTCTCAGTTAGAGAAATCAAGTAATTTTTTAGATATGATACCTTTGAATGGCTAACAAAAATACCTGATATAGCGAGCTTTCAAACCTCTCAGGGTCCTTCCTCAGGCAATAATAGAACAAATCTAAACATGTATTTAATAAATACACATGATCACATGTGGGGCAGGAACATGGAGAACCTAATTAGGAGCAGATAAATACTAGAAACAGAGGGTAAGTGGGAACAGACATGTTGGGATCAACAGATCTGTGCCTGTTCATGTGTGTATAAATGCATCCTCCTTCAGATCTACTCCATAAGCATATGAGGTCTGAAAGCTTGCTGTAACATCATGTATTTTTAGCCATTAAAAGGTATCCTATCTACAAGAGTGCTTTGTTTCTTTTACTGAGAACAATCGCATTTTGCTCTACTGCTTAACACGGTACCAAGACCCTTTTTATGTTGTAGGCTTCTAGAAACCTAAATTTCCAATCTGTTTATCTTTGAACATGGAAACCTCCATTGATAATTTCCAAGAATAATTACTGAATATTGAACACACATATACAGACCTCATCCCAACTAATGCTTTTATTCTACCTGAAGTCCATGTCTCCATTTGCCACTAAGACACAGTAGTGGCCTATAATACCCATGGGGATTTGTCTCCATAACTTTATTTATACAGGGACCTGGTCCTGTACATTCTCTGCTTCCAGGTAAAATATGGAAATAATAATTGAAGACCAACTAGCCAATAGACTGATGGGACCCACAAGATCAATTTATTAAGACTGAAGATTCTTGGAGCCTTAGCTTGTCATTTTGAATAAACCACCTTATCAGAGTAGATTTACCCTTTACATGACTTTATAGCCAGATGCATCTCATTAAAGTGCAGCTTAATTCAGGAGCTAAACTTTTCACAAAAAATTAAAAAATTACTTCCTAAGTAATTTTCCTAAAGTGCCCACAGATGTCATTTGAGCAAGTGCATCAAGTATCTCCTTCTGGAACAAATTGCTTGAAAGGTTCCTTAGAGATCCATGCTAATAGGATAATATTATGCAGGTGATAAAGATTTACAGACTAAACACTCATGCTTGAAATCTCCAGCTTTACCACGTCTCATAGTTATTTGTTGGACTGAGACCTGAGATTTTCAGCCCATTGTAAGACCTTGTCATGTTTAAGGAACCAGCTTGTGTTGGGTAGACCATAAATAGATGAACAAGGTCTTCAATACTTAGACTGTAGCATTTAAGGTGTCTGTACACTTTATATGCCTCACCTGTCCAAGTGTATAAAAGCCATAGCAATTTGTGATGAAATTGTGTGGATTTTGGCACGTTTATTTCAGTGTGAAACCAACTTCTTAGTTTACAGGCACCCATATAGTCAAATGCTGAAGTATTTAGATTGTGACTTTAAATTGACTATTCACAAAAGGGCAAATACATAACTGCAAAGAGCAGTTGGGGAGATTTCATCAATGCAGTTTCCAGGCACAATCACACTAAAACTAGAGATGAGCGAACGTACTTGTTCGAGCTTGATACTCGTTCGAGTATTAGTGTGTTCGAGATGCTCGTTACTCATGACGAGTACCACGCGATGTTCGAGTTACTTTCACTTTCATCTCTGAGACGTTAGCGCGCTTTTCTGGCCAATAGAAAGACAGGGAAGGCATTACAACTTCCCCCTGCGACGTTCAAGCCCTATACCACCCCCTTGCTGTGAGTGGCTGGCGAGATCAGGTGTCACCCGAGTATAAAAATCGGCCCCTCCCGCGGCTCGCCACAGATTTGTTCTGACATAGAGGAGGGAAAGTGCTGTTGGTGCCGGAGCTGCTATAGGGAGAGTGTTAGGAGTATTTTAGGCTTCAAGAACCCCAACGGTCCTTCTTAGGGCCACATCTAACCGTGTGCAGTACTGTGGAGGCTGCTTTTTGCAGTGTTGCACTTTTTTTTTTTTTTGTATATCGGCCGTGCAGAGCATTGCGCCCTGCAGTAATTCATACTCCAGGGCCAGAAGTGGTGGTTAGGCAGGGACAGAAGACATATATTATGAGGCAGGGACAGAAGACATATATTGTGAGGCAGGGACAGAAGACATAATTATTGAATATAGGCAGTGGGCCTTAGCAAAAACATTTGGGGAAAAAAATCTATTTGGGCTGCCTGTGACTGTCCTCAGTGTACTGGGTCTGTGCTGGGTGTAGTTGTCCTCCTAATTCATACGCAGCCAGCTAAGTGTTACAGCAGGCTTGCGCAAAATTATTTCCTGGCTCTGTGTTGGCTGTTAAATCACCGCTGTATTCCAGTCCACAGTGCAACAGAGTGCAGTTATTTGACATACTCCAGGGCCAGTAGTGGTGACGCAGAGAGAGAAGACATATACAGTGTATATAGGCAGTGGGCCTTTCCAAAAACATTTGGGGAAAAAAATCTATTTGGGCTGCCTGTGACAGTCCTCAGTGTACTGGGTCTGTGCTGGGTGTAGTTGTCCTCCTAATTCATACGCAACCAGCAATCTATCATCCACCCAGAGTTCTGCGCCGTCCACTGCTGCAACTCTGAATCCTCTGGCTGCTGCTCCTCCTTCCTCCCAGCCTCCTCACTCCATTACAATGACACATTCTGAGGAGCGGGCAGACTCCCAGGAACTGTTCTCGGGCCCCTGCTCAGATTGGGCAGCAACGGTTCCTCTCCCACTGGAGGAGTTTATCGTGACCGATGCCCAACCTTTGGAAAGTTCCCAGGGTCCGGGGGATGAGGCTGGGGACTTCCGGCAACTGTCTCAAGACCTTTCAGTGGGTGAGGAGGACGATGACGATGAGACACAGTTGTCTATCAGTGAGGTAGTAGTAAGGGCAGTAAGTCCGAGGGAGGAGCGCACAGAGGATTCGGAGGAAGAGCAGCAGGACGATGAGGTGACTGACCCACCCTGGTTTGCTACGTCTACTGAGGACAGATCTTCAGAGGGGGAGGCAAGGGCAGCAGCAGGGCAGGTTGCAAGAGGCAGTGCGGTGTCCAGGGGTAGGGGCAGGGCCAGACCGAATAATCCACCAACTGTTTCCCAAAGCGCCCCCTCGCGCCATGCCACCCTGCAGAGGCCGAGGTGCTCAAAGGTCTGGCAGTTTTTCACTGAGAGTGCAGACGACCGACAAACAGTGGTGTGCAACCTTTGTCGCGCCAAGATCAGCCGGGGAGCCACCACCACCAGCCTCACCACCACCAGCATGCGCAGACATATGATGGCCAAGCACCCCACAAGGTGGGACGAAGGCCGTTCACCACCTCCGGTTTGCACCGCTGCCTCTCCCCCTGTGCCCCAACCTGCCACTGAGATCCAACCCCCCTCTCAGGACACAGACACGACCGTCTCCCGGCCTGCACCCACACCCTCACCTCCGCTGTCCTCGGCCCCATCCACCAATGTCTCTCAGCGCACCGTCCAGCCGTCACTAGAGCAAGTGTTTGAGCGCAAGTACGCAGCCACGCACCCGCACGCTCAAGCGTTAAACGTGCACATAGCCAAATTGATCAGCCTGGAGATGCTGCCGTATAGGGTTGTGGAAACGGAGTCTTTCAAAAGTGTGATGGCGGCGGCGGCCCCGCGCTACTCAGTTCCCAGTCGCCACTACTTTTCCCGATGTGCTGTCCCAGCCCTGCACGACCACGTCTCCCGCAACATTGTACGCGCCCTCACCAACGCGGTTACTGCAAGGTCCACTTAACAACGGACACGTGGACAAGCACAGGCGGGCAGGGCCACTATATCTCCCTGATGGCACATTGGGTGAATTTAGTGGAGGCTGGGACAGAGTCAGAGCCTGGGACCGCTCACGTCCTACCCACCCCCAGAATTGCGGGCCCCAGCTCGGTGGTGGTATCTGCGGCGGTGTATGCTTCCTCCACTAAACCACCCTTCTCCTCCTCCTCCTACGCAACCTCTGTCTCGCAATCAAGATGTGTCAGCAGCAGCAGCACGTCGCCAGCAGTCAGTGTCGCGCGGCATGGCAGCACAGCAGTGGGCAAGCGTCAGCAGGCCGTGCTGTAACTACTCAGCTTAGGAGATAAGAGGCACACGGCCCACAAACTGCTGCAGGGTCTGACAGAGCAGACCGACCGCTGGCTTGCGCCGCTGAGCCTCCAACCGGGCATGGTCGTGTGTGACAACGGCCGTAACCTGGTGGCGGCTCTGCAGCTCAGCAGCCTCACGCACGTGCCATGCCTGGCCCACGTCTTTAATTTGGTGGTTCAGCGCTTTCTGAAAAGCTACCCACGCTTGTCAGACCTGCTCGGAAAGGTGCGCCGGCTCTGCGCACATTTCCGCAAGTCCCACACGGACGTTGCCACCCTGCGCACCCTGCAACATCGGTTTCATCTGCCAGTGCACCGACTGCTGTGCGACGTGCCCACACGGTGGAACTCTACGCTCCACATGTTGGCCAGGCTCTATGAGCAGCGTAGAGCTATAGTGGAATACCAACTCCAACATGGGCGGCGCAGTGGGAGTCCGCCTCCTCAATTCTTTACAGAAGAGTGGGCCTGGTTGGCAGACATCTGCCAGGTCCTTGGAAACTTTGAGAAGTCTACCCAGATGGTGAGCGGCGATGCTGCAATCATTAGCGTCACCATTCCTCTGCTATGCTTCTTGAGAAGTTCCCTGCAAAGCATAAAGGCAAACGCTTTGCGCTCGGAAACAGAGGCGGGGGAAGACAGTATGTCGCTGGATAGTCAGAGCACCCTCCTGTCTATATCTCAGCGTGTTGAGGAGGAGGAGGAGGAGGAGGAGGAGCATGAGGAGGAGGAGGGGGAAGAGACAGCTTGGCCCACTGCTGAGGGTACCCATGCTGCTTGCCTGTCATCCTTTCAGCGTGTATGGCCTGAGGAGGAGGATCCTGAAAGTGATCTTCCTAGTGAGGACAGCCATGTGTTGCGTACAGGTACCCTGGCACACATGGCTGACTTCATGTTAGGATGCCTTTCTCGTGACCCTCGCGTTACACGCATTCTGGCCACTACGGATTACTGGGTGTACACACTGCTCGACCCACGGTATAAGGAGAACCTTTCCACTCTCATACCCGAAGAGGAAAGGGGTTCGAGAGTGATGCTATACCACAGGGCGCTGGCGGACAAACTGATGGTAAAATTCCCATCCGACAGCGCTAGTGGCCGAAGGCGCAGTTCCGAGGGCCAGGTAGCAGGGGAGGCGCAGAGATCAGGCAGCATGTACAGCACAGGCAGGGGAACACTCGCTAAGGCCTTTGACAGCTTTCTGGCTCCCCAGCAAGACTGTGTCACCGCTCCCCAGTCAAGGCTGAGTCGGCGGGAGCACTGTAAAAGGATGGTGAGGGAGTACGTAGCCGATCGCACGACCGTCCTCCGTGACGCCTCTGCCCCCTACAACTACTGGGTGTCGAAGCTGGACACGTGGCCTGAACTCGCGCTGTATGCCCTGGAGGTGCTTGCTTGTCCTGCGGCTAGCGTCTTGTCAGAGAGGGTGTTTAGTGCGGCTGGGGGAATCATCACAGATAAGCGTACCCGCCTGTCAACCGACAGTGCCGACAGGCTTACACTCATCAAGATGAACAAAGCCTGGATTTCCCCAGACTTCTCTTCTCCACCAGCGGACAGCAGCGATACCTAAGCAATACGTAGGCTGCACCCGCGGATGGAAGCATCGTTCTCTATCACCATCAAAAACGTGGACCTTTTAGCTTAATCAATCTGTGTATAATATTCATCCTCCTCCTCCTGCTCCTCCTCCTGAAACCTTACGTAATCACGGCGATTGGGCAATTTTTCTTAGGCCCACAAGGCTCAGTCATATAATTTTTGTAAACAATTTTTATACGTTTCAATGCTCATTAAAGCGTTGAAACTTTCACCTGAACCAATTTTTATTTTAACTGGGCTGCCTCCAGGCCTAGTTACAAATTAAGCCACATTAACCAAAGCGATTAATGGGTTTCACCTGCCCTCTTGGTTGGGCATGGGCAATTTTTCTGACGTACATTAGTACTGTTGGTACACCAATTTTTTGGGGCCCTCGCCTACAGTGTAATCCAATTAATTTTTTGCCCACCTGCATTAAAGCTGATGTTACATCAGCTGTGTTGGGCACTGCAATGGGATACATTTATGTACAGCCGGTGGGTTCCAGGGAGCCACCCATGCCGTGGGTCCACACAGAGTTGTAACTGCATGTGTCCACTTCTAAAGAACCCCAGTCTGACTGGGGCATGCAGTGTGGGCCGAAGCCCACCTGCAGTAAGCACTACATTACCTCAGCTGTGATGGGCAATGCAATGGGATATATTTATGTACCGCCGGTGGGTTCCAGGAAGCTACCCATGCTGTGGGTGCGCACAGAATTCCCATTGCGGAGTTGTACCTGGCTGTGACTATTTATAAAAAACCGCGGTCTGACTGGGGCATCCAGACACCTTGACAGAATGAATAGTGTGTGGCACATAGGTTCCCCATTGCTATGCCCACGTGTGCAGCTCCTGATGGAGGTGGCACAGGATTGGATTTCTCATTGCTTCTGTACAGCATTGTGGGCTATCGCCCCGCCCCTTTTAAAGAGGGTCGCTGCCTAGCCGTGCCAACCCTCTGCAGTGTGTGCCTGCGGTTCCTCCTCATGGCAGACGCACTTATAAATAGACATGGGTGTGTCGTGGCATGAGGGCAGCTGAAGGCTGCGCAGGGACAGTTTGGTGTGCGCTGTGGACACTGGGTCGTGCGGGGGGGGGGGGGGTGTTGGGCAGCATGTAACCCAGGAGAAGTGGCAGCGGAGTGTCATGCAGGCAGTGATTGTGCTTTGTTGGAGGTAGTGTGGTGCTTAGCTAAGGTATGCATTGCTAATGAGGGCTTTTCAGAAGTAAAAATTCTTGGGAGGGGGGGGGGCACTCTTGCCGCTATTGTGGCTTAATAGTGGGACCTGGGAACTTCAGATGCAGCCCAACATGTAGCCCCTCGCCTGCCCTATCCGTTGCTGTGTCGTTCCCATCACTTTCTTGCATTGCCCAGATTTTCACAAATGAAAACCTTAGCGAGCATCGGCGATATACAAAAATGCTCGAGTCGCCCATTGACTTCAATGGGGTTCGTTACTCGAAACGAACCCTCGAGCATCGCGATAATTTCGTCCCGAGTAACGAGCACCCGAGCATTTTGGTGCTCGCTCATCTCTAACTAAAACCTACACAAGCACCGAAATATTAGACAAGACTATACGTAAATAATTAACATTCGCATCAGTCCCTGTCCCTAGTGTGACTCACAATCTGAATCCCATATCCAAAGGATGATGGTCGAGCATGTGCAATGCTACTCCCTAAATTTCTATAAACAGACATAGCCGAGCACTTGTACACTGCTATCTTCCTCAGTCCCATTGAGCTATATGGAGTGGCCACTGATCATGTATAGAGATGAGCGAGCGTACTCGGAAAAGCACTACTCGCTCGAGTAATTTGCTTTATCCGAGTATCGCTGTGCTCGTCCCTGAAGATTCGGGTGCCGCTGCGGCTGACAGGTGAGTCGCGGGGGGGAGTGGGCGGGAGAGAGGGAGAGAAAGATCTCCCCTCCGTTCCTCCCCGCTCTCCCCTGTAGCTCCCCGCTCCGTGCCGGCACCCGAATCTTCAGGGACGAGCACAGCGATACTCGGATAAAGCAAATTACTCAAGCGAGTAGTGCTTTTCCGAGTACGCTCGCTCATCTCTAATCATGTACTTATCTTCTAAAATAGGGAATACGCTTTACACTTGGACGACCCCTTCAACCAGTTCTCTTTAGCTTTTTTATTTTACAGTATTTCAGATTTCAGTGAGCATGTGCCAAGATGTATAACCTGCGCCAAATTCTGCAACATTTAGGGCGCCCACCCACTGGCGTTTGCGATTTTCGTGCGTTTTTTGCCGCGTTTTCGCGGCGTTTTCGCGGCTTTTCCATTAATTTCCATTGACTTTCATGGGTGCATTAGGAGAAAAATAAGGACACATATGCAACTGACAGTTCCTATGTTAAAAAACGCAATGCAACGCAAAAAAAAACGCCAGTGGACAGGAGTACATTCAATTCTAATTGCTCTTGAGAAAAAACGCAAAACGCAAAGAAAAAAAAATCGCCAGTGGGTGGGCGCCCTTATGGTGCAAAATGTACCAAAAGTGGAACTTGTCTGAGGACTGAAAATTGTCCCAAATGTGTCCCAATGTCAGAAAATCTCCTTTTATCCAATGGAATTATGTAACCAAGCTGCATTTTTTTCATATAGTTGTCCATTCCATGTCACCCATGTCAGAATCTAGGGAGGGGTGAAGTATGCTGGGTATATACAGTATAGTACCCACTATATAAAGCTTACTGATCACACCATATAGACAGTATATGAAGTGCTGCTTCATTTGTACAAATCCTAGCAGAGGTATTAAGTGTTATGTATTGTGTATGTAATCTATTGCGATATAGAATCTCCCGCTACAAAAGGAAGCAACATAACAGGTAATGTACAAGTCACTTAAAGGAAACTGTCACTGATAGCGTTGTTACAGTTAAATGTAAGGAAACTGGAGGATATCTTCCAGTGCAAACAATTCATTTCCTTTTTCGTCAAATATTGACAATCTAGTTTGCATCCGAGATAAAATTAGTTGTGAGATGGGATAAGGCTTGGCCTATAGAGACTTCTTTAAGACAAAAATAGACTAAGAAATGGGATTTGGTCCAACAAGAAAAGTATAAAAATGGCTAGAATTGAAACCTCAGGGTTAACGTTTCATGATAATGTGCACATAATGGAACCCAGTGCTCTAAGTGGTCAGTGTAGAGGAATGACAACATATGTATTGCAAACTGTGCAGTGTTATATATATGACATTGCTATATGTAGGAATACTGTACGTGTGGCAGATGACCTTTTTTTTTTTTTAGAATAGTTCCTAACTCTAATTTACACTTATCTTTGGGCTTAAGCTTCAATGGATTCAGTGAAAGTATGTCAGATTTGTAATCAAAATATGCGCTACAAACCTTGCACTTTTATGCAGTTGTCAATTCAATCATAAATTTCCAGAAGGAATAGAATAGAAGCACAACACAGTTATTAGCATGAATGCTGCCACATTGTTATTCTATTGGGAATGCAAGTATTTACTAAAACAGACATGTCAGGACTAGTGACGGGTCCTTTTTAAAGGCCCATTTAGACAGAACTAATGACAGGCAACTATGCCCGACCCTCATCCCCGCATATACTAGCTCTTGTGCTGCTGCAGGGAGCTAGTATTATTGGCTCACAGCGGGGCAGTCAGAGGAGATTTCTCTTCTCGTGCTCCCCTGCCCCTCTCTATTGACTTAACATAGCGTCCGTTCAATACTGAACATCTGCTATTTACACCGCTCATTGATTATGCATGTATGGATGCTATGTTAATTTAATGGAGAGGGGCGGGGGAGCGAGAGGAGAGACATCTCCAGCCGCCCCGCTGTGAGCCAGCAATACTAGCTCTCTGCAGCAGTACAGGAGCTAGCATGTGCCTGACAATCGTCCTGTCTAAATGGCCCTTAACTGATCACTAAATAAGCAAATAACTCTATAAGAACTAATGTATCTGTGCAAATTAAGTAAATACAGCAAATCAGGTCATATTATGGTGCAGGTAGTGGTATCATGATGCAGATTTAAGATACAATGCAGCAGCCTGAGTTACAAAAATATGCAATAATTATTTTTGAACAAAGAAACCAAAAATGAGCAAGGTTATAACAAGAAAACAGTTTACCTTTTACCATAGTTTTTTTTTTTTTACCGCTAACTAAATCCTAAGATTATTAATACTCAATTCACAGCAAAAAATAATAATCATGCAGAAAACAGTATCAATAATGCTGTAAAGAGATCAATCTGGTTCAACAAAAATATAGATCACACAGAACCTAAGAGGTTAACGCTCTACTGCTAGCCATACAGTTCAGTTTAAAGACCGTGTTTGACCCCCAGCTGCTATGCCTGTAATGTATAGGCTGATGTCCCTGTGGCCCTATCTCAGTTTGCAACTGCGAGCCAATAAAGCAGTTCCAGTTCTAAGCAACAGGCCTCTATTTAAGTCCCTAATGGTGTGCACCCTTAGTCAATTTGAGGCCGGTCTCACTTACGTATGTTGTGTGTGAGTACTTAACTTTGACCAGCTCTAGCTAATCCGGAATCTGCAGCATTCCCCGACCATAATTTCCTTGTTGCTGTCCTGTCTCTTGTTACATCCAATCTCTGGTCGCTCAGCAGATCGTCCCATGTCCTGTCATGGTTTCCACTCGCTTTTATGGTTATCCCAGCAAGAAAACATTGATCCCTCTACATAGCACACTTTGCTTTCTCTCTGCACTCACGTAGCCTCTTGCTACGTGCACTCACCTGGTCAGTCCAGCAACGTCCCTTGAACTGCCTCTTTGGCAGCATTTGTTACTCTGCAGGCTGTAGTACCCTGGTTCAGCAGAGCAACTTTGCAGACTGTCACATCTACAGTATTTCTGCATCTCCCAGTCGCACCTTAGCTCTCTTACAACAGTCTGCACTTTCTCTTGCTGATGGTGCAGTTCAGACATTTTTATAGTCTGCCTACAGGTGCTGAGAATGCTAAGAACATATAGTGCACGTACAGGCACGGAGAACGGAGACTCATTTCAGGGGGATGGCACTTCACACAAACCGCACTGACCGGCACTAGTAATCTTCTGGGGTTTCAAAGGCCTAAATTCCCTGCTGTGTACCGGTTTCTGGTACATGGCCAGGCTCGTGTCACTCCGCTATCCTGTAGGACAGGAGGGGGAGGAACAGAGTGGCAGGGAGCCAATCAAGTAAACCAAAAGTAGACAAAAACAATACTAAAAGGGAGAAACCGCAAACTAGGCCTCTTTCACACCAGCATATTTTGGTCAGTATTTTCATTCATTAAATCAAAATTAGGAGTGCAATTTACATATAAAACACGTCAATCTTCATACTTTGTGTAGGTTCTACACTTGGTTTTGGCTTACAAATACTGTACCACTGCAAAACCTAAAATACTCTGGTGTGAAAGTGGCCTTAGGGTATAAAATGTAGCCCTGTGCATAGGACAAGGTATATAATGTGGTGCACTGGTGCAGGATTCTGTATTCTCTAGAATTTCTGGAATAGTAATAAAATATAAACACATTATTGATAATTAACCGTCGCCTCCACTCTTAATATGGCAAATTGCTGGTGCTTACACTCTGTTCACCTGAAGTGTCAACTATTTTGTAAGTCATTTTTTTTCTAGATGTGAAATGAGGCTGAGTGATTGCAGTTTAACAGTGAGATCTGGAACAGCACATTTGCAGCTCTCCAATGATCAGCATGATTCAGCAGTTCTCGAAAGAACATTCTTCCATTCTCTTTAACGTTAAGTAATGAGTAACCAAACTAGCAAATCAAGGTGTTTCCAACCACTCTCCCTTCACGTGCTACTGCTTACTGAGTCCTTAACCTGTTCGGCTCTGTATATGCTGTATAATAACCCTCAGTATAACATGCAGTAATGCAGAATTCACCAACAAGGTTACTAAACTCCAGGTTTTCCGAAAAACTAAATAAGGAAAACCTGTTTTCAAAAGTTTCAAATTTTTTTTTATCTCTGATGTTTTGTTTGCATCATCCAGTTGCTCAACATTTAAAAGTTAGAATATCTGGTTGGGTATTAAAGAGCAGTTGCTCCTATATCTGAGCATCATGGTCATCATTTCTTTCAGACCTTTAAAAAGTGTTTGGGGAAGAAGACATCTCATGCACATGGGTTTATGGTTCTATACAAACTATGAGTTGTGCAGAGCCATAATATCGCATTCATAGAAGTTTTGCGGCCTGTGTTAAATGCCATCGACTTCAGGAGGAATATGAAGATTTTTCTTCTATCAGATTCATACCACATCTAACAAGTAAAAAAATTTGTCATGCTCCATCAGATGGTGTATTATGGTGCAGAGAATAGTGGTGTGCATGGAGGCACCTCAGAAGGTGTTTAGTATAGACCTTTAAAGGAGTTATCCAGCTTTTAAAAATTGATGACCTATTCTCTTGATGACCTATTATTAGGGATGAGCGAGTATACTCGCTAAAGCACTACTCGCTCGAGTAATGTGCTTTAGCCGAGTATCTCTCCACTCGTCCCTAAAGATTCGGGGAGCGGCGGGGGGCGGAGAGCTGCAGGGGAGAGCAGGGAGGAACGGAGGGGAGATCTCTCTCTCCCGCCGGCTCCCCGCCGCGACTCACCTGTCAGCTGAGGCGGCCCACGAATCTTCAGGGACGAGCCGGGAGATACTCGGCTAAAGCACATTACTCGAGCGAGTAGTGCTTTAGCGAGTATACTCGCTCATCCCTACCTATTTTCAATTCCTGAGCGATGTGTATCCACTTCCCAAGCCCCCTGACAAATTGGGGCTGAATGGCCTTGCCCCTCTCTGTCCCAGCTGCTGAACATCCACTCTATCCCCTGCTCCTCAAGTGCCAGTAAGAGTTTTCATACAAACTTGTATAGTCGCACAGGTAGGAGAAAAATTAGATGCTTCACGCAGCAATCTGGGGTTTTTATGAAACTCTTACTCATGGTTGAACAAGTGGGATGGGCCAGGATCCACCATTATTACTAAGCAGTGGCCACAAAGAAAGATACTATCACTAAAAGAGCCACACTTAGTAAATGGGGGCCACAAAGATGAACAGTATTACTAAGCAGGGACCACAAATGGGTGCACTATTACTAAACGAGAGCCACAAAGAGGGACAATTTTACTAAGTGGGACCATAAAGGGAGACACTTATTAAATAGGGGCCACAGAGAGGCACTGTTACTGTGGGAGGCACGGAGAGCATTATTGTGGGTAGCAGCAGGATTGGAAGCCTGTGTAGAGATAGGTTGTGGCTTGAAGACGACTTCATGATGGCCTGAACCCAGATAGAGAAGAAAAAGGAAAGTACACATTAACAGAGATAACATCAGAGAAGAGGTCACCTGCAATTACTTGAGGTAGATGCACTGTAATCGCTATCACTGTGTAGAACTGATATAACTATTATATGGTGACTGCAATATTTAGAGATATACTAAAGTGAGTGTACAACTCTGCTGACATAAACATGGTATTGCTGGGGAAAAAAACTTTCTATGCTATTGTCACATTTTCTATAAAAGGGGAACATTCACCTAAGTATTTTTTCATGAATTTAGGTGCAATGACCCATTTAACCCCTTGAGTGGCACGCCCGGAAATTTTCCGGGACGAGCTCCACTGCTCATAGCAACATAGCCCGGAAGATTTCCGGGCTATGTATCACTATGGGAGCTGCAGAGCACAATGCCACAAGCTGTGACAGTGTGCTCTGCCTGCACAGACCCACAGAGAGCAGTGCAAGGGCTTTGAAAAACCAGCAGAAGATATTGCCGACATGTCGGCAACCTCCTGCTTTGTTTACAGGTTGCCATAGAGACCATCGGCTTGTCAGAAGCCAGCCGATGGTCTCTGTGGCAGGGAGAGCTGGTTGTTAGCTGTCAGAGGACAGCTAGGTACCAGCTATTACAGCAGAGATCAGAGAAAACCTCCGATCTCTGCTGTGTTAACCCTTTACATGCTGCAGTCTATGTGACTGCAGCATGTAAAGGGCTGTCACTGCAGCATGTAAAGGGCTGTCACCATCGGACCCCCGGAATGTGATCAGGGGTCCTGATGGGTCCCTGTGGAAGTCCCCTAAAGGGACAAAAAAAAAAAAATTAAAAAAAAATAAAAAAAAAAAAAAGTAAAAAAATTATTAAAAAGATAAAAAAAACACTTGTCTCCCTTTACTTTGTAAAAAATCAAAAATACAATCACACATGTGGTATCCATGCGTCGTAATGACCCAGAGAAGGAAGTTAATACATTATTTAACCCCTTAATGACATGGCCCCTTTTTTTCTTTTTTCCCCATTTCTTTTTTTCCTCCCCCCTGTTTAAAAAATCACAACTTGTCCCGCAAAAAACAAGCCCTCATATGGCCGTGTCAATGGAAAAATGAAAAAGTTATGGCTCTTGAGACGCAACTGCAAAACTAGTTGAAATTCAATGATTAGACCATTTTAAAAAACCTGCCCTGGTGGGCACGACAGGGTGGTAGGAAACCTGCCACTCAAGGGGTTAAACATTTTTTGAATTGATCCATTTTTTCTGCTGCCAGTCCCTCAGGTAGACAATTACATGGATTTGTAGCTTTTACAGTAAATAACCTTTTTGTTTTATAATAGATTGATCATTTTGATATTTATATTTTCATCCTGTTATGGCATTGATTTAAGTGCAAATTAATCACACCAGGCCTGTGCCTGTTCATATGTGTGTATAAATACATATTTCTTCAGATCTACTCCATAAGCCTGAGGAAGAACCCTGAGTAGGTTCAAAAGCTCACTATAACATGTATTTTTGTTAGCCATTCAAAGGTATCATATCTACAAGATTACTTGGTTTCTCTTGCTTGGAACAATCACACATATATTTATGTAATTAGATCATCAGTCAACCTCTTCCCTGTGCTAAAGTCATTAAATCTTCCTAACCTCTCCTCAGAGCTGAAGTTCTACATACTATTCAACAATTTGTTGTCCCTTACCCTCTTTCCAACTTTTGGGCACTCTTTTTTGAGGCGTAGAATTCAACTGCATAATAAAGATGGAACTGCAGTAATGTATTATAAAGCGGCAAATGTATTGTTTTCGCTCTCTAAAGCAGAGAACCTGTACAGAAACACTTCTAGGGAGAAAAGCTCCCTGCATACACTATGTAATTGAGCAGGCTTTTATAGAAAAGGCTGCTTACCGTATGAAGCAGTTCAGTTATGATGGAACCTCCCCTCCCCCCACATCTGCCCAGTCCTGACCATTATTTACCCATGCCTTTTTTTTCATAAAAACCTTTCCAAAAGGAAAAGATGAAAAAAAATGTGTG
This sequence comes from Eleutherodactylus coqui, assembly GCF_035609145.1. NCBI lineage: Eukaryota > Metazoa > Chordata > Amphibia > Anura > Eleutherodactylidae > Eleutherodactylus > Eleutherodactylus coqui. The sequence goes on along the minus strand of NC_089839.1, from coordinate 162,690,737 downwards.
ACACACATGACAGATTTCTTAGGCCATCCTTTTTTACAATAAGCCATGCCACTTTCTATCCCCTGACAGTAATACTGTCTATTAGTGACCCCCTCGCAGTATTATATCTCTAAATAAAAGTAAGATACCAGTCTTACATCGTGATAGTCATTACGCTGCAGTTACCACCAATTATCTCTGATTGGTGTAGTTCTCTTCCCCTTTCTTCTCTATCTGGGCCCAGACTGCCATGAGGACTTCTCCTGACCATAGTTTCATGCCTGCAGAATTTGACAAACAGATCTCTTTAACTTCTTACATTTCTATTACCCTCCCTATATTATCCACAACTCTACACAATCCATAGTGCCTTAGACGGTGTTTAGCCCTACAGAGTAAGTAATGGGCTAAGCAGCAGCACAGGTGAAAAAGACTTGGGTATACTAATACATCATAGACTGAACATGAGTCAACAAAGTGATGCAGCAGCCAAAAAGGCAAACACAGTTCTGGGGTGTATTAAGAGAAGCAGAGTCTAGATCATGTGAGGTAATTATCCCCCTCTACTCTTCCTTAGTCAGACCTCATCTGAAATACTATGTCCGGTTCTGGGCACCCCACTTTAAAAAAGACATAGACAAACTGGAGTAAGTTCTGCAAACCATGCCCTATGAGGAACAGTTAAAGGATCTGGGAATGTTTAGCTTGCAAAAAAGAAGACTGAGAGGAGACTTAATAGCTGTCTACAAATTCTTCAAGGGCTGTCACAGTGCAGAGGGATCAGCCCTATTCTCTTTTTGTACAAGGAAAGACTAGAAGCAATGGGATGAAACTGAAAGGGAGGAGATACAAATTAGATATTAGAAAAAACTTTCTGACAGTGAGGGGGATAAATGAGTGGAACAGGTTACCACAGGTGGTAAGTTCTCCTTGAATGGAAGTGTTTAAACAAAGACTGGACAAATATCTGTCTGGGATGATTTAGTGAATCCTGTACTGAACAGGCGGTTAGACTAGATGACCCTGGAGGTCCCTTCCAACTCTACCATTTTCTGATTCTATGTTTTAAGCAAATAAGGAAGATAGAACAATACTGCTGCAGCACCATCTTCTTGATTTGAAGGAATACTGCTATCCATAAGTGGCGCTGCAGAGGTATTATTTCATCTTTCTTATTTGCATAAATTACCCAGAGGAGCATAGATGGCAATATAAGTCTCCTCACTGACTTTTCAGGTGTCTTTTTACACCCCTTCCCCTTGGGGAGAGACTATGCTATCCCCTGGCCCACTCACCCCCTTGGTGTCTCCACACACTTTTTGGGTGCTCTCCTTAAGGAAAGATGACACCCCTCTTGACCCTAATGCTTTAAGTACACAATAAAAGCACCCCATTTTATAAACCATCAGTAATAATGCCCCCTTTTTTTGCCCACATAAGTAATAATGTTGCCTTTTCTGCCCATAAAGTAATAATGCCTCATTTTCCACCCATAATTAATAATGTTGCTTTTTCTGCCTACCATAGTTAGTAATGCCCTTTTTCTGCTCTTATAGGCAATAATGCTATCTTCTCTGCCCCAGTAGTTAATAATGCCCTTTTTCTGCTATCAGAAGTAATTATGGTCCTCCTAATTGATGCCCTCTTTGTAGGTAATGACACCTCCCCCCCCTCCTAGTATTTATAATGTTTCTTTTCTTTCCCCAGAGGTAATAATACCAATTTACTCACCCCATAGGTAATAATGCCCCTTTACTACCCAATAAGTATGCCCCTTTCTGCCCCATGAATGATCATGCTCCTTTTTTGCCTTATATGTACTTATGCCCTTTTTTCCCCATAAAGGATCATGCTCCTTTTTGCCCCATATGTAATTAGGCCTCTTTCTGTCCCACAAAATGATCATGCCCTTTCTACTTGGAAAAATCAACATGCCCCTGTGAAAAAAAACACAGGTGTGAGTGGGCTTGCAGCACCACGTATTATGCGCATAAAAAATACTTGCATAATACCAATGCCAATTATGTCTGTGTGAGTGAGTCCAGAGAGGTAGGAAAAAACAATGTTGATTCATTTGAAGGGTGTCTGACATGATAATAAATTATCAGCAGACACATACTGCACTTGGCTTTCATCTCTTTTAAAACATCCAAGGCTTTTAACCTGGCTTAGGAAGACGCTACATTATCTCTGAATGTGCCTTCTCATATTCAAAATACTCTGAGCATGCTGTCTTTGTTCTAATTCACTCACCAGTGGGAATGTCCTAAATAATGTGCCGTGGATGGCTACTCTTGGCACGGAGTATGGTGTTACCAGATTGTGGCTTATGGTATAGGGAAGTGATAACCACACCCCTACACACATCTCCTACAAGCCGCACATCCAAAAACGCCATATTGACAAAGTCTACATTACCTAAGAAAAATAAATGGCAGAGATTGTCATTAAGATAATAAGTAAGGAAAACCAACTTGAATATCCAAATATGGTGCTCCCTTCACCTCCCTGAACAGCATCATAACTTAGTTTATGGTGCTGTTCCGCAGTCCCTTTAGGTCTTTGCCATATACGAGAATGTCATCCTGGATGGGAAAGCAGCAGATTGGCATTGGTCCCATTCAGATTTAGCAATCATGTATGAACATTTTACCTTCCGGAAGCAAAGTTTTTTAATTATCCGCACTGAAACACATTTACCACAAGGATTTCCCAAATACTGCTGCCATTAGGAGCCTCCATCATATGTATGCTTAAAAAAGGCAAACAAAATAGTGCAATATAAATCAAGTAAAATTCTGGACACCATGCCGGAAGCCCATTATAGTGAATGAGGTCTATTGGGCCGTGTTGTTGTCCGACTATGAGCAGAACATCAATAAGAATAAGGCCTCATTGTATATAAATCAGCTTGTATCTTGCAAACATCGTCTAATATTACATGGTTTAGTGTCATCTTTAAAGGCAGAAACAACGCCACTTATAGTACTAAATCATATTAATTCAAGAAGGTCCTTAAAGAGAACCTAACACGTTGCTTAAATAGCACGGTGGGCTGCATCCCCTACCTGCATCCCCACTGATCAGCTGGTTTTATTTTTCCTCTCTTCCCATGTCCCCCACCCCAACTCCCCAGCATTGCCCAGTTCGCCCCCTACATTCTGGTTACTTTTCGAGCATGACGCTTGTTGACCTCCAAGTGGGTGATTTTCACTATCCAGTTTTAATGGATGATGTGATATTTGACTGACATTGAGCAGGGTGATCACCCACTTTACAATTGACTATCATTGAGTGTAGAAAGTAAGTGGAGTGATTGCAGGCAGACAAAGGATAGAAGAAATATAAAATCACCAAAGGGATCAGGGGGACATGACTGTAAAGTTAAGCAACCCATCCCATGGGTCAGAAGACATGATTGCAGGTCTTCTTTGTTATTATATTCTGTTTTTCTAATCTGTAATCATGTATTCATGGCCTTGTGTAGTGTAGAGTGTTAATGCAGTCCTGAGCTCTCACTCACGACCTGAAGTTTGCAGGTTCAATCCCCACTTGGTTCAGGTTCCCGACCTCAGAAGCTTGAAGTAAAAGATGACTGGAGAAAGCAATGGCAAACCACACTGCAAAAACGGTCTCCTAATAAAATGTCACGATGTGATGCCACCCTAGTTGGTCATGACTTTGTGCTTACACCAGGGGTACTTTACTTTTTATGTTCAGTACATTCCTGACTCTTCCATGTGCAATTTCTGGTATATTAATCCAATGCTATATTACTCCATTGGTCCGGGCGGGCACACCCCTTCCTGATAAGCCCCACCCACTTTTCTAAAAAGTGACAGAATCAGCGCAGGAGGAAGAAAGGTCACAAAATCTTTGTAATTGGTAAATATCATAGTGTAATTTGTTTGTTTAAAAAGTATTTTATCTCTAAACTGTAGCTGGTCAAGAATATTTGTACCATGATCCAAGTAAAGTGACTGGTTGGTCTCATTATTACATAATCTTGGCTTACATAGGTTATCCTATATCACATAGTGTTATATCAAAGTACTTTTCTCCACTAGGGGGAAGTCACAATATATGAAGTCATGAGTTCCAGTGGCTAATTATAATATCCAGCACAGGCTGATGTAAGAAGCTGAGGACTTTGGATTTTAAAGGTAACTAAATGAATGCAACAAGAGACTTTGCTTACAGATCATGAGACTGAGTAACATTGCTACCAAAGAAGCGGATATCCACAAATGTCTAGTCAGACCTAATAAATAAAAAAACAAGGTAAGCTAGAAGGAGCAGCTTTGTTTGCGAAAGGCCTTGTCTCATGGAGTTAAACTCTTCCCGTATGAACTATTAAAGAGAGGGACATTAAAGAAGGGGTCCCAAACTTAGAATATCTATTAAGTGTGGAGAAAGGAGCACCTCCTGGTCTAGCGGACCCACCCCATAGGCAGATATACCACCTGTGTAGCTGGTTCAGCTGCCAGGAGCCCACAGGGTGAGGTGGACCTGAAGCCAATGACCCCAGTGGCCATTCCTCCTCTCCCATAACTCTGGCTGGCACCAGAATCATGTTCTTCATTCACACAGTACTGCAGTAGCCTGACACCATGTGCTTTGTGTATAACCCGACTCCTGCTTCACCTCCCTGTTCTCAGAATATAATAAGTGGAGGGGCTGGGTTATGCACAGACAGGGGTGCGACTCAAATTTTTAAGAATACATTCCCTGCCTGGCGTGAGGGATGCCTGTAGTGTAGCACACCATGAGAAGTTCTTTCCACTTTGAAAATAAAATAAATTCGGTATATTGTCAAGTCCAGTTAATCTGTGCAACAGACGTTTTTACCATATGAATCTACAGTTCCAAGTATGACCAAGCAATGGTAAGAATATGCTGAGAGTTGTACATTCAGAAACAAGAATCCTGCTGATCTTAAACACGAATGCAAAACTAATGTAACACAGTAAGTGACTCGAGGCATTGGACTTGATCTTTTTCTTCTCCATCTGCTCCAGACCTGAAAGACTTCTTCCGGCTAGTTCTTAACTGTGCGGACTTTGTGGTCCAAATAGATTTGGCTCCTCTGAAAATAATAGCAGCACACAGTGTGTCACCTGAAAACAATGCTACTCAATCTACTGTGCTCCCTGAAGTACATTATCTACACCATGCCTTCTGAAATACAATGCCCCCCAAAATATAATACATACCATGCCCCATGAAATTGATGGAAATATTCACTGTGCTCCCTGAAAATAAGTAATTGATACTTACCTCCCCTTTCTGTCACCTTGTGATGCTAATTTGTTCTCTTTCCCAGGTAGCCTGAGGGCAGACACTGGGCTAGAAACATCAATTCTAATTCAGCAAGTCAATGACAGATTCCTTACACTAATCAACAATTTTTCTATGCGCTCCTTCATATGTTAAACATAAACATTTTCACTGTTATTTCACGTTTCTTCAGGCTCCATATTTAGCACTTATTCCTCATCTTCCATGATGTCATCCATTTCTAATTCCGATGAAATAGATGGTACGAACTTGATTCTCGCATTGCAACAGGCATTATGGAAAATTTGATTTGCTCGCAATTTTCGCAAAAATCGGTTTGACTAACCCAAATCGATTTTGTGAAAATTGAGACTACTTTATCGCCGGTCAATCAAAATAAGCAACACTACTCTCAATTCCCTATTTCCATTCCAAAAGCTCGAGAACAATGATAACATTTTAGTTTCCTGTAACTGCCACTGGGGGAGCTCATGAGCATACTGCATACAGATTTATTATTGATTTAATTGGGAGCTATATGAGGTCATATGCAGTGATCCCACTAGTGATTGCTGCAGACAGACAGAATTTTATCTTTTATCTCTATTGCTGTATAAAAGGAAACAAGGGACTTTTTGTGGTAGTGCAACATCAAGGGATAGTTGTAGCCTAGCACAAATGTGTGACAGTAGTCAGCTTATGTAATGTGTAACACTACCTTACAGATCAGAAAACAGTCTGCAACTAATATTTACTCACTGGAGACAGCGGCACTGAATCCTTGAGGAATAGCTCCCATTCACAGTGATGCAGACTATACTACATAGTATAAAAAAAAGCGGCAGCGCACTAGACTTCAGAGTATAGTACAATAAAGTGATAAAGTACAGACTCGCTGTCTACTGCATTGTTATATTGGCTTTAATTTTTACACAGCGTTGTTTTTATGTTTTTGCCTCACGATATTCCCAGAACTATAACTCCTTTAGGGATTTTTTTTTTGCTTTTTGGTGGGTATTTCTTTGTCATTTGTTGGGGAACATAAGTAGCTTCAATTGATATTTATATTTTTAGATTGAAGGGGTCGTCTGGTTACCTTTTTCCATTGTAATGTCAGGTTCAGACTTGTGAAAATAACAAATACAGCAGTACTGACTTGTTCTCAGCTCCAGAGATCCAGCGTTGCAGCCCCACAGTTCTCCTGCTCTTTCTTGACAGTGGAAGACAGGTGACTGCTGCCTGCTAATCAAAGACTTCAAAAAGTAACCAGACATTTCTGTAATTTTTATTATTTTAAATTTTCTAGTTAAATTTGTTGTGGTAAAGCCAAATAGAGACCTACATACTATAACGTGGATATTTCTTTTTTTGCTTTAGAACTTTTCTTAAGCAAAATTCTGTTTTTGGTCCCTCTATGAAACTTTGACTTTACCCATACTGTAGCCATAGCTAAACCATACCGCCTGCAGTCATTTGTATCTGTACCCATGCCTAAACCATACAGCCTGCAGTCAACTGCACTTTTACTCATACCTGAACAATACAGACTGCAGTCATCTGTACCTGTAAACATACCTAAACAATACAGCCTGCAGCCATCTCACCTGTACCCATACCTAAACCACACAGCCTGCAGTCATCTGTACCAGTAACAATACCTAAACCATACAGCCTGCAGTCATCTGTACCAGTAACAATACCTAAACCATACAGCCTGCAGTCATCTGTACCTGTAAACATACCTAAACAATACAGCCTGCAGTCATCTGTACCAGTAACAATACCTAAACCATACAGCCTGCAGTCATCTGCACCTGTAACAATACCTAAACCATACAGCCTGCAGTCATCTGCACCTGTAACAATACCTGGATTATATCGCCTGGAGTCATCTGTACCCCTGTACCCACACCTAAATTATACCAGTCTCCAGTCATCTGTACCTGTATCCACACCTAAACCATACAGTCTCCAGTCATCTGTACCTGTAGCAACACCTGAACTATGCAGTCTCTAGTCATCTGTACCTGTACCCATACAGTCTCCCGTCATCTGTACCTGTACCCATACCTAACCCATGCGGTTTACAGCTGCAAAACAAATTTACAAATATCATCTCACCCCTTGGCGCTTTCCAAACATGACTAGTTTCCTGGATTACATGAAAATTTGATTTAGTGTAGTAGAATGAAACTGTGAAGTTTGGAAGACATGATGACATGTTGGGGGGGTTGGTCTTTCTCGCAGGGGGCTGCGCTACAGTAGCAAAGGGGGCCTCTGGGCAATTTCAACCCCTATATTTACACCACTGGTGGCCCACCCTAACGCTGGAAACACACAAGGCAGTTATCCACCTTCAGCAAAATAATGGCCACATAAATTATTGGCAAAATTGTGCGACCATTGGCTGCCACGGGTGGGCAGGGTCTGGCTTTGTGCGGCTAGCTATGCCATGTCCTTTCATCCTTAGCTATTTAACAAAAATACAGCACCAGAACCACCTTAGTACATAAAGACACAACCAGAACCATACCATAAATGAAGTACTAACTAAGTTTATAACTTAAATACATCATCTGAATCAAGCTCAGCACATAAATAGAGTTCCATAGCAAGCTTAGTAAAAAAAAATAGCACTAGAACCAAACTCATGATATAAATACATTACTGGAACCAAGCTCAGTGCAGAAATACAGTAGCAGAACTAGGTTGATAACAAATACAGCACGAGAATCAAGCTAATAAAATACAGACCCAAGCTCATACATAAATACAGCACCAGAACCAAGCTAATGCTATTAATATCAAACCAGGACAAGGAACTATATTTCTTCTTGCTATGGCCAGTTTCTGATGAGTGTATTAAGGACATTTTTCTAGATGAGTGTACCAGCTCAACCATAGGTTTACTGATCCAAACTCACAGTATGATAGGTCTATATCATAGGGCCCCACAGCAAAAGGCTCAGAATTTGCTCCCCACTTTTGCATATATCAACTTTTACAACGCGACAGGCATTGTAAAAGTTACCTGTTTGGAGTCATCCATATTCGTTTTTCTTTTCTCTTGGTCCAGACTGCCACTAAGACGACTTCTAGCCATGACTCGCTTCTGCACATCTTGCCATCCTGCTGCCACAGCCAAGAAAAAAACTCCTCGGTGCCCTCCATAGTAATACCGTGTTTCCCTGAAAATAAGACAGTGTCTTATATTAATTTTTGTTCAAAAAGGTTTAACGTTTTTACATGTATAGCTGCCTGGACACTATTTAAATTGGCTTTTTTAATAAACTGTTAGCAGGGCTTAATTTTGAAGTAGGGCTTATATTTCAAGCATCCTCAAAAAGCCTGAAAAATCATTTTGCATCCTCAAAAATTCTGGAAAATCATGCTATGTCTTATTTTCAGGGAAACAGGGTAGTGTACCTGCTGGAGTCCCATTAAAGGGTTGATCCAAGATATATTTTTCCATTAAAAGTCTGTTTCCCATGCAGTAAAATAACTAACCACTCTCTGATGCCTTGGGGTGCCTTGTGGCGTCCAGGTCTCCCATCTTATATCACCTTTGTGTCCTCAATTAGGGATAAGAACCCCCTCTGTATCCCCAAATAGTAATATGAACCCCACTGTGGCCCTAATTAGTAATAGGGCCCTTCTGTGGTTACAATGAGCAATATGACCCCTCTGTAGTCCAATGAATAATACGACCCATCTCTGTGTCCCCAGTGTGTAATAGGATGTCCCGCTGTAGCTCCACTGTGTAATAGGACCTCTTCTTGCAATTAATGTGGGACTCCATACCCTTAGGGGGCTCTGCATCTCCTGTCACTGGTAAAACTTAAGAGTACCTTCTTTAACAACACATACCTGCAGGACTTGACGTGTAACACCATGCTATGTCTTACGTAGCCGAACCTTGCTCCTCCCGATGGCTTCCTCATTCAGAACATAGTGAACACTGGAGCCAAGGAGAGGAGCAAGGTCAGGCTATGTGAGACAGTGTTGAACGTCAGGTCCTGCAGGTGTATGTTGTTAAAGAAGGTACTCGGCTCCACCAACACCTGGACCAGGGGTGGGCTGGGCTGTGGGGGCAACAGGGCTGAGCAGCTGGACATTTAGGTGCAGGGGCAAGTAGGCCCTAAACATTTACTTAGGGACCTGCTCTACAGCTGGAAAATTAAATGATGGAAAATACAAGTAAATATCCAGAAACAAAAGATCCATGCTGCCATTTATATTCATAGATGAGAATGTGATATAACTTGGATTGAATCACTATCAACTATTATTCAATAATTATAATAACTTATAATATGCAATGTTAAGAGTGGCTTCACACATAGTGTTTTTAGAAAAACAGTGGTTTTTGCAGTTTTTAAAAAATTTTTTTTAAAGAAAACACCAGAGCCAAGTGTTAGCTATAGGTCAATAGGAAGTTATAAAAAGCAGACAGCTCCATTCCAATTGCAGTGGCCTGGCTTGACATTACGCACAAAGTCCCCATTCACTTCAATGGGAACTTTGCCTGTAATGACAAGCCTCAACACTACAATGAGAATGGAGCTGTCCACTTCCTGTAGAAATTAGCTCAGTCCTTGAGCAAGACAGCAGGCATCTTGAGAGGCAGATCTCTGTCGATGTACCCTTAATGGTCTATTCTAAGGATAGGCCATTAATAGTTTACGACTAGGCAACTCCATCGGCAAAACTTCTGAGAGTGCCATGTAGAATCAGGGGAGAGGGAAATATACTTACCTTTCTGAACACTTAAATCTGACCTTGGACATCCATCTATCTAATATCTATCTCATATCTTTCTATCTCACAATCTATCTAGCCATCCATCCATCTCATATCTATCTCACAATCTATCCATCCATCTCATATCTATAGCTATCTATCTATCTCATATCTAATCAGCGTAACTTGAAGCTCCTGGGCCCCAATGCAAAACCTGTAATAGGTTAATGCTGTATTCATAGTACTAGGCTCCGTATATGGAGAATAGAGGCTTTATGGGCCCCCTAGGGCTCCTGAGCCCGGGTGCAACTGTGTCCCCTAGTTACACCAGTGTATCTATCTAAGGGCTCCTGCACACTTGCTTTTTTCTAATGTTAAAAACGCATCGCAAGTTGATGCTTTGCAATTTTTGTGCAATGTTTTTTAATAGAGATGAGCGAGCACGCTCGAATAAAGCAGTTACTTGAGCGAGCATCGCTCTTCTCAAGTGACTGCTTACTGGTCCGAGCGTGCTCAGGGGGGGCGGCGGAGGTAAACTCGAGAAGAGCGATGCTCGCTCAAGCAACTGCTTTATTCGAGCGTGCTCGCTCATCTCTGGTTTTTAACATTAGAAAGTCCCATTGACAACCGCGTTCGAAAACGCAGCGATATCGTGTGAAAAAAACATGCAAGAAAACCGCAAGTGTGCAGGAGCCCTAACTTATATCTATCTTATATCCATCTATTGCATATATGTACCTGGCTTTTAAGTCTTGTCTTCATATGAAGATACAACAATTTCTATACACCTTACAAACCTCAGGAAACAATGGTAACAAAGTCCTCTTAAGTGTTTGATCAAAGTTCATGGAATTGTCAGCTGGAATAGATGCTTTCCAGGAAAACGTCTGCTCTTAACCTACATGATAACCATGTTACTTGGAATTCAGTAGCAATGGGGGCAGTGCTTTCAAGTAAAGGCCTATCAACTGTCATACTAGAAATATGTGGGAACACTCTGAGATCCTGATAAACTGGAAATACTGTATTAACTCTCAAGAGTCTACAAATGAAAGCAAAGAAGCAAACAAAGATAAGATATAGTAGGGCAATTAGAAGTAAGACACTCAACGAAGCATTGTTTGGGCTTCATATGTAATTAAGCTATTTGGTATTACATAAATACAGGTTTAAAAGAGTTTCCTTCTCAAAATAACTTACAAGTTTATCTAGAACTGTAAAAGAAAAACAAACCCTCCATATAGGTTTTCTATATACATAAGTGTGGTGATTTATGCCGGTCTTTCCTGTCTGATATGCACTTCCTGTCAGTTAAACCAATTAGGCACCAAAGCTACCCATATGCTGCCATTCAGTGTCCAGATAAATAATACCAGTTTGTAAAAAATTGGCAAGATAAATAGTGCCATACGGTGCCCAGGAGATAAATCATTAACCAAATATTTTTTTCAGTGGGCAGGAAAATATAATTAGTCCATACAATTCCCAAACCAATGGATGCCATAGAGAGTGCAGAAAAATAATATGCACATTGGCCAAAATGTGTTATATAGTATCCAAACTCACTTTGTATGGATGCGCTTTTCTTTTGGAGGATACAATGCAGAGCACAACAGAAAAGCCAGCCTGATCTTTGATGTAGGCCGACTAATCTCCTTGGCCACCAAATTATATACAGTACAAATCCTTTTATGTGGAAAAAAATGATGTATTTAGCTCCAGCACTTCTAAAAAAACCATAAACCTTTATTAGAATATATTAATAGAAAGATAAAAACGCTCATATGTGCGAACCAGTACCTACGCATTTAGGCAAAAAACTAAGCTTTAATCATAGCATAAGGCCTGTACAAGAAGCAAGTAATTTAAAGGTAACAGGATATGGCATAACAAAAGTATGACCACTCCTACTAATGAATGAATAAGGAGGAAATGAAAGACATAAAAAAGAATTAAAAAAAAAAAATACAAAAACAGCATATAAGATACTAAAGTTAAGACCATGTGGATATTAGACGTTAATAACATGAAACAAAGTGCAAACAGCAGCAAAATAGTCGGTCAGCCGAATCTAGTATATTTTTGGAAATCTTTTAAAAAAAAGAGTTTATGGACTGAGCTTGGGAGTGGAGTCCACTTCATACCGGGTGGCTATCAGCTATTTCTAATAGCTGACAGTGACCAACAACAGCTGTGATTGGAGCTAGCTCTGAAACAGCCAGCTGGAGGGAATGCCCCCTTCAGTGTGCCATTGGCTCTCCCGTGAAATGAACACAGGGTGCTGATGCACTAGTATGGGAGCCTAGAGTCTGGTGAGGGCTTCCAGGGTGGCCATACATGAATGCTTATGAAGTGTGGCAAGGTTTAATATGCAAAATTGACAAATGCTACATACTGCAATACTGAAGTATTTCAGTATATAGTGCAAGTGATCGTAAGTTCAGTTCTCTTGTGGAGTCTAAAAAAAAGTAATAAAAAAAACCTCATATTCCTATTTTTCAGATAACAAAATAAAACATACAAAAAGATGATGAAAAAGATGTGTGCACCACATGATGGTACAAATATAAAGTATTGCTTATTCCGTAGAAAAACAAACCCTCACATAGCCCAATGAACAAAAAAAAGGTATGAGTCTCAGAATATGGTGACAGAAAGCATTTTTTGTTTAAAAAAAGTTTCTTTACTTTTTAAAAATTGGAAAACATTTTTAAAAACTCTGCATATTTAATATCACAGTAATCATACTGACCCGCCAAATAAATAGCACATCATTTTTACTGCTTCATTAAAACTACACACCACGATACAGTTAGATGTGTGGGGAGCTGGGATAGGGAGTTGGGGAAATCGTTTTCAGAAGAGGACTGGCTCAAGTCCTTTACATTAACACATTCTCTCACAATTTCATTCAAATTTCGAAAAACTAGTTACAAGTTATTATCTCAGTGGTATAGAACACCCACAGGTCTGGCCAAAATGTATCCCCAGACACCTGCTGGCGTTGTTCCCAGGGAAGAGGTAGTTTCCTTCACATTTGGTGGGACCGACCTCTGATTTCTCTCCTCTGGCGCGAGATAACAAACCTCTATAACGCGATCTTTAGAGACCCAGTAGTCTTTACACCAGAAGCAGCCATGCTATCCATGCTTCCTGGTTCTATAGCCAAAAGCCAAAAAAAGCCTATTTCAATTTTTTCTTATAGCCATGCAACAAATAATACCAAAACTTTGGAGGTCCCCATCTTCCCCCACGAGAATCTTACGGATGGAAACTGTGAACCGTATAGCCCAAATGGAAGAAATAGCTGCGCACGATGAGAACAAAAGACAGAAATTTTACTCGATCTGGTCGGCCTGGTCCTCCGTGACTTGAGGGATTTGAAGATCTGGCTCCAATCAGGCGTTGTTTCAGTATAACTTTACTACTCCCATTGTCTATATCGTTATGAATGTGAGTTGCTCCACTGCCCACTCGCTTTCCCCACCACTTCCCCTCAGATCCCCCTGTTTTTCTTTGACTCTACTTTTTCTTTCTTCCTTCCTTTTCTTTTCTCTCTATCTTGATATTTTATTATATCTCTTTTCACGAAATGCTACTTTTATGAAACTTAATGAAGACAGAATCTGTGAAAAGCCTGTGTTACAATGTTAATGTATCTTAAAAATTCAATAAAAACACTTTGAATGATAAAACTACCCCCCAAAAAATGTCAAAGTTGCCTTTTATTTATGTCACCCTATTGAAAAATCTTTAAAAGTTTTTCAGTACATTATATAGTACATAAAATACTATTTAAAAAAATACAAGTATCCTGTAAAAAACAAGCCCTCAGACAGCTATGTTGATAGAAAAATAAAAAAAGCTGTGGCCTTTAAAAGGTGGAGCTGAAAAAACAATAATAAAAAAATGAAAAATCTCTAATCTTGGAGGGGTTAAAGAGGAATAGAATATCTTTAGAGTCTTCATACAAATTTAGCTTCCATAAATATGTCACTATAAAGTTTTTCTGACATCAGAAAACTTCATGATGATGACACTACAGGCCACTTTCCAAAAAGTTATAATGGCATCCACTGAACTGAATTTTATCTTATACAAATTAAGTGTAATGATATTTAACATGTTTTCACCATTTGTAGTAAAACGTTATCTGTAACAAACCCCTAGATCTGCTGCAACGTCATTTATACTCACAAGATTCATCCTCAAGCACAATTATTTCTCCTTTGGCAAAGAGATATTCCTGCAATTCACCGGAAGCACTATGGGCACCACAATATGTCACCCTTTCCATGGCAAAACTAGAGAGCGATTTTTTGGCCTCCTGCTCCAGCAAACCAATGGCCTACTTCCGCTACATTGACGACATCATAATCATCTGGACCAACACCGAATAAAAACCAATAAAATTCCCTGAGAGCTTCAATGCATTCCACCCCACCATAAACCTGACATTAAGCTACTCGTATACCGAAATCAACTTTTTAGACACCACCATAAAAGTTTCAAACAACTGAATACAGACATCCCTATACTGAAAACCGATTGATCGACCCACATACCTCAAATTGGACAGTTTCCATCCTAAACACACCTAAAAGTCCATTGTCTACAGCCAGGCCATCAGATACAACCGAATCTGCTCCAACCCAACAGACAGAGAGGAACATTTATATCACCTTGAAAGGACATTTTTAAATCAGGTCTACCATTCCCCCTCAATTGATGGCCGAATCAACAGAGCCAGCAGGATACCCAGAAATCAACTACTCCAATACACAGAGAAGGAAGGAAACAGTTGTGTACCTCTAGTAGTGACCTGCAATCCACAGCTGGAGATACTAAGGAAAACTGCAAAGAAACTCCATCATAGCCTACACAAGGATGACCACCTGAAAACCATATTCCCAGACCCTTCCCTTCTGTGTTACAGGCAACCTCCAGATTTGAGAAACTTTATAATCAGGAGTACATTGCCATCTGATACACAAAAGGGAACTTATCCCTGCAATGTAAGAAGCTGTAAGACCTGCTCATATGTACAGACAACGGACAGGGTACGGATCTCCCACACATGGCAGGACTAAAAGATCCCGGGGACATTCACATGTTCCACATCCGATGTGTACCTGATCCTGTGCAGGGAATGTCCTGTTGGAGGCCTTTATATTGGGGAAAACAGGACAAAAAATTAAAGCAAGGATGAGATTGCATCACCACACAATTAAAGAAAGACAGAATTACCTGTGGCGGAGCATTTTTCTAGTCAGGGACACAACGTACAACATATATAAGTTATTATACTTAAAGGGGTTGTCCCGCGCCAAAACATAAATTTTTTTTTTGCACAGACCCCCAGTTAGTCCACAGTAATACCGCATCCATGTGTTATTTTTTTTTTTTTTAAATTCTCTTACCTGAGTCCCCGTTCTGCAACTTTGAAGATTCTTCTTTCCAAGATGGCGCCGCTGGTCTTCTCCCACGGTGCACTGTGGATGTTCTTCTGCAGTCTGCGTTCCACTGCCGATTCCAGCCACCCCATTGGCTGATCAGCACCACATTACGGAGGCGGAGCTACGTGATGACACGGAGAAGAGGGAGGAGCCAGGATGCAGCTCGTGAGCCCGGACTATCCAGAAGAGGAATCGTCTCTGCGCAAGCGCGACTGATCCTGCGACCAGAGGAGAAATTTGGTCGGCGCCATGGAAACGGGGACGCCAGCACAGGGGGGGACCCCCTGTAGGTAAGTAAATAACTTCTGTATGGCCAATATTTAATGCACGATGTATATTACAAAGTGCATTAATATGGCCATACAGAAGTGTTTAACCCCACTTGCTTTCGCGGGACAACCCCTTTAAGACAATTTTAAGTCCCAATGTCACAGAAGAATTTGGGAGTATAAAAAGTACTAATGACCACTTGTCCGTGAGTGAGTTACATGCACTGCTCCTGATCACATGATGGTGTCATCATCACAGGTCCATCGAGCAAGTTACAAGCTCTGCTCCTGATCACATGACGGTGACATCACAGGTCCTTCATCCTAGCCACGATTTCACATCAGTGAGCAGCTGAATCATCAAAACTGAGCTCCGCACCTGATCATATGATGATGACGTCATCACAGGTTTTTTAATATTTTGACCAACTCCAACCATCATCCCAGGTCCTTCAGTGAGTTATATTTGATGATGTCATTCACTATAATATATAAGTGGCGCATTGCGCCACCAGAAACGCTGGTTCTATTAATAATACTAAGTAAGTTTATAACCATCTTTGATACTATCAAAAACAGAATGAAATCATGTATTTTTGTTAGCCATTAAAAGTTATATCTGCAAGATTACTTGGTTTCTCTTACTGAGAACAATCACACTTTATATGGTGGAATCTACTCTTGAGGAATGCTGGAACTCAAGAAGAACAAGCAAAACGCGCACACAGGAGAGATTGTCATCTACTACAATAGCAGTTTACAGCATATTTGTTCATTATATTACAGTATAGGTGCTCATTTTGCCCAAAAAGTCATGTCAAACTCACATGCCATAATAGATCAGTGGAAAGAAAGCCACTCATGCAACCTCAAAGAATTATTGCATTTCAAACATTTATAGCATACAGTGTGATTGTAAAAAAGTGAAAGGATCTGAAAATTTTCCATTTGTAATGTTATGGTCTTGTGCAAATAAAAAAAAATCTAATATTTTCCCCTCATTCTGCACTCAATACCCCATACTGACAAAGTGGAAACAAAATGTTAGTAATATGTCAATGCAAAATGTTAGTTTTACATCTTTAGAAAATTGACTAAACTATTCACACCCTGTAATCAGTAATTAGTTGAACCACCTCTGGGACCTGTCACACAGGACAGAATATTCCACAACAACACTGCAGAACATGTCCTCCTGTGGAATATTCAGCACCAAAATCTGCACTGCTAATGGATTTTGATGCAAGATTGAAAATTGCAGAATTCTGCCTGCAATTTGACTTCAAAATCCGCGGTTAGCAGTGTGGATTTTCGTGCGGAAACCAAGGGCGGCATATTTCACAACGCTGTCGTGGAATATTCTGTCCCGCGTGAAAAGTCCTTTAGACAGCGATTACAGGATCCAGTCTTCTTGAGTAGGATGCCACAAGGTTTGCACACCTAGGTTTGGAGATTTTCTGCCACTCTTCTCAAGCTCTGTCAGGGTGGGGGCCATCTGAGGACAGCCACTTCCAGGTGTCTCCAAAGATGTTCAATTGGGTTCAAGTCAGGGCTCTGGCTGGGCCACTCAAGGACATTAACAGAGTTGTCACTAAGCCCCTCCTGTGTTGGCTGTGTGCTTATGGTCATTGTCTTGTTGGAAGGTGAACCTTCTGCCCAGTGTGAGGTCCTTCACACTCTAGATTGGATTTTCATTAAGAATATCTCTGTATTTTGCTCCATTCAGCTTCCCATCATCCCTGACCAGTCTTCCTGTATCAGCCACTGAAAAACACCCCCACAGTATGATGCTGCCACCACCATGCTTCACTGTAGGGATGGTATTGGGCAGGTGATGAGCAGCACCTGGTTTACTCAAGACATCACGCTTAGAACTGAGGCCAAAAAGTTTAATCTTGGTTTCATCAGACCAGAGAATCTAGACTAAGGGTCCTTTAGGTGCCTTTTGGCAAATTCCAGGCAGACTTTCATGTGTCTTTTACTGAGAATAAATTATACAAAAAGTGCCTCAAGGTGTACATCAGGCTTATTAATAACAATTAACACCAAAATTGCCCAAAGGGCAAGAAACACCCAGGTTGAAGACCCTCATTAAGATCCAACTTTTATTGAACTAAATGAAATTACTAAGAAGCATAGGAATTGAAAATTAAAAAAAGCAGACGAGGGAGCGCTGAGACACCTATCTATCTATCTATATAGAAGAAAGCCCTCACTGACTGACTCCCCACTAATTCTCTAACTTCCCGGTGTCGAACAAACATGAAATTTGGCACAACTATTCTTTAGGTCCTAAATAGGAAAAGTAAAGTGGTCACAACTTGATTATTTAATGCTAATTGCAAAAGTAAGTGCACCCCTCTGTAATGTACCTAATCTAATTTTCTAACTTCCCTGTGTTGTACAAACTTGAAATTTGGCACGACCATTTCTTATGTCCTAAATAGGAAAAGTAAAGTGATCACAACTCGATTATTCAATGCTAAATGCAAAAGTAAGTGCACCTCCTAATATTGTAACTAATCTAATTCTCTAACTTCCCGGTGTTGTACAAACATGAAATTGGGCACGAGCATTCTTTAGGTCCTAAATAGGAAAAGTAAAGGGGTCAAAACTCGATTATTTAATGCTAGATGCAAAAGTATGTGCACCCATATGTTATGTAACTTTCCCGTGTCGTACAAACGACCATACTTTACATCCTAATAGCAAAAGTAAAGGGGTTGCAACTTTAATATTAAATTCTAAGCGTGAAAAACTGAAAATCCACAATACATGAGATAGTTCTTTTCTCAGAAACCATAAAGCCTAGGGAAATGATTTACATACTGAGGAGAATCTAACTGACCTCTGTGTGCATATACTGAGGAGAATCTAACTGACCTCTGTGTGCATATACTGAGGAGAATCTAACTGACCTCTGTGTGCATATACTGAGGAGAATCTAACTGACCTCTGTGTGCATATACTGAGGAGAATCTAACTGACCTCTGTGTGCATATACTGAGGAGAATCTAACTGACCTCTGTGTGCATATACTGAGGAGAATCTAACTGATCTCTGTGTGCATATACTGAGGAGAATCTAACTGACCTCTGTGTGCATATACTGAGGAGAATCTAACTGTCCTCTGTGTGCATATACTGAGGAGAATCTACCTCACTTTTATGTGTATATACTAAAAAAAGAATCTACCTCACCTCTATGTGTGTATACTGAGGAGAATATAACGGACCTCTGTGTATATCCTGAGGTGAATATACTGAAAGGCTGTAAAGTACATAAGGAAGCGGCCATAGACTGCGTGGTTGGAGCATGCCTTTAAGGCTAAGAAGGGGTGCCACAACCAGTCTGGAGTTAAATTTGAATAAAAGAGTCATTCCCTTTAAGGGTAAAGTGAGGAGAGTGGGAGGAGTGGCACATTCTGCAGAGGGACATCGGTACATGCAGTCTGAGGAGAATCTATGCTCCTCTATGTGTATACATATTTTATTCCGTGGTTCCTCTGAAGTAATCATGATTCCATAAAATTTTCCGTGCAAACAACCTGTACCAAATTAACTGGGGTGAAACCAGGTTTATTATCTAGTAATATATATCATTCACTGATCCTGCAATCTGCTGTACACTGTGCTTTAGAGAGCTCCCCCAGATAGCTGGTAGCTATATAAGATATCAAGCAGGTCACCGCTGCAGACTAATGACTGCCTAAATAATATGGCCAGGTCTGCATATTTGAGCTAAAAGGAACCTATAAACCCCCCAACATGTTAGGCAATTAATATTCTAGTTCCAGTAAACCCCTTAAGCTTCTTAACTGTGTAAGCCTATGTCCATCTTGGCTTGCAAAATGGCCATCATATCAACCTATGACCACCTATCAACCTCTCAGAGTGTCCCAGCCAGACTGTGCATCTCTTTATCAGAACTCAGAGCATCATGGACCATATGTTGCTCCTAGTTCAGGTAAGTAGACTTGCAGTCAGGTTGGACACTTGTCTGTATTGTGGACACAGGTATGCTTGTGTGAAAAAAGCTCAATACTGAATTATTGGTCCTGGCTGTCATTCTATTTTACCCTGCTACAGGGTGTACTAGATGACATGTCTGGAGGACTTTGCTACGTCTCTGACTGTCATGACAAATAAACAGCACCTTGCAATCACGTTGCAGGGCAGCTGATCGGGGGAATGAGGAAGCCTCCTCCTTCTGTTTAACCCCTTAGTGACAGCCCTATCGTAAAACTACGTCCTGCTGTTGCAGGACGTGTATGGAGGGAGGTAGCGGCGCTATCTCCCTCCATACATCGCGGGCATCAGCTGTTTATTACAGCTGACACCCGCGGGCAATAGCTGCGCTCGGCTGTTCGCGGCTATTAACCCTTTAAATGCCGCTGTCAATTCTGACAGCGGCATTTAAATCCCCACATGCCCCCCCCCCCCCGCGGTGAGATCGGGGGATCCGTGCAGGTGTCATGGCAGCCGGGGGCCTAATGAATGGCCCCAGGGGCTGCCTTAGCAGACTGCCTATCAAGCCATCCACACAGGGTGGCTTGAAAGACTGCCTGTAAAAAAGCAGTATGACGTAATGCTGTAGCATTACGTCATACTGCAGGAGCGATCAAAGCATCGCATGTTAAAGTCCCCCAGGGGGACTTCAAAGTAATGTAAAAAAAATAATCAATAACGTTTTTTTAATTGTTAAAAAAAAAAAAAGTTATAAAAGTTTAAATCAGCCCCCTTTTGCCATATCCATTATTAAAAAATCAAAATCATAAAATAAAAATATGTATTTGATATCGCCACGTCCGTAAAAGTCCGATCTATCAAAGTAGTGCATTATTTTTCCCGCACGGTGAACGTCGTCTGAAAAAAAAAATAAAGAACACCAGAAATACACTTTTTTAGTTACCCTGTCTCCCAGAAAAAACGCAATAAAAAGCGATCAAAAAGTCGTATGTATTCCAAATTGATACTATCGGAAACTACAGGACATCCCGCAAAAAATGAGCTCTTGCTCAACTACGTCGATGAAAAAATTAAAAAGGTATTGCGCGCACAAAATGACCGCAGAAAATAATTGAAAAAAATTAAATATCTTAAAAAAGAAAATTAAAGTACTACAGCAAAAAAAAAATACTATACAAGTTTGGTATCGTAGCAATCGTACTGACCCATAAAATAAAAATATCAGGTCGTTTTTGTTGCAATTTGTGTGCTGTAGAAACAGGACGCACTGAAAGATGGTGGAATGTTGTTTTTTTTCCATTTCTCTCCGCTAAGAATTTTTAAAAAGTTTTTCAGTAAATTATATGGTACAATAAATAGTGCCATTGAAAAATACAACTCATCCCGCAAAAAACAAGCCCACATACAGCGACGTCGATGGATAAATTAAGGAGCTACGATTTTTTAAAAGGGAGTAGGAAAAAACAAAAATGGAAAAAAGCAAAAAAGCTCCGTCACTAAGGGGTTAACTATTTAGATGCTGTGATCACAATTGACTGTGGCATTTAAGGGGTTAAACTGCTGCTGTGTTTCACAGCCAGCAACTTTCACATGTAGAGTGGGCATGGTTTTCAAACCGACTCCACCATTTTGAGGTAACTACTCAACAAAAGTTAGGAAAAGGTTAAAAGGACCTCTGAAAAAATGAGAGCTGGAACTTGATAACTTGTGAAGGGCAACTGCTCCACTTTTCCTTTAAACGAATTTTGATAATGCTGTCCCATTAATCTTAAACAGAAAGTATTATCTTAAGATGTTCGCAATTAGATCTTGTAAACAGGTGTATGTTATGCAGCACTACAGGAAATGCTCATAGTCAAGATCTTTAAAAGTTCTTTCCCCTGTAAACCTCTGTCCAAGTTTCTCACAGTGGCTTCTGCAGGTGTATTCTTTTCTTAATACCTTGCAGTGTGATATTTATTTATCAATCACAGATTATATGATGATTATTGACTGTTTAAAATGAAGTACTTTTTTTATTTTTTATAAATAAGTGACCTTTAACCAGACTAACCCATATTCATCCAGAGCCAAAGGAAGTTCAGGTTCCGCTATTGGCAGTGATAGGGAAGGTTTGTTATTCCCAAGATACTCGTTCAATGTAAGAGTATTGTTATTTGGGTAAGCTGATTCCTATCAGTCAGGAAGAATTAGTGTCCAACATTGTGCGCTGTTTGTCAAAAGTCAGATTTATGGGATTTCTGTTTCTAATGCAACACCCCAGCTGTCACTTTATGTAACAATGGCTTATAATCTCATAAATATCCAAAGTGGGGATCATCTGTCATAATTTACCCAGGTCCATAAGCACTCAGCTAATGAGTACTAATACTTGGCAGCTTTTGAGAAGGGACATGAGAGTGACTCCAAAGGGTGGAGCCAAAAGTAGCGCGCTCTGCACATTGCGCAAACTTTTTGGGCTTTATGCCTTGCCCATCTATATTAAACAACTCCCAACATATTGCATTTGAATACAATGTACATATGGCCCCCTTCAGCACAACCCAAAATGAATACAAACTATATACCAGGCCCAAGACCACATCCCTTAAACAAATATGAACCCATTTGTAATTCTAGATTTTCCAAAATCCCCTAAACAGAGAACTCAAATCTAAATAAATAACCCCTAAATAAATATGGACCCCAAACTTGCTCCTTTAAAAAAATACAGATACCAGACCAGAACTCCTGAATAACAGATCCTAGACCAGACCACCTAAAAGACACAGACCCCCGCCAACCAGATTCCCTTCTACTTATAGGCTCCAGAGTACACCACCTGTTTACCAATCCAGACAAAACACCATTGTTTATAGACTCCAAACTGCCACCTATTTACAGACCGAAGACTCCAAACAACATTATAGACCTCTGAGCAAACGTTCCAGTACTCAGTTCTTCCTCTTCCTGCACTTTCCTCTGCTCCTAGGTGCCACCACAGCAAACATCCTGATGCTGCTCGGCAGGAGCACCACCACTCCATTCACTTCAATATCATTACCAAGTTCAGGCGCCTCGACAATGTCTGGTGCAGTCATTGAAATGAGTGGAGGAGCAGTGGACCTGCAGGCCCTCTGCTCTATTCCCTCGGGGACCAATGGGACCCGTTTTGTTACACCTCACCCATCATAAAGTTGGTGGATACGGGATAACTTTATAACTTGTCACAACCCTTTTAAGTAGCTGAAGGACCTTTAGTCACCATAGCTCGATTGTGACTGCTATAGCTATGACCCTAGTGTCTGAATACGGGTGTACTGTATACTGCACAGCTATGGAAAAATAAAAGAAAGTGTCACACATGTAATATTCCAGCAAAATGTATCTGACTTTTTTGTTGCAGTCTTAATAGAAGATAACTAAATCCTATAATCACAATGACATTTACATACTGCAGCCTTGGAGGAGACATTTTCACAGTGTATATTGCCTTTTTATACTTTGTTATATATGCCCTTGAAGAAGACCAAGGGTAGCCAAGATAATGCAGTTAAAAATCAAGTTACATTCATGTTAGTTATTATTTAACAAATGATGAGATTACAAAGTACATGACACCGAGGCTGCATAGCAGCAGAAAGACAAGACATTATGTCTGAAATAACCAGTAGCCACAATGATTTGGTTTTTGAGATACCAGTAAGAACAGCAGTATATTACAAAGACAAAGCTGCTCTGGAGGCTGGAGACGTTTGAAGTCCTTGCTACAGTGAAATAAATAAATGGTAATTAGATGTTATCATGGCTTAGTTCAAACCAAAGAGGCAAACAACTTAAGGCACAAGTGGCCAAAAGTATAATGTAGGCTGCATTTAGACAGAACGATAGTCGCTCAGAAAATCGCTCAAGTGATAAACGCAGCCAACGATTGAAGGACGAATGAGAATTGTGCGGTTCTCGTTTGTCGGTCAGTTTCAGCCGGCCTAAAAATCAGCCCTGGGTAGGGCACTTGTTGGTCAGTTTAAACACTGATCGTTCAGTGTTTCACATAGGAATTTGAAAAACTGAACAATAAGGGAACGAGAACTGCACAATTCTCAATGAGAATCGTGAAGTCTAAACAGGCAGCCCAACATGGCAAGCTGGTTATGATGTCACCAGCCTGTTTGATCGGGCAAACGAAAATCATAAAGATACCTTAAGAGGTTATTTTCTCCCTGTACATTTCCACCTACTGTAATTACGACCAGATGCCAGAGCCAAAGGGGGTCACATTTACAGAGTACTAAGGGTATGCCCACTTTGCAGATTTTGGGGTAGAATACATGACAAAATTAATTTACAATATACTTCGCATACATTTGAGTAGGAAATCCGTGTCATTGTTGTCATGATTTTTTCATCATGGATTTCAAATCCATGTCATGCGGAAAAAAAAAAAAAAAAAGTGATATGTTACTTTTTAATACAAATTTGCATGGAATCTTTGTTGGGAATTGCACATGCGGTTTACCCATTGAGAAGGGCTAAATCTGAGTGTGGATTCCCAGCATACAGAAGGGCAGAAATTCGCAGTTTAGATGTGGAATTCTGCTGCAATCTTAAGAGAGGAATCTGCGTGGAAGAATCCAACTTGGATATCACCATGTGAACATACTCTAATTCTCTTAGCTGTATTGGTAAGATTGACCCCATGTCTTCATAATCTTCCACAGGATTTGGCAAACTTATTATAATATGTCATAAAATTGTAAAAATAGGCAGACAATTAGTTCTGTCATAGGATGTATCCAACTCTTTGTTTTTCTTTTCCTATGATGGAACAGAAGAACGGATAACAAAATAATGATATGAACATAGCTAGACTTATACAGAGCTCTCTAACACTTGATAGGATTATCCGTGAACCTCTTGGAGATTTTACAGGTTTGAAACCATTTTATATGGATATAGAAAATAAAAACCTCTGGCACTTCCATGGATACCAGGATAAAAACAGTATTTTATCTGACATTATGAATAAAAACATCTTCCAAAAAAAAGTTTTTTGTGCTTACATGTTTCGAACAGAGTTCTTATTCATGATGCTATAATAAGAACTCTGTTCAAAACATGTAAGTGCAAAAAAACTTTTTTTGGAGGACGTTTTTACCCATGATGTCAAAATAAAATACTACTTTTATCCTGGTATCCATGGAAGTGCCAGAGGTTTTTGTTTTCTATTGCTGTGGGGTGTACCTGTGTTACAATACTAGTAGGGTGCACCGGTATGCACGGCGCGGGACTCCCTGACTCTCACCCACACCAATGTCCCTTCCTGGAGGTAGCCCAAAAGGTGGACAGGTCCAGGCCACCAACACTGACCCTACGCTGCCTAGTAGCAGGACAGGGAGGAACCGCGGTACCAATGCAGAGGATAGCTACTGATACTGACAGGCTAGGCAGATGGAATAGCCAACACAACAGAAAAACAACAGGACCAAGGCAGAGCTGTAAACGAGCTAAGGTAACATCCACATGAGCAGGACAGAAGTCAAATCACAGAGGGAATGGACAAAAGTACCAGGACCAGACACTCAGCGGGTCTGAGCAGCAGGACTGCTCAGGGATCACTGGAGAATAATCGGCAACTTCCAGGAAGCAAGAGCTTGTAGGGAGGCGGAAGCAGCTGATTGGCAGACAGACATGTCAATCACCAGCACACCTCTCAGACCCTAGCAGGGTAATTAACCAAGACTAGGAAGCACAGGAGCTGTTAACCCTGGCTTGTCTGGACAGAGCCTGCAGAAACAAGGTATGCTGGCAAATATTTAACTATGTGCTGACTGAAACATGACAGCATGCACCTGTCCGTGCACCCGGCGGTTCCTGTGTTTGTGTGGTGAGCTGGCATTTTGGATTTACATTTTATATGAACATATTGTGTCGCCACAGAACATGCTTTCATCTGCGTGTAAAAAATGCCTGTTTAACAGGAGTTACAAACAGGACTGTGGAGTCAGAGTCAGTATCATGGAGTTGGAGTCTATAGAAATGTACCAAATCCAACTCCGGCTTCAAAATGAAATTATAAAACATCACAAATTAATATAAAATATATTAAACCTCATGTTATAATTTTAGTACAGTAAAATTGTTATTAATTATTTTACATGAGCCATTTATGAATAAGTTGGATTTGGAGTGTGGAAAAACAGGTGTCGGAATTTGAAGCTTGGCTTACTGAATCCAGAATTCTGGTTACAACCTCTTCTGACAGAAATGCTTCTTAGGGCTCTTTCACATGAGCGTATTTTTCATCAGTATTTTGTGAGCCAAAACCAGAAGTGGAGAGAAAGTATAATGGAAAGATTTGCATTTCTTCCATATTTTGGACCCGCTCCTGATTTTGGCTCACAAAATACTGATGAAAAATACGCCCGTGTGAAAGAGCCCTTAAAAGGCTATTATAGTACATTTTTTCTGATGATAACAGGCAGGTTATCAATAGATGATCTGTGGAGACCACCACTGGGATCCCAGCTGATTCCTGGAGCCGCTGTCACTGCGGAGTAGTTCAGGAAGCAATAAGCACTGATAATAGCATAGCACCCTGGGTTGGTACTGCAGGCACAGCTCTCATTTAATAAAACGGGAGCTGTGCTATAGTACCAACCCGAACCATTGTACTGTGGTCAGCACTTTCTGCTTCCTGGGCAGTGATAGTGGCCCTGGGAATCAGCTGATCAGTAAAGATCCAAACAAGGGTTTCCCGCCAATCAGATATTAATGACCTGTTAGTCACCGAAAGAAAAAAGTCCCGGAATACTTTTTTAAGTTCCATTACCAGCCCCCTACTAAAACCACGAGGGGGAATGAACTGCAAGAAGATTCAGATAGAAGCATAGTTGGTGGAAGTAACAGGTGTTAGCAAGCAGGGCTGAACCCACTTTCTCTAATGGTCATATAACAGCTGCATGATCTACCTTTATGGTATGCATGCCCATTTAGATTGGTTCCCTGATTTAAAACACATCTATATTAGTTGGTTAAATGTCAATGGATTGGGCAACCCTTTGATAGTGATGAACGAACTTTTGAAAAGTTTGGCTTGACCGGTTTACCAAATATAGGCAAAAGGTTTAGTTCGATCTGAATTAGTTCAAAACCAACAGGATAACCAATAGCCCTAAAACTGGTGTATAACATTGTCTAAGGGCTCGTTCATAGAAGCGTGGTTGTAGCGCAGTATAGGTGCTTGAAAAGATCGCAGCTATACTGCACTAAAAATAGCATGAACAGGTGATTTCCAGATATTAAGTCTAAAGCTTAATTATCAGTGAAATTGTCTGTTCGCGCGATTTGCGTGCTGCATGTTATCCAGCTCCCATAGGAGTCTATGGAAACTTCTGTGCATCACGCACCAAATATAGGTCAGGTCCTATCTTTTCATGCAGCACGGACCTTGGATGTGCACATTGCACATGCATGTTCTATCTTTGTTAGGTGCGAGCTTTTTGCACATCTAAAATTCCTTCATCTGAACATTTCTATAGGTTAACCATTGGTTCCATTACATGCAATCTTTTCACGCATCTATAATGCACTAAAACCACGCTCATGTGAATGAGCTTTAAGAGCCATAAAAGCCCTGTATAACACTCTCAGGTCACCTAGGAATGTATTAAAGTATTTTTGAGCTGCTTATAGGACAAAATTAATGAAGAAGAAAAAAAATGAAGGTAAAGAAGAAAAAATTATTTTTCCTTCTTCTGCTTTTTCTTTCTTTCTCCTTTGAGAAGAATTTTATTGGATTAAACCCATATGAACTGCCCAAGGTTCGTATTAAACAAAACTTTTAGCAAAATTTAATCGGTAACAGGGTTCAACTGTTTTGGTTCACTCAAAGCTACTCTTTGCGGTACTTTCTGACAGGGCAAAATTATTCCACATGCAAATCCACAGCTTATTCTTCGGCTGCAAATTTCATACCAAAACCTGAACGTTTCATTGCAGATTTTGATGCTGAATTGCTGGACAATTTAAGCCATTTTAATTCTGCATGGAGATTTTGGTGGGGAATACGAAATAATTCTTTCCGTGTGAAAGGTCCCTTAATAATATTCCCTATATGTGAACATATGATGGCTTAAAAATGTTAAGTTTCAATTGTATTAATTTACTTTATTTCCTCTTGTTTATTCGAAACACTCATATTTTTACTATTCACCCCATTATTATCAGCCAAACTACATGTTGTCCTGAAACAGGTAGACAACTCTGAGACATATCCGTGACCTGACTATTATAGTAGGCAGAGGTCATAACAAGTATTTCACCAAACAATAATGGAGAATTGCCAGACACAAAAAGTACCCAAAGATAATGGTTAATTGTTATAGCTGTATTTTGCCAGCTGTCACAGAACATAAAGTGTATTTCCTGAAAAACGACATAAAATCTATTTCCAAAAATAAATGTTCTTTTTTACAGCATTAAAACGTTTATAGAATTGTTTTTCTAAATTGCCAGATATCACAGGAATAATAGCAATCTGATCTATCTTGTACATAGCCGTGTGTTAGACACCGCACTCTTCCTGCATCATTTTAATGGAAGTTTTATAGTCGTATTATATACTATATGAGAAGTGCTCATAATGCAAACTGTGTCTGTGGCTTCCTGCTGGCCTTAGTTGACCTCTGCATATCATGGCCATAATACGTGCTATGTCCTCAGTACAGGTTATTGACTTCACTATTAACTAAGAAGCCGAATTAATGTTAATAGGTAGTGAAGATAAAGTAAATAAAGGACAGTCAGTGACTACTGCCAATGTAGGCAGACTACACAGCAGGTATGGAGTCCAAGGGCCAGGAGGGTCTGCATATAAATGGCCCCTATCAGTGACTGACAGCTATTTATGCATGATAGAATGGCCCAAAGGACCTCTAAGCTCAGAATGAGCAATAGTGTAAATGAATAAAATACAAGTTATTCTGAATCTTTCCCCATAAAACTATATATCAATCTGCTCAGCTCCTCCTGTTCTATAACATGATGCCTGCAGGTTGGACAGCATGTTTAAGCTCAGGGAAGGTCATCAATAATTGTTCAGCTGGGGTCCGCTGCTCGAGACCTTATCCGATCAGCTGATCGGGAACTCGCTGTCAGCACCACAATACACAAGGGGTTGCAGCGGAAGCAGTTGGCTACAATTCCTGTGTGGTGGCTGTCACTTAAAATTGCAGGCTGGAGTCTTATTAAAATCAATGACAGCTGCACTGGCAATTACAAGTGCTGGCTGTTAGGCTGGATTCACACAAACGTATATCGGCTCGGTTTTCACGCCGAACCGATATACGTCATCTCTCTCTGCAGGGGGGGGGCTGGAAGAGCTCTGAGCTCCCGCCCCTCTCTGCTTCCTCTTCGCCCCTCTGCACTATTTGCAATGGGGAGAGGCGGGATGGGGCGTGGCTAATTCTCGGCACTTAGTCCCGCCCCCGTCCCACCTCCTTTCATTGCAAATAGTGCAGAGGGGCAGAGAGGGGGTGGAGAGGAGGTAGAGAGGGGGTGGGAGCTCAGTTCCTGCTCCTGGCTCTTCCATCCTCCCTCCCCTGCAGATGAGGACGACGTATATTTGCTCAGCGTGAAAACCGCAGCACAGCCCCACAGGTGGTGAATGATTGTGCTAGCTGGATGTGGTGATCTCCTGCTAGCCAATCCCCTGGGTCTTTGCTCACATATAAACCCAGCTCCTGTCAGTGTCTGTCTGGTGTCCAGGGTAAGCAGTCATGTTACTTCTCTGTTGCAGCTTGCTGTGTGACTGGTGTCCAGTGTTTGGCAGGTGGCCAGACATTAGGTGTGGATAGCCCTGTAGGGAGTATATGGTGTGAACAGTGTCAAGTTCTGTATGCCTGAGCAGGTGGCTAGACATGAGGAGTGAATTGTCCTGTTCAATGTGGTTGGGTGTCTGGCATGCTAACCCTAGGGTGTTGCGGTGTGAACTGTGTCCGGTTCTGCTGAACTCCTGGTTAGTGTAGGGACTAGTGGTATAGCCAGGAGCCGTGAAGTGGCCTGCTAGCTTCCACGTTTTGATCAAAATGTCAACTAATACCTGGTATTTATATATAGCTTACTATCTGCTATTAGAGGTTGCATTTTGGCTGCTGTATGGTGTGATTCCAGTTCTGTGTGTCAGCTCTCTGTCCTGTTGCCCCTGTCATGTGGCATGTGTATGTATCCTGTTCTGGTGCGTGGTTCCTAGGATCAGCTAGGGCCCAGATCCGAAGACTGCTGGGCCGCCCTATATTGGGGTGATATCCCCGCTTAGACACGTCCATGTCATCCTCCTGGTAGCACAGGGTCAGTTGCCTGAAACCCGTTTGCACCCCAGTGTATCCAATCTCTGTTCACGATCGTGTGGGCCCCGTGCTTAGTTGCCCACACGATCGTAACACTGGCCACTACATATGGGTCAAAGCCAACTGCTTCCGCTTCAACCCCTGTGTATTGTGGCACTGACAGTTAGTGTCCGAGCAATGCACCCAGCAGATTAACTGTTGATGACTTGCCCTAAGGCTAGGTCATCAAGAGTATTTGCATGGAAAATACATTTAAATGCTTCAATATATAGATTATATAATATATCACTGCTGTACTTTATTTATGTTCCTGCCAGGTTCTTCAGAGAGAGGTCACATGACATTGTTCACTCTGATTTTTGTTGTTAAGATTTGACAGGACCTGAGCTTGATTGGAGTAATCAATGCCAGTCAGCTGCTGCAAAGGCAAATATAGTTTTGGGGTGCATTAAAAGAGGTATAGGGCGAAAGATGAGAATATTTTTCTATATAATTGGCACTTGTCAGGCCTCACATGGAATACTGTGTACAGTTCTGGACAGCGGTGCTCAGGAAAGACATTGCAGTGCTTGAGGGGGCAACTAAATTAGTAAACGGAATGGGAGGACTTAAATACCCAGAGAGGCTATCGAAATTGGGATTATTCACCCTAGAAAAAGGATGGTTAAGGGGTGACCAAATAACTTTACATTAGGGAACAATACAAGAATCTCTCCCATGATCTGTTTATACCAAGGACACTGATGGTAATAAGAGGTCGTCCTCTACGGTTAAAGGAGATGTCCCGAGGCAGCAAGTGGGTCTATACACTTCTGTATGGCCATAATAATGCACTTTGTAATGTACATTGTGCATTAATTATGAGCCATACAGAAGTTATAAAAAGTTTTATACTTACCTGCTCCGTTGCTGGCGTCCTCGTCTCCATGGTGCCGACTAATTTTCGCCCTCCGATGGCCAAATTAGCCGCGCTTGCGCAGTCCGGGTCTTCTCCTCTTCTCTATGGGGCTCCGTGTAGCTCCGTGTAGCTCCGCCCCGTCACGTGCCGATTCCAGCCAATCAGGAGGCTGGAATCGGCAATGGACCGCACAGAAGCCCTGCGGTCCATGAAGACAGAGGATCCCGGCGGCCATCTTCAGCAGGTGAGTATGAAGACGCCGGACCGCCGGGATTCAGGTAAGCGCTGTGCGGGTGGTTTTTTTAACCCCTGCATCGGGGTTGTCTCGCGCCGAACGGGGGGGGGGTTTAAAAAAAAAAAAACCCGTTTCGGCGCGGGACATCTCCTTTAAAGGAAAGCAGGTTTCATCATCAACACAGAAGGGGGCTCTTTACTGTAAGAGCAGTGAGACTATGGAACTCTCTATCTGAAGAAGTTGTGATGGCAAAATCAATGGAGGAATTTAAGAGGGGACTAGACATCTTTTTAGAGCAATATAACATTACAGGATATAGACATTAAATAACCAGAAGGGTTGTTGATCTGGGAATCTTCCGACTGCCAGACTTGGAGTCAAGAAGGAACTTTTCTCTGAAAAGTGGTGATCCAAGGATTATTTATGACTGCCATCACGGAGTCAGGAAAGAATCTTTTCCTCCAAAATGGGGTACATTAGCTTCTGCCTCATCAGGGTTTTTTGCCTTCCTCTGAATCAGCATGGGGGAGGGTGTGGAAACAGGCTGAACTGGATGGACATTTGTGTTTTTTCAGACTAGCATACTAGGTTACTATAAGCTGCACACTGATTGGCTGAAGGGCTTCGTATAAAAGAGGTCCTGTTCCCAGACTCTGGTGGGACTCAGCAATTTTAGAGAGTGCAGGATATAGTGAGACTAAGCTATTGGGAGCTGCAGCAGAGCTGACCTCTGAGAGAGAGGGAGATTTGAGTGATTGAAGCAGCATTCACCAACACAGTCCAGGCTACAGAGACAGATTAAGCTGGTGCCAGAGGCAACTTAAGTTGCCCAATTGTGGTCACTAACAGC
This sequence comes from Eleutherodactylus coqui, assembly GCF_035609145.1. Lineage (NCBI taxonomy): Eukaryota > Metazoa > Chordata > Amphibia > Anura > Eleutherodactylidae > Eleutherodactylus > Eleutherodactylus coqui. The sequence continues at coordinate 162,658,740 of NC_089839.1, read as the reverse complement.
AGGCTTTAAAATTTCAACAGGGATAAAGGACAACAGCAGTGAAGCAGAGATCAGCAGTAATTATCTGAATAGCTAAGTCTCAGAAGTCTGCGCAGTTGTGAATACTACTACCTCACGTCATCTCTGATTGGATTGTTGGACTCATCAGTGTACAGCTTATCTAAAGGTTCTGTGCTAATCAGTTATTCAATAGACAGAAAATGTATATTTTAGGCTGCCTGCACACGGGCGGAAATCCCGCGGCGGTATTTCCCGCGGGATTTCTGCCGCTCAAAGCCTGCATAGGAGTGCATTACAATACGCACTCCTATGCAGACGGGCGTGGTTTGGCCACGCGAAATGTCGCGGTGCAAACAAACCGCGGCATGTCCTATTTTTGTGCGGGGCTCGCAGAGCCTCACACAGAACCGTCACTCACCCGGCCTCCGGCTCCGGTCTGCGCATGCGCCGGCTGCACGGCAGCCGGCACATGAAAGAGCCAGGGCCGCCGGGCGAGGGTGAGTACGCGCTCGTCTCTGCAGGCGCTCGGGTCGGGTCTCGCGGCGAGAATTCTCGCCACCGGATCCGACCCGCTCGTCTGCAGGCGGCCTTAATCAGCCAGTTTTCATCATTTGTTTAACACGAAGATTCTGAAAGACTAAGTTGCTTAGGAGGGGGTAAACTGACTGATATTCCAAGAGTGTGCACATGTATCTCATTCATAGGCCATGGACTGAGTTTATAGTGTTAATTGATCTTTAAAAACCTGTCCCATTGTGTCCAAGTAATATTGTATGTTATTGCTATAAGTTGGCTAGTATTACCTTAGCTAGTTATTCCTTTCTATCTGAATCTCCCAGTCTCTTTATCCTCAGATAGTCATATGATCTCACTTCCGTCTAGCTCAGATTTACATGGGTTTTTGTATTCTAAAACTAGTCAATTTCTCAGTTGGCATTACTTCTTGTGATATTACATGGACTGTACCATACATGCTCCTTAAAGGGAGACACAGACACTTCTGTCACAGTGACTGATGATTATCACATAGCTCCTGTCACACAGTTATAATCGAGATCGCAGCTGATCCCCCTGACTGTATACTTATGCATCTGCAGTGTATTTAGTTGAATACAGAATGTAATAGTACAGTCTCTAGCTGCTCATTTAATGCTGTGCTGATGCATGATGGGATTGATGTAAAAGTGAAAGCAAAAATCTCAGCATCAATCTAGTGCCTAATAGGCATCCGACAGGGGTCTGCATTGCATGGAAGTAGCTGAAATATACATAGCAGACTTCCAGAGTGTGACAGGCAATCAGGTGAGGGGGCAGAGATGGAGAATGTGTTTAAACTGGAGTGACCCTTAAAATTATCTTTAGGGATATTCATATAAATAATAAGCTATACTCAGTTTCATAATTTAGTCCATTTCCAATTTTAATTAGTTTATTTTGTACGGCAGTCAAAATTTTATATGAAATAATGGGACATCCAAAATATATTTAAAAAAAAAGACGAAAGTAGCATACAGTATTATGACATAACATATTAAAAGCAATCTCATAAGATTACATTTATCTAGCCTATTGCCACACGTCCGTCTCTTTACCTCCACCGACCAGCTGTTATTGCTAAGGGAAGCCACGTGCAGCCATACATTTCACCTGTAGCATTACATGCTGGCCATTCAAGTATTTAGCAGTGTATGAAATGCGTGGGAACACTGAGCATTCAGTATAGACAGAGTTAACACACTGAGAAACCCCCTGGGGGGCTGGGAACCCTAGCTTTGCACTATCCTTTCTTCACCGCAGTGAAGAGTGGCTGCAAAGACCATTTCCTGCTCAGAAAGGATCCAGCATGTTCCTCTATTACATGGCCAATGTATTGATTTCAATGTCAACAGTGTAATGATTCAGTTCTCTTGCTGCTAGGTTCCCTCATAGTTTACGGCCCATCACATTTTAATATAGATAAACCCTTTGAATACCACTTCATTCCAGACTGTTAAAAGATTAAAATTGCCACTACATAAAAAGTTACTAATAAGGTCATGCAGGCCTAGTACTGTCATTAACACAAAAAAGTTGTATCTTCACGATATCACCGCTGTTTATATGCCCAGAAGTTGTATCCTAAGGTTGCCTGGAGGCCCTCTGACACATAAAAAAACACCAGCATTAAAAATGCCATATAAGGTATGGGTTGGACAGCGCGGCCGCTGAGATTCCCCACCACCATCTGATCCTAAAGCCATAGTTGGAGCGCAAGGTTGGCATAGTCTCTTGCCTACAGTGAACCCTCCCCTATGCCCCTCCCTACCTGTCCCCCAGCTCCCCCCCACCCCTTTGCCTTCTCTCTTCTCTTCCTTCTTCTTTTCCTTTCTCTGTGTCTTTTTTTTCTTACCCTCTTAAACGGACCAAGAGCTCTCACCCTATTTACTGGTTGTTTTTTTTTTCTTCTCTGCTGTGTATTTATTTAAAATTTTTGTTTGGTTAGTTAAGTATCTGTAAACACAAAATCTAGGACCATGTGAACTATGCCGCCACTTGGTTGAGCGAGCAGCAGGGAGGGTAGATGCTTACGCTCCTATGTGTATTTGAGTTCATGTGAAGCCCTCTGAGGCACCCTGCTTTTAGGTCATTTTATTGAATGTCCTAATAAAATCTTTTTGAACGAAAAATGCCATATAATATTGTAGATTGGAGGCCCTGTTATAGATTTTGCATCAGGGGATTATCCAACCAGAATCATTTATCACCTATCTACCAAATTGGTGATAAATGTATAATTGCTCTGGCTCCCACCGCTGGGAGCCAGAGCCAGAGCAATCATACAGCTTGGGATTAAGGCAAAAATACTGTGCGGAATTACAGCCTCAGCTGCAGCAATCAAGCGAGAGCAGGTTGGGTCCTCGGCTGTCAGACACAGCTAAGGACTGACCCAAGGGAGAAGGTAGAAGCAGATAAAAACCTTTTTGGAAGGCATAGCACTCAATGAGCGCTATGTACTAAAAATTGAAAGCAGAAGTGCTAGCTCCGCTAACCGACATGGTGAGCATGTGACCGCCAGATGCCCTCCATCACAGCAGAGCTGCAGGGTCCTAACGGACCCAGATTAGCTCTGTTAGTGACTGATGTCACTAGGGGGATGTTTTCCCCCGTAACTGGGGCTCCTATAGATGCACCGGCTACAGTGGAAAAGTTTGAAATTAAAAAAAACAAACAAAAACAAATAGACAATGTGAATGACTCCCAGAGGTCTTGTATGGCGTCATGGGGGTTTATAGATGGTAAGAAAAAAAAGTTACAAAAATAAGTAAAAAAAAATAAAAATATATATACATAAGGAAACTGATCCACCGCCAATCAAAACTGTCGCTGTATGCGTCCTGCAATCCAAAACTACACAAATTATAGATCAAAACATCCTAAAACATACTGAGGAAGCCATTCCTGTACTTTATTTTAGCATAGATATACAAATTTTAAAAATAAACGATTATAAATTAAAAAAATATATATATTTTTAGCTTTTTACCCCAAATAAAACTAAAAATCGGTAAAAAAAAGGCAGTGAAAAATGATATTGAAAAATAGCCCTAAATTTCAAAGAAAAAAAATAATTTTGGTAACTGAAGAAAAAAAAATAAGGCAGTAAAACCACCACATGGGTAAAATCTAAAAAAAGTGTCTGGTCTTATAGGACTTAAACACCCTGGTCCTTAAGGAGTTAATAAAGTTGTTGCACAAAGATACTCTCTTAAAGGGGTTGTCCCGAGGCAGCAAGTGGGTCTGTACACTTCTGCATGGCCATAATAATGCACTTTGTAATGTACATTGTGCATTAATTATGAGCCATGCAGAAGTTATAAAAAGTTTTATACTTACCTGTTCCGTTGCTGGCGTCCTCGTCTCCATGGTGCCGACTAATTTTCGCCCTCCGATGGCCAAATTAGCCGCGCTTGCGCAGTCCGGGTCTTCTGCAGTCTTCTATGGGGCTCCGTGTAGCTCCGTGTAGCTCCGCCCCGTCACGTGCCGATTCCAGCCAATCAGGAGGCTGGAATCGGCAATGGACCGCACAGAAGAGCTGCGGTCCACGGAGGAAGAGGCCATCTTCAGCGGTGAGTAGAGAAGTCACCGGAGCGCGGGGATTCAGGTAAGCGCTCCGGTGAGCTTTCTTTACCTCCCTGCATCGGGGTTGTCTCGCGCCGAACGGGGGGGGGGTTGAAAAAAAAAAAAACCCGTTTCGGCGCGGGACATCTCCTTTAATATTAAAGTCAGCTTGTCAATAACTGGTCTTAAGGTTAACATACAACTGTGGCAGACACATTGCGTACGTAGAAGTCTGTATTTCAGTTGAATAGACACATCTATGCTAGAAAAAAAAATAGTACAGGATGTATAGCATAACTTTATTTTCTCTTTAAAAATGACCTCTAAAGAGCGCACTAGTGATATTACAATTAGCTTGTGACATCATAACCATGTGTCATCTTTGTTTGCAGAGATAACAAGTACATTCATTACATTACAGACAGCTGGGTTTCTGACTTGCTTTAGCAATGGCATGTTTTGCTGTGCTTTACGCAGACATTCCTCTAGGTGCTGTATGCTCCGACAGTACAAAGTCTGAAGCACTCACAGGGCGATAAAATAACTTGTCCAAGGTGACGCAGAGTCACTGAACTGGTTCTAAACTCGGTGCCCTTATACCATTAGACTTGTGCTACGCTCAGCAGAGCAGAGCTTCCTCCAATGTCATTAAAATGCTTTGCTTTCTTGGCAAATACAAATAAGCCGGGAGCATTCTGTCCCCAAGACCGTGTTGTCGGATAAACTGAGGAATCCATAGATTTTAAGGGATTATTCCTTTTGAAATAGAAAATAGCAAAATAAAAATGTATTTTGGGACTAAAATAACAACAATCACAATACTACTATTTGCGTACTGCGCTGTAAAATGTGCAGCTGTAGGGCTGTAAGTGATGGCGATTATTATAATAATGGAGGGAAAGAACTGAATGTCTCCAAGAGAAGCACTTTGCTTCTAGATAGAACAATTGCATTTGCAACTATTTCTTATAGCCGGTTTATGGGATCGCTTTCTTCAAGAAACAGAGCCTCACCTGCTCGCCTGTCCATGAACTGTGTATGGTATTGCAGCTAAAGCCTACTCAAGGGCAGTGGAGCTCCAATACTGGGAGCATCTCATAGACTTGTATTTTGGGCTGACAATCATTTTTGAAAGGGGGTTTAATTAAACATGTTGCGCCACTTCTCTTCTGCAGCTTCTACATATCACTGTATAAAGAAACTACTAATGGCCCATTTACGCGGGAGGATTATGGTTCAGCATTGTTAAAATTCTAGCGCCCTGGCGGAAATTTGAACAATAGTCGTGCCGTGTAAATGCATGCAGTGACTGAACGAGAGTAGTTCAGTCGTTCAGTTTCTGAATGTAGAAAACTAAATGACACGCCATTCAGTGTAAACAGCAGTCGTTCACTTCTGAAAGACTTCTATTTAAAGTGAATGGAGGCGGGCGGGGGAGAACGCTCACCTGTACGCTCTTCCTTCATTCCGACAGCACTGTAAGTGAAGCCAGCGATACTCTCCCCTGTGTAACAGCACAAGAACAAGCATCACTTGGATGAGCTGCCGGGCATCGTTTCCCTACAACTCGATGGGCCATTGGTCTTTATAGGAAAGCCATCAATATTCTGGATTGATACTTGTTCTTCAGCCCCTATCTATCATCACCTGAACGGAAAATATTAATCCCCGCTCTTAACCCCTTACATGCCATGATAAATGTAGATTGCGGTATGTAAAGGATTCACAGAGAAAGCACACTTCCTCTGTGATGTCATCAGCTCTCCACTATGTAATTGTGTGTGGGAAGGAGGTAGCGACGGACGTCAGACATTGGCGTTTGGGCCTGCCAGGGCCTATGAGCACTACAGTAAGTGATTAGTCATTGCACTACATGAGAGAAGCTTTGATTGCTATGATAATGCATTGCAGCAATGTTTTCAGTCCCCTACAGAGAAAAAAATAGTGTAAAAAAAATTATATATAAACAAAACTCCCTTTTTACACACTTTCCCATTTGTATAAAAAAATACTACATGGAGCAGTTCAGGGGAACTCCCAGCCGGCCGCAGCTGAACTCCGGCTGCAGGGACAAAGTGAGTATATATATTTTTTTATTTCCACACATTTTAGGATGATTTTCAGGGAAGGGCTTATATTTTTAAGCCCTTCCCGAAAATAAATCATCCCGTGCTCGCCGGCAGCTGTATTGCCGGCTCCATTGAATTCAATGGGCGAACATCGTTCTTCTCTGCCACAACTGTTACAGCTGTGGCAGAGGAGAATGATCTTTGTGGTATATGTTCTCAATGGGGTCGGCAGCCGCCAGCCCCATTGAGTGCATATATAGAACACAAGGAATCGCAGATCGCAGATAGGCGCGATCTGCGATTCCTCGTGTCTGGCCCGTTTCGCCGAAAACGCTGCTAGCTGCAGATTTTTCGGCGAATCGTCGGCCCCGGTCATGCGATTTGCGCATCCGTCATGCGATTCGCAAATCGCGGCAAAAAACGGTCGCCTGACCGAGGCCTAAGTCATCAAAAAAGTCAGATGTACCCCAATATGGTAGCAATAAAAACTACAGCTAGTCATACGAAAAAACAAGCCCTCACGGAGCTCCGTCCATGAAAAAATAAAAACATTATGGGATTTTGGATACAGTGATGTAAAAAAAAAAAACTAATTTCCAAAAAAAAAGTCATTTATTGTGCAAAAGTGGAAAAGCCTAAAAAAACTAGTAACTTTAATAGTCATAATTTTACCAACCTTCATTAAAAATGTATCATGTCATTTATGCTGCACGATTAACACTGTAAAAAAAAACAAAAAAAACACAATGTCAGAATCGATGTTTTCTCTCCGCGCCCTCCAAAATATTTATGAAAGTCTTAAAATACCTTATATGTACGCAAAAATGCCACCAGTAAAAACTGCAGTTTGCCATGCTCAGAACAACAGTTATGTCTTTTAAAAATTGGAGATGAAAATGCCCCAAAAATTATCCCATCCTTATGGCCAAAACAGGCCATGTCCTTAAAGGGGTTGTCCCGCGGCAGCAAGTGGGTCTATACACTTCTGTATGGCCATAATAATGCACTTTGTAATGTACATTGTGCATTAATTATGAGCCATACAGAAGTTATAAAAAGTTTTTCACTTACCTGCTCCGTTGCTGGCGTCCTCGTCTCCATGGTTGCCGTCTAATTTTCGCCGTCTAAAATGGTCGAATGGCCAAATTAGACGCGCTTGCGCAGTCTGGGTCTTCTTATCTTCTCAATGGGGCTCCGTGTAGCTCCGTGTAGCTCCGCCCCGTCACGTGCCGATTCCAGCCAATCAGGAGGCTGGAATCGGCAATGGACCGCACAGAAGAGCTGCGGTCCACGGAGGAAGAAGATCCCGGCGGTCATCTTCAACCGGTAAGTATAGAAGTCACCGGAGCGCGGGGATTCAGGTAAGCGCTGTGCTGTTCTTTTTTTCAGTCCCTGCATCGGGGTTGTCTCGCGACGAACGGGGGGGGGGGGGGGTTGAAAAAAAAACAACCCGTTTTGGCGCGGGACAATCCCTTTAAGGAGTGCCTGCCCCAGATTGATGTTGCCTGTAGTTCGGGTAGCATGAACTTGGCAACACCTTCACTTTACTTGGCACTTCGCTCCATAATTTGTTGCTCACTTCATACTTTAATCGTAAATGAAGGTAATCTGTGATTACACTCTCTGAAGATCCAGTACTGCATGGGATGGACAAAGTCCTTCTCGAGTAACTCAGCCCTTGGGTCTTGATAGATTAGCTATTGAAAGTTATAAAGCTAATCTAGATCTTCTCTGTCTTTTATTCCTAAACCACCCTATTCCTGGCCCCATTTACTGAGTTCCCTGCTTTCAGAAGTCATTGTTAGTTAACAGGACTCCTGTGGTTGGTTTTCCCACTTACCCTGTTTCAACGTTCCATCCTTTCTTTTTTGTAACCTATTGAAATGTATTTAGAATCAAGTGCCATACTCTTGTTATAGTTCTATAAAACAATCCATAAAAGGTATAGTTCTGTACAACATCATTCTAAGGGACCTTTCACATGGGACGGAATAGGCCTCACAATGCTCTGCAAGCCACGGTAAATCCTGTACCAAAATTCGTATGCTCCCTGCAGATTTTGATGCAGGATTGAAAATAGCATAAAACCTGCGTTCAATTCCACATCAAAATCCACAATTAGACCGGAGGATTTTGGTGGTGCCTAATTGTTTGCTTAGTATGACTGTATCTAATTACATAGTTAAAGATTAAATCATATTTTACAAGGTATTCATGCAAAAATTCACATACTTTCAGAATCCACCAACACTTTTTCTCTATTAATATACTTTTATAATACACAATTATGTCAATCTCTATATGTTTACAACTGGGCAGTTACTGTAATTGGAAACTATGGCTTACAATCTGTTGTAAGTGTAATTCCAGTAAACAAAATCTTCCATTGTTAGTATTCAATAGAGAGATCTACAGGATTACCATAAATCCTGTGAATTCTAGGAAAGCCATAATAAGTTCCAGAGACCAAGCAATGTCACTCATTATAGAGCAGAAAACCAGCATTTCCTTACTTCTGCATTAGGGGAGGGGTTCCTGGAAATTCACCTGTATATTAAAGGGATTACATCTGTAGGCTCATTCTGCGTGAACAATGAGCAGCAAGAAACTGAGACAAGGATGTGTGGTTGCCTGATGTTATAGCCGTCAATACTAAGGAACCACGAGCTCTGTATTTGTACAGTCATGAGAAAACCTAAGTACTCCCTCTTTGAATTCTGTAGTTTTACATATCAGGACAGAATAGAAAGAATCTGCTCCTTAAAATTAGGTAAATACAACCCCGGGATGAACAACAACATGAGAAATTACATTGTGTCATTATTTAACAAAAACTAGGCCAAAATGCAGAAGCAGTGTGTGAAAAATTAAGTATACCCTTACAGTTTTTAAAGGAATTAAGAGGGTACGTATCAGCCAGTTATTACTGATAAATAAAATTAAGAAGATTTAATTAGCAAGTGTGACCACATCTATGAAAGCAGAAGTTTGGGCAGTTTGCTGGTCTGGAGCAATGAGGCATATGTTTACGTAATGCCAAGGAGGAAAACCATCAGTGGCGAGCTTATAGAAGCAGCTGTTGCTGCCCATCTATCTGGGATGGGTTATAAGGCAATTTCCAAACAATTTGTAGCCCATCATTCTACAGTGAGAAAGACTATTCACAAGAGGAAAATATTTAAGACAGTTGACCTGTCTTCAGTGGCAAGGACATCCCAGCAAATACATCTCAAAGTCAGACCATGCAATGCTTAGAGAAACTGCAAAAAACCCCCCAAGAACTGCATCTGAGACATTAAGGTTGCTTTCACGCAGCCTGCTTTTTACCATGATTAGCGCAGCTAACTGTGGTACAATGCTACCACTGATTTCAATGAGGCTTCACAGACCAGCATTAGAAATGCTGTGATTTTCCAGCGCTGTCAGCTCTTTTTTCACGTGTTTTAGTGCTTTTCAATGCACCTCAGTGTAGTGGCCCAGAACACCATCCTGGTCCCCTCCATAAATATCATACCTGTTTTGTCCTATGTAGATGCCCTATGCAAAGCTTGTCCTGTCATATCCAGTGTGTGTGCTGCACAGCTGCAGTGCTTGAGAGGTTAACTCTAGTAAAATCACTGCATGCATGTAGATGTATCAGTTTGTCTTGTCATGTGGTACAAGTGAAGTTATAAATGGGAGAGATTGAAAGTGGGAAAGCAGTCTATCTTCAGGAGTTCCAAGAGAGTGCTAACATAGAGCTGCATGGAAGCACCTTCGGCTTCCATATAGGTGAAGATGGAGGAAGAGAAGCGACATTCCGTAGCATTCATCAGAGGTTGTATTTGAGGTCGTACTTGAATTTAAGACCTTCTAGGGATAAAATTATTTTTATGTCCCAATTTAGAAAACCATAGAATTCAAAGAGGGTTTACTTTTTTTTTCACGACTGTACATATTAGTTGAAGCACCATCATTATATTCCCTTACGTCCAACAGCAGCACAACCAATGAGTTAATTCCTCCCCTGTGTACTACTAGAATAGATGGAATTTTGAATGGATCAAATTTCACTCTAATTAACTAAAGCCCCCTGACCCTATAAAAAGGATGTTTAGCCCCTCCCATCATATTTTTTTTTGTCCTGTATGGATGTAAGATCCTTTTACACACAAAGTTAATGTTTCAAATGACTGAAAGATTGAAAGATTTTGCGATCTATTTGCCCAATGTGTTAATGGCCATTAACACTTTAATCATCTTCATTTGTATGTTAAAGAACCTGAAGGAGTGGTTTGCAGAGCCTAGCATCTGTTTAAACACACTCCCAGCTGTGCAAGCAGCTGCTGACACTTGTTCTCCTCGCAGCTAGTGTAAACATGCCACAGGGAGAACATCCTGCATCCATTGAAAGATGAGAGAAATGCATTCAAATTGAATGTATTTGCTCAGTCTTTTTAGTGGCTGAAGGATGGTTTTTAAGAGAACCAAAAGCCATCAATCAAACGAAAAGATGTCCGCGTTTACACGTGACGATTGTAGCTCATTTTCGGACGAATTTAGAGCAATAATCGTTGCATGTAAAAGGGCCTTAAGACAGGTGGTTTGTTAAACTGTTTGCTTACTGCTAATGTTCTATTTTAAATGTACTATACTGGACTTCCTCCATTGTGCTGAGAGATATACAAAGGTGCTGCATTAACCCTATACTGGGTTCTCAGCAGGTTATGTTGCTGCTTGCAGTCTGCTATTGTGTGTTTAGCTTGTTGCACTTATGCACCTTTATTTTTCCTCTCTCTAGGCAGTCCAAGAGCTTTTTAAGCAAAGGATATTTGACCTCTATGAACTGGAAGAATGTTTACCTATTTCCCTGCTTCACAGGAAATCCCTAAGAATAGCTGTGCAGTAAAACAGAGTATCAAGTACCTGTAATTCACAGCTCTTTCCAGGTTCAGCATCTCACACCTTTTTAAGAGTACAGGGAACATCTGTGTTTTCATATCTGGGTGATGAGCTAATAAGTTTCAACTTCAGACTACAGTCCAATTACTCCAACATTTGGGTTTGGAAATTAGACTGGATAAAGTCTGGTATCAGGTCAAACAAATATGTCCTAGGCTTTGTCATGAATTCCCAGGAGATATTTTGCTGCCTTACTCCTCTTGGCAGAAAAATATCTTGGTAGCAGGGGTTTTATTTCTTATGTAAGTAGCTGCAGAGAAAGCTCCTTGAATCTATGGCACTTATGCTCTCAGTAAGAGGAGGCCATGGTGAGACGGATCCTGAAAGTCGTGTGCTAGGACGGAAGCTTCAATCCTTAAAATAGGTCTTGGCCCTAGAGGCCTTAGTGAAAAAGATTGTAAGATGGGTCTACATGAAGATATCTATCATCCTCAGACCGGTGATAAAAGAGGGACTCGGTTTTAGTTTTAAAATTTTTTATACTAATCTCACATATAGCTAATTATCCTTCAACAGCTGAGATCAATGAGAATATCGATCCCCGCTCATAACGCCTTAAATGCTGCAATCAATCTACATTGTGGCATGTTAAGGCATGTAAAGGGAGCGCGCTCCCTCTGTGACTTCATTGGCACTCCGCGATATAATCTCATATGGTCAATAGGATACCATGGCAACTGGACGCCATACACTGTTGTCCAGGCTTGCCATGCTCTATAAACGCTATTGTGAGCGATAGTGCATTGCAGTACAGGAGTATTGCAATGCATTACCATAGCAATCATACCTTTAATGGTTTAAGTCCCATAAAAGTGAAAAAAAACTGTGTAAACCCCCCCCCCCCCCCCATTTTGTGCACTTCCCTGTTTATATAAAAAAAATTTAAAACATTTTAAAAAATCAACATATTTGGTATCATCGTATCTGTAGCAACCTGTACAATAAATTGAACATACTCTTCGTCCTGCACAGAAAAATGCAGCCTAAACCACAGCCCCCGGTGACGGATCTCAGTGCCGAAGAGCTGGCTGCTTACTTCAAAAAGAAAATTGATGACATCCGTCAGGAAATAACTTCCCAACCCCAGACTAGCCCTGACCCTAGTCTTGTCAGCACTGCATCTAGCTCCTGCTCACTGTCTGTACTCAGACCAGCGACAGAGAAAGAAGTCTCCAAATTGCTCTTCTCTGCTCGCCCCACCACCTGCGCTAACGACCCCTCCCCTCACACCTCCTCCGTTACTTCTCCCCAGTGGTCATCTCCCATCTCACCACTATATTCAACCTCTCTCTGACCTCTGGCATCTTTCCCTCTTCTTTCAAACACGCCATTATATCCCCACTTCTAAAGAAGCCGACTCTGGACGCGACTGATGCTGCCAACTACCGACCCATCTCAAACCTCCCCTTCATCTCCAAACAACTAGAACGGCTGGTTTACTCCCGCCTTGTAAGCTACCTATCAGAGCACTCTCTCCTAGACCCCCTAAAGTCTGGCTTTCGACCTCAACACTCGACAGAAACTGCCCTTACTAGGGTATCCAATGACCTACTGACAGCTAAATCGAGGGGCGATTACTCCCTACTGATCCTCCTCGACCTCTCCGCAGCATTTGACACTGTTGACCACAAACTCCTCCTCAGTTTGCTACGCTCCATTGGCCTAAAGGATACTGCCCTCTCCTGGTTCTCTTCCTACCTATCTGACCGCTCTTTCAGTGTCTCCTTTGCTGGCTTTACCTCCCCTCCTCTTCCCCTTGCTGTTAGGGTCCCCCAGGGCTCTGTCCTCGGACCCCTTCTTTTCTCTATCTACACAGCCCCTATTGGACAAACCATCAGGAGATTTGGCCTCCAATACCACCTCTACGCTGATGACACCCAGCTATACACCTCTTCCCATGACATCTCTGCACCTTTACTCCAAAATATCACTAACTGTCTGTCCGCTGTCTCTAACACCATGTCCTCTCTCTACCTAAAACTAAACCTCTCTAAAACTGACCTGCTGGTATTTCCACCCTCCACTAACCGACCTCCTCCTGACATCTCCATCTCAGTGTGTGGCGCCACCATAACTCCTAGACAACATGCCCGCTGCCTTGGAGTCATATTTGATTCTGATCTCTCTTTTACCCCCTACATGAAATCTCTGGCCCGAACATGTCAGCTGCACCTCAAGAACATCGCAAGAATCCGCTCTTTTCTCACTGTGGACACGCTAAAAACGCTTACTGTCGCCCTCATCCACTCCCGGCTCGATTATTGCAACTCATTGCTGATCGGCCTCCCCTGCACCAGACTCTACCCTCTCCAATCCATCCTGAATGCGGCACCCAGGCTCATCTTCCTGTCCAGCCGCTACTCGGATGCCTCTGCCCTGTGCCAGTCACTGCACTGGCTGCCCGTTAAATACAGAATTCAATTTAAACTCGCCACCTTCATCCACAAAGCCTTCCACAGTGCAGCGCCCCCCTATATCGCCTCCCTCATCTCAATCCATCAACCATCCCGGGCTCTCCGCTCTGCTAACGAAACCAGACTGAGCGCCCCTTTAATTCGAACTTCTCATTCCCGCCTCCAAGACTTCTCCAGAGCAGCACCAGTCCTCTGGAACGCACTACCAAAGGCTACCCGAGCAATCCAGGACTCGCAGAACTTCAGGCATGCTCTAAAAACGCACCTCTTCAGGAAGGCATACCGAATTCCCTAAACAAACCCCTCTGTACTCCGCCTGATAACATGCTCCCTGACCTACTGACTGCAATCCCTGCTAGCCATCTTAAACCGCTCCTGCAGTCATACTGTTTCTGCCGTCACACGGCTAAATGTCTGACCATTGTCTATGTGTATAGCATCCCTCACTCTCCACCTCGCCATGCCGTGCACACTGCCAGCCCCTTTACCTTCTGTATCACCCCATTACTTGTAGTATGTAAGCTCGTTGGAGCAGGGCCCACACCCCTATTGTTTCCATAAATTGATTACTATGTAACCGTGGTTCTGTAATGTTTGTACTTTTGTCTTTCTGTATCTCCCGTCTATGTGAGCGCTGTGGAATATGATGGCGCTATACAAATAAAGATTATTATTATTATTATAAAAGAACTAGAAAACAGTGGCAAAATACTTAAACAATAAAAGTGATCAAAATAGCAATATGTTCTACAAAATGATAACAATAAAAATTACAGCTTATAATGCAAAAAACAAGCCCTCACAGAAGTCCATCCATAGAAAAATAAAAAAGTTATGGAACTTTGAATGCACCAATGTAAGAAAAGAAAGTATAGGGGTAATAAATGTAAAAAAAAAACTAGAAAAAATAATAATTTTGCTATTTTAATAAATGTAGAAGCCCACAGAAAAAATGTTTCATGTAATTTTTGTTGCATGGTTAGAGCTGTAAAAAAATAAATAAAACAATGGCAGAATTGATGTGTTGTCTTTCCTGGCCCTCCAAAAAACAAGCCCTCATATGGCCAAGTCGACGGAAAAATAAAAAAAGTTATGGCTTTTAAAAAGTGCTAGATCCCCTTGGTTGTGCTGCTTTGGGATGTAAGGAAAGTATTAATTATGATTGTTAACTAGAGATGAGCGAACGTGTTCGTCCGAGCTTGATATTCGTGCGAATATTAGGGTGTTCGGGATGTTCGTTATTCGTAACGAACACCATGCGGTGTTCGGGTTACTTTCACTTCCTTCCCTGAGATGTTAGCGCGCTTTTCTGGCCAATTGAAAGACAGGGAAGGCATTACAACTTCCCCCTGTGTTGTTCCAGCCCTATACCACCCCCCTGCTGTGAGTGGCTGGGGTGATCAGGTGTCCGCCGAATATAAAAGTCGGCCCCTCCCGCGGCTCGCCTCAGATGCCGTGTGAGTTAGATGAGGGACAGTGCTGTTTGTACTGGAGCTGCTGTAGGGAAAGAATTGGTAGTTAGTGTAGGCTTCAAGACCCCCAAAGGTCCTTATTAGGGCCACTGATAGCTGTGTGTTGGCTGCTGTTAGCAGTGGCAATTATTTTTTTTCTCAAAATCGCCTCTGCAGAGCGTTGCACCCGGCATTAGGGACAGAAGTGCTGCATAGGCAGGGAGAGTGTTAGGAGTGAGTGTAGCCTTCAAGAACCTCAACGGTCCTTTCTAGGGCCATATTTAACCGTGTGCAGTACTGTGCTGGCTGCTGTTAGCTGTGCTGCATTTTTTTTTCTTCTCAAAATCGCCTCTGCAGAGCATTGCACCCTCCATTGATACTGCAGGGAAAGAATTGTGTAGGCAGGGCCACAACACAGTTATTATTCATTGAATATACGCAGTGCTGCCTTTTGGTGGAAAAAAACTGAAAATAATTCTATTTGTCCTGCCTCTGTCCGTCCTAAGGGCGGTGGACACGTGTTGGCTGCGTGTGCAACGTTTAAAAATCAGACGCACCCAGCTACGTTTTACTCCTGGCTTCACCATTTGCTTTCCTTAATTGGGAAAAAAAATACCTGCTCTGCCAGAGTTAATAACTCTGCTACCCTCACGTTCTGTGCCACATTAGCAGGGCCACAGCACAGTTATTAAACTTCTCATGTTCATTGAATATACGCAGTGCTGCCTTTTGGTGGAAAAAAACTGAAAATAATTCTATTTGTCCTGCCTCTGTCCGTCCTAAGGGCGGTGGACACGTGTCGGCTGCGTGTGCAACGTTTAAAAATCAGACGCACCCAGCTACGTTTTACTCCTGGCTTCGCCATTTGCTTTCCTTAATTGGGAAAAAAAATACCTGCTCTGCCAGAGTTAATAACTCTGCTACCCTCACGTTCTGTGACACATTAGCAGGGACACAGCACAGTTATTAAACTTAGATTATTCATTCACTAGAGGCAGTGGGGCCTTTCGTTTTCAAAAAAGGGAAAAAATTATATTTGGCTGCAGTCTTGCGCCAATTTATTTCCTGCCTGTGAAATCAAATCACTGGTAATACAGCATGCTGAGGGGTAGGGGTAGGCCTAGAGGACGTGGACGCGGCCGAGGACGCGGAGGGCCAAGTCAGGGTGTGGACACAGGCTGAGCTCCTGATCCAGTTGTGTCGCAGCCGACTGCTGCGCGATTAGGAGAGAGGCACGTTTCTGGCGTCCCCACATTCATCGCCCAATTAATGGGTCCACACGGGAGACGGTTATTAGAAAATGAGCAGTGTGAGCAGGTCCTGTCCTGGATGGCAGAAAGTGCTTCGAGCAACCTATCGTCAACACGCAGTTCTGCGCCGTCCACTGCTGCCAATCCGAATCCTCTGTCTGCTGCTCCTCCTTCCTCCCAGCCTCCTCACTCCACTACAATGACACCTGCTCAGGAGCGGGAACACTCCCAGGAACTGTTCTCGGGCCCCTGCTTAGATTGGGCAGCAGCGGTTCCTCTCCCACCAGAGGAGTTTATCGTCACTGATGCCCAACCATTCGAAAGTTCCCGGGGTCCGGGGGAAGAGGCTGGGGACTTCCGCCAACTGTCTCAACAACTCTCTGTGGGTGAGGAGGACGATGACGATCAGACACAGTTGTCTTGCAGTGAGGTAGTAGTAAGGGCAGTAAGTCCGAGGGAGCAGCGCACAGAGGATTCGGAGGAAGAGCAGCAGGACGATGAGGTGACTGACCCCACCTGGTGTGCAACGCTTACTCAGGAGGACAGGTCTTCAGAGGGGGAGTCAAGGGCATCAGCAGGGCAGGTTGGAAGAGGCAGTGCGGTGGCCAGGGGTAGAGGCAGGGCCAGACCGAATAATCCACCAACTGTTTCCCAAAGCGCCCCCTCGCGCCATGCCACCCTGCAGAGGCCGAGGTGCTCTAAGGTCTGGCAGTTTTTCACAGAGACGCCTGACGACCGACGAACAGTGGTGTGCAACCTTTGTCGCGCAAAGCTCAGCCGGGGAGCCAACACCAACAGCCTCACCACCACCACCATGCGCAGACATATGATGGCCAAGCACCCCACAAGGTGGGACGAAGGCCGTTCAGCGCCTCCGGTTTGCACCCCTGCCTCTCCCCCTGTGCCCCAACCTGCCACTGAGATGCAACCCCCCTCTCAGGACACAGGCACTACCGCCTCATGGCCTGCACCCACACCCTCATCTCCGCTGTCCTCGGCCCCATCCAGCAGTGTAGTTCAGCGCACCGTCCAGCCGTCGCTTGCGCAACTGTTGGAGCTCAAGCGCAAGTACGCCGCCACGCACCCGCACGCTCAAACGTTAACCGTCCGCATAGCAAAATTCATCAGCCTTGAGATGCTGCCGTATAGGGTTGTGGAAACTGAGTCCTTCAAAAGTATCATGGAGGCGGCGGCCCCGCGCTACTCAGTTCCCAGTCGCCACTACTTTTCCCGATGTGCCGTCCCAGCCCTGCACGACCACGTCTCCCGCAACATTGTACGCGCCCTCACCAACGCGGTTACTGCCACGGTCCACTTAACAACGGACACGTGGACAAGCACAGGCGGGCAGGGCCACTACATCTCCCTGACGGCACATTGGGTGAATTTAGTGGAGGCTGGGACAGAGTCAGAGCCTGGGACCGCTCACGTCCTACCCACCCCCAGAATTGCGGGCCCCAGCTCGGTGGTGGTATCTGCGGAGGTGTATGCTTCCTCCACTAAAGCACCCTCCTCCTCCTCCTCCTCCTCTGTCTCGCAATCAAGATGTGTTAGCAGCAGCATGTCGCCAGCAGTCGGTGTCGCGCGGTGTGGCAGCACAGCGGTGGGCAAGCGTCAGCAGGCCGTGCTGAAACTACTCAGCTTAGGCGATAAGAGGCACACGGCCCACGAACTGCTGCAGGGTCTGACACAGCAGACCGACCGCTGGCTTGCGCCGCTGAGCCTCCAACCGGGCATGGTCGTGTGTGACAACGGCCGTAACCTGGTGGCGGCTCTGCAGCTCGGCAGCCTCACGCACGTGCCATGCCTGGCCCACGTCTTTAATTTGGTGGTTCAGCGCTTTCTGAAAAGCTACCCACGCTTGTCAGACCTGCTCGTAAAGGCGCGCCGGCTCTGCGCACATTTCCGCAAGTCCCACACGGACGCTGCCACCCTGCGCACCCTGCAACATCACTTTAAGCTGCCAGTGCACCGACTGCTGTGCGACGTGCCCACACGGTGGAACTCTACGCTCCACATGTTGGCCAGGCTCTATGAACAACGTAGAGCTATAGTCGAATACCAACTCCAACATGGGCGGCGCAGTGGGAGTCAGCCTCCTCAATTCCTTTCAGAAGAGTGGGCCTGGTTGGCAGACATCTGCCATGTCCTTGGTAATTTTGAGGAGTCTACCCAGGTGGTGAGCGGCGATGCTACAATCATTAGCATCACCATTCCTCTGCTATGCATCTTGAGAAATTCCCTGCAAACCATAAAGGCAGCTGCTTTGCGCTCGGAAACGGGGGCGGGGGAAGACAGTATGCCGCTGGATAGTCAGGGCACCCTCCTGTCTATTTCTCAGCGCGTACAGGAGGAGGAGCATGAGGAGGATGAGGAGGAGGGGGAAGAGACAGCTTGGCCCGCTGCTGACGGTACACCGGCTGATTGCCTGTCATCCTTTCAGCGTGTATGGCCTGAGGAGGAGGAGGAGGAGGAGGATCCTGAAAGTGATCTTCCTAGTGAAGACAGCCATGTGTTGCGTACTGGTACCCTGGCACACATGGCTGACTTCATGTTAGGATGCCTTTCTCGTGACCCTCGCGTTGCACGCATTCTGGCCACAACGGATTACTGGGTGTACACACTGCTCGACCCACGCTATAAGGAGAACCTGCCCACTCTCATTCCCGAAGAGGAAAGGGGTTCGAGAGTGTTGCTATACCACAGGACCCTTGCGGACAAGCTGATGGTAAAATTCCTAGCCGACAGCGCTAGTGGCAGAAGGCGCAGTACCGAGGGCAAGGTAGCAGGGGAGGTGCGGAGATCGAGCAGCATGTACATCCCAGGCAGTGCAACAGTCTTTAAGGGCCTGGCCAGCTTTATGGCTCCCCACCAAGACTGTGTCACCGCTCCCCAGTCAAGGCTGAGTCGGCGGGAGCACTGTAAAAGGACGGTGAGGGAGTACGTAGCCGATCGCACGACCATCCTCGGTGACGCCTCTGCCCCCTACAACTACTGGGTGTCGAAGCTGGACACGTGGCCTGAACTAGCGCTGTATGCCCTGGAGGTGCTTGCTTGTCCTGCGGCTAGCGTCTTGTCGGAGAGGGTGTTTAGTGCGGCTGGGGGAATCATCACAGATAAGCGTAGCCGCTTGTCAACCGACAGTGCCGACAGGCTAACACTCATCAAGATGAACAAAGGCTGGATTTCCCCAGACTTCTGTTCTCCACCAGCGGACAGCAGCGATACGTAAGCAATACGTAGGCTGCACCCGCGGATGGAAGCTACGTTCTCTCTCACCATCCAAAACGGGGACATTTCTGCTTCATCAATCTGTGTCTAATATTCCTCCTCCTCCTCCTGCTCCTCCTCCTGAAACCTCACGTAATCACGCTGAACGGGCAATTTTTCTTGGGGGCCACAAGGCTCACTCAAATAATTTTTCTGAACAATTTTTATAAGTTTCAATGCGCTTAAAAGCGTTGGAACTTTAACTTGAACCAATTTTTCGTTACACTGGGCTGCCTCCAGGCCTAGTTACCACTTAAGCCACATTAACCAAAGCGATTCACCTGCCATCTTGGTTGGGCATGGCCAATTTTTACTGAGGTACATTAGTACTGTTGGTACACCAATTTTTTGGGGCCCTCACCTACAGTGTAATCATAGCAATTTGTATGTTCTTCGCCTGCACTCATGGTACAGAAAGGTGTGTGGGGTTGGCCTACACTTTAGCTACATAAATGTAACTTGGGCCTTGGCTATACTAAGGCTACTGAAATGGAACTAAGACTGCGCTCCCACTATACTGCTGCTTCAGAATTGTTACTGGGGCCTGTCTTGAGTGCTACTATTGCTGACATGGAACGAAGACTGCGCTCCCGCTATACTGCTGCTTCGGAATTGTTACTGGGGCCTGTCTTGAGTGCTACTATTGCTGACATGGAACGAAGACTGCGCTCCCGCTATACTGCTGCTTCGGAATTGTTACTGGGGCCTGTCTTGAGTGCTACTATTGCTGACATGGAACGAAGACTGTGCTCCCGCTATACTGCTGCTTCGGAATTGTTACTGGGGCCTGTCTTGAGTGCTACTATTGCTGACATGGAACGAAGACTGCGCTCCCGCTATACCGCTGCTTCGGAATTGTTACTGGGGCCTGTCTTGAGTGCTACTATTGCTGACATGGAACGAAGACTGCGCTCCCGCTATACTGCTGCTTCGGAATTGTTACTGGGGCCTGTCTTGAGTGCTACTATTGCTGACATGGAACGAGGACTGCGCTCCCGCTATACTGCTGCTTCGGAATTGTTACTGGGGCCTGTCTTGAGTGCTACTATTGCTGACATGGAACGAAGACTGCGCTCCTCCTATAATGCTGCTACTGATATGTTAGTGGGGCCTGTCCTAATGCTACGGCTGAAATGTTACGAATTCTGGGCTCTGCCTATACCGCTGCTAATGGTATGTCTCTGGGGTGTGGAAACAGAGGCTTCCCAAAGACATGATGGCGGCGAGGCCATTTCCCACCAACGCGGTTACTGTTAAGGTGCATATAACCACGGACACGTGGAGAGGACACGTAGTGCCTCAAAAACATCCCCCTCCTCCTCCAACAGGGAAAACATTCTTGGCAAATGCCTTTGCATTGGTTCGTCTGGTGGCAGTCCGAGAATTTCACCTTTACCGACACAACAAGAGAGCCCCCACACCATCCCCCCGCCACGGCCCACTTAATCCTGGCCGCATTCCGAAAACCAACAAAATACAACCGTGCTACTAGGTCCGCAGTCACCACCACATTACCACCAACGCGGTTACTGTTAAGGTACATATAACCACGGACACGTGGAGAGGACACGTAGTGCCTCAAAAACATCCCCCTCCTCCTCCAACAGGGAAAACATTCTTGGCAAATGCCTTTGCATTGGTTCGTCTGGTGGCAGTCCAAGAATTTCACCTTTACCGACACAACAAGAGAGCCCCCACACCATCCCCCCGCCACGGCCCACTTAATCCTGGCCGCATTCCGAAAACCAACAAAATACAACCGTGCTACTAGGTCCGCAGTCACCACCACATTACCACCAACGCGGTTACTGTTAAGGTGCATATTACCAGTCTGACTGGGGCATGCAGACACCTTGACAGAATGAATAGTGTGTGGCACATAGGTTCCCCATTGCTATGCCCACGTGTGCAGCTCCTGATGGAGGTGGCACAGGATTCTATTTCTCATTGCTTCTGTACAGCATTGTGGGCTATCGCCCCGCCCCTTTTAAAGAGGGTCGCTGCCTAGCCGTGCCAACCCTCTGCAGTGTGTGCCTGCGGTTCCTCCTCATGGCAGACGCACTTCTAAATAGACATGAGTGTGGCGTGGCATGAGGGCAGCTGAAGGCTGCGCAGGGACACTTTGGTGTGCGCTGTGGGGGGGAGGGGGGGCGGTTGGGCAGCATGTAACCCAGGAGAAGTGGCAGCGGAGTGTCATCCAGGCAGTGATTGTGCTTTGTTGTAGCTAGTGTGGTGCTTAGCAAAGGTATGCCATGCTAATGAGGGCTTTTCAGAAGTAAAAGTTGTTGGGAGGGGGGGGGGGGCCCACTCTTGCCGGTATTGTGGCTTAATAGTGGTACCTGTGAACTTGAGATGCAGCCCAACATGTAGCCCCTCGCCTGCCCTATCCGTTTCTGTGTCATTCCCATCACTTTCTTGAATTGCCCAGATTTTCACACATGAAAACCTTAGCGAGCATCGGCGAAATACAAAAATGCTCTGGTCGCCCATTGACTTCAATGGGGTTCGTTATTCGAAACGAACCCTCGAACATCGCGGGAAGTTCGTTTCGAATAACGAACACCCGAACATTTTGGTGTTCGCTCATCTCTATTGTTAACCTGTTTTCCCTTACAATGAAATGATAGCGGATTTGATTTTTATGCATGGCAATTTTTGAAATACCAGGCCAGACTACTCTAGCACAGATAACCAGGGCTTGTTTCAAGTCATTCACATTGCTGGATTTCACCATTCTAAGGCTTTGTTTCCACAAGCGTATATCGGACCGCCGTTTTCACAGTCGGCCGATATACGCTATCATCTGATGCATTGGATTCCAATGCATCAGATCCCATAGCCGTATTCCCGCGACTTGAAAGCGCCCGACCGGGCCAATATAACGCCGTGTGCTTTTACGTCTGGCCCAAAAGATAGTCCTGGAACTATCTTTTGCGCCGGAATATGTTTGATGCTCCTATGGGAGCCAATGACAGCGGCCAAAGAAGGGAGGTGGGAGGGACTTTAGCAGAGTGACTGCTAAACTCCCTTCCTCTTCTCTCCCTCCCTCTGGCAGATTCCAATGGGAGGGGGCAGGACAGGGCGTAGCTAAGCGCAGCCCCATCCCACCTCCTTGCATTGCTAGCTACGGACAAGGGGTGGTGAGGTGGTGGGAGCTGATCTCCCCCGTCCCCTCCCATTGCAAACAGCCAGAGAGGAGGTGAGCTGGCGAGGGGGAGGAAAGGGGAAGGGGCAACGGCATGGTGGCCTCGGCGTATATGCGCCGGGGCCCATGCCGTCTCAACGGCGCACAAACGTTAGATTTCTGTGCATAGAAAGCGCTTCTATAGAAACCAAAAGGTTCCTGTAGAAGGGTTCACATGGACAATTGCTAGATGCGCAGAATCCGAGCATCTAGCAAAGATATCTTTGCTGCGTGCACTCATATTGCAGCTGGAAAGCATGCAGCCTGCACCTCGGATCATGTGAACGGGTTACTTTATGTAGCTTGTGCAGCGTCCCGTAGGGTGACCCCGGACACAGGGCATACGTTGAGGAGCTGGGAGGGTAAGATGTGCACTTGATAT
Source organism: Eleutherodactylus coqui (assembly GCF_035609145.1). Taxonomy (NCBI): domain Eukaryota; kingdom Metazoa; phylum Chordata; class Amphibia; order Anura; family Eleutherodactylidae; genus Eleutherodactylus; species Eleutherodactylus coqui. The sequence goes on along the minus strand of NC_089839.1, from coordinate 162,635,681 downwards.
AGTAGCACTTACCAGGCTTCCTCCCAGAAGGATACTCATAGCCTCGGCCAGGGCAGCACTGGGCCTCTTCAGGACACCCATAGGAGAAAGATGCCCAATAAGCTTGTAGGCAGGGATAGGGGTTGTCATGGCTGATGCCACCACCGGAGTTACCCTCGGCAATAAATAAAGGGAGCTGCAGACAGAAGTAATGTACCTCAGGTCCCTGGGAATGGTCAGGGCCTGAAAAAACTTTACTAAAACAAGTCGTGGACCTAAAGTACAATTTATACATGATTTGGCAGTGCAGGTAAAGAAACAGACTTGAGAGTACCTCCACCCGGTGATCCCAGACTTCAGGACGACAGGGTGTGCAAATCAATTGGTGTACCTCTACGCAGTGATCCCCTAGTTCAGGACGGACTGCACCAGGCCTGGCCGTATGCACCTTCAATTGCTCACGCTCTCTCTCTCATATAAATAGGAACTCACTTTTTCTTCATCCGTAGTCCATACACACATAGGAAACCTCTCTTCCTCCCCATTCTTCACTACACAGGAGTTGATGGTACCCCCATGTGTCTGGAACTTCAGGAACCCAGAAGCAATGGAATCACCAAAGACTCTCTCTCAGTCACACCTAAAACACTCGCATTTACAATCTCACTCATACCACGTGACTGACAAATTGATACAGTGCATGCATCACCTACACTTTTGCAAATACTTAAACTATTACACGCTGCAGCTGTGCAACACACACACAGACAATTTGCACAGTGCGTCTAGAAAAGACATGACATGTATGACATTTAAGGAGGGGGGCAGGATAGTATGTACTGGGCCACTACACTTGAGTTATGCATGCGGCTACACTGCGGGCGGACAGCACCAGTGTGAAAGAGCCATTGGGAACATGACATCACCACATGACATCTTGTGATTAGTAATGTGTGATGCCTGCATAAAAAGCTGGTTTCAGATAAGTATTAATTTTTCTACTCTACGCCGTAGAAGGCAACATTTAGCAGTCATGGGTAAATGTGGTAACTGGAGTGACTTTGACTTTGGGCAGATTGTTGGTACCAAACGTGTGGTGCTAGTATTTCTGAAATACTAGCACTTCTTAGCTGTTTCCGACATGCAGTATCTGACAAAAACACAGCAGCAGGTCACTTGTGGTTGATCCTTAAGGCGAGTGTCAGGTGGCATGGCTGGGATCTCAGCAACAACGTGTCACAGTGGACCAAGTGACCCAGCAGTAGAACAGAGGTGAAGTTAGATAAGTTTCTACACAGTGACCATGCAGCATACCGTGCGACAATTGGGATTCAATAGCCAAAGACAGACAAAAGTGCCCCTGATAACCCCACATCAATGCCAACAGCACCTCACATGAGCTCAGGAAAGATATCAATGGACCTTTGACACATGGCAGAAGGTAGTCTGGAATGATGAGTCCCATTTCCTGAACCATATGAATGGCTGGTTCCATATCTGGCATAAACAGCAGGAAGCCATATCCCATGGGTGCACTGTTGAAGTTTAACAGACCAGTGGTGGCGGTGTTATAGTTTGGGGAGTATTTTCCTGGCATGGCCTAGAACTGTTGATCATCATACCACAATCCTTAAATGGTGAACACTGCAGGGACCTGTTAGCGGACTATCTGCACCCATGTCTTCCAGAAGTCTTCCCCGACTGTAGAACCATTATTCAACGGGACACCTCTGTGTCATTGAGCTTGAATCACTAGGGAGTGGTTGGAGGAACAAGACAATAAATTCTACACACTGTGTTGGCCAACAAACTCACTGGATTGTAACCCCATTAAACATGCTTGGTTTACGCTGGTAAGAGCTGTGATATTTATGCTCCCATTTATCTGCAAAATGGACACCAAGTGACAGAGCTGCTGTAGTGTGCATGGGTCAAGTTGAGTTTGGGCGGTTTCCCATGAGCGTAATTCACTGCGTGCCACCCGCATGAGACACTGAATACTTGCTGTGTACCACCAGTCGCCATGAACTATCTTGGCGTGTATGCGCATGTGATACATGCTAAGATTCAATATGTGTGAGGCAACATGGGAGCCTATAGGAAATTGATACCTATATGCTGTCAGCACACATTCATGTGAATGGGCCCTTTGGAGGAGGTTCACCACTTTGTGGAATCTGTTACTCGACGGCTGAAAACCTTAATCACCTATAAAAGAGGACATCCTCATTATTAAGTAGGTGTTCGTAAGGCTGCCCTCACATTTGCGGTAAAATCGCGCGATGCAAGAAAATCTCAGAATTATGAAGTCCATGCTTTTCAATGGTTTCATTCCCATTTGCAATGTTTTCTCTGTCCTGTAATGTTGCAAGATTTGAAAATCGCTGCCTGTCCCATCTTTCTGAGTTTTGCTTTCTTTCATTGCCTATGAGCCTCCGTTTTATCGCATCGCAAAGCACAAACTTGTGATGTTTGTGTGATACAATGAGTTTTTCACATTAGAAATTCCTACTGTCTTTCGTGCGAAAAAAATCACAAGCCATGCGAGATTTTTTCCCCAGAAAAAAGCATTGTTGATGCTCAAAAATCACGTGAACAAAAATGTGATTTTGCCGCGATTTTCTCACGCTGATATCGCGATCGCCAGTGTGGAGGAGTCCTAATGCAGAGATCGTTCAGTGTATTATAAACTGTTCTTCACATTGTTGCATTTAGATAACTGGAAGCTCTGCCAGGAAGAGTGGCTTACAGTATACTATAGTAAAAAGTTTTCTTTTCTTTAATGACTAAACAGCTTTATATATTAAACTTCAGTTTTCTCCAAAACAGGTAACAAACTAATTACATGGGTGTATTTAAAGGTCAGGCTATTGTATCTTCGCCCCCCTCTATTCTTATTTTTGTATGCATATGCAACCCTGCAAAATTGCATACTGTACATCCCTATTTTAAGAGGCTGATTTCAAAAGTGGTTTGTGGATGTTCATCGACGTCTGAAATGACAAATGTGAAAAATTGAGCAATACTGAATTTGCTGTCTCAGCACAGTTTGCATCCGGGATATGGGACACTTGTGATTTATGTTGATCACTAGTTGTGTATTTTCATCCTAGTTACCTGCTAATAAGCTCACTGCCCAGACTGCAAACAGGTGAACAGAATGTTCCAGTTAGGGCTTCGACAGACGAGCGTGTTGCGCTCCTGCACATTTTTTTTGCCCAGTGAACGAGTGTATTTTGCACTCGTGCCTGTGCAAATATAAATGTGTATAGGTCCTATTTTTTTAAGCCTGCAAAAACAACAGGCGCAATAAAAAATTAGTGAGAATGAACCCATTGAAATCAATGGCTTCTATTCTCTGCCTTATGTGGGCAGGATTTTCCCGTGCACAAAATCGAAGAGCTACACGTTCATCCTAAACCCCTTAAAATGTATTAAAGGAATTGTCTCATAAAAACAACCCCTACTCATATGCTATATTATGGTATATGGACATATTAGAGGGGGCCTCCATCCTGGAGCCCTTTTTATGAGTCAGAGTGAAAAGCTGCTAAGCATCAGCATCTCCTGATTTGATGGATTCAGGTCCATGTAAAACATTTATTGGATTGGCCCTTTGTATTACTACTTTTTTCCCTTGCTGACTTCAATGTTGACAGCTCCTTCACACTAGCGTGGGCGATATCGGGCCGCGTGAAAGCCGCGGTAAAAAATCACGGAGCTCTCCCATTGCTTTCAATGGGGCCAGTGCTGCTACTTCCGACCCCACTGAAAACAATGGGCACTAAGAGGCGAGAGCACACAGCTAGATAGAACATGCCGCGATTTGTTTTTCGTATAGCATAGCAGGAAAACATTGCTCATGTGTATGACCCCATTCAAAATAATGGCGTTCATATTTGTGTAAGATTTGTGAAGGCAGCCTAAGGCTGGATTTACACGAACGTATATCGGCCCCGGTTTTCACGCCGAGCCGATATACGTCGTACTCATCTGCAGGGAGGGGGGGGGGAGGATAGAAGAGCCAGGAGCAGGAACTGAGCTCCCACCCCCTCTCTGCCTCCTAATTGGTGAGAATTAGCCCCGCCCCTGTCCCACCTCTCCCATTTGCAAATAGTGAAGAGGGGCGGAGAGAAGGCAGAGAGGGGGCGGGAGCCGATATACGTTCGTGTGAATGCACCCTAAGAGAGTATGTTTGTGCAACAACTACTTTAACCCATTAAGGACCAGGATGTTTTGGTCCTAAAGGACCAGACACTTTTTAGGGATTTTACCCATGTGGTGGTTTTACTGCCCTATTTTTTTTTCTTCAGCTACCAAAATTATTTTTGTTGCATTTTTTTCTGATGACATATAGGGCTATTTTTTAATATCTTTTTTCATGAACTTTCTGAAAGTTAAAATAAAAAAATAAAAAAAATTGAATAGCTCTTGGAATGCAGGGATAAAAAAAAAACATTAGTAAGAACCCCCAAACTGGCTGGTAGTTAAAGGGATATAGTACACTTTGTAATATATCTTTAATGAAGGAAAGCAGCATCTTCTTCAGTATTAGTATATTGTGTGTATATACGTCCTTTTAGGACAACAAATTTTGTCTGATCTGCATGAGGTGTTTTGCTCCCAGCTCGGACGTTACATCTTTTTTCCCTGTAGTATAACAATTGTATGGTACAGACTAGAGAGGGATGATGAGGGAAGAGGATATACTGGCAGCAGTAACTCTCCCTCCCTGCAAGAGTGGAGTGAAGCTGCAGATGGAGCACATAGCTCAGTTCTTGCATCACACCACAAGAGAGCCTGTACTCCCAGAGGGCATGGAAAGAATAAATGCTCATTTAAACTCAAAGAGGGAGGTACACTACATTTGTACATCCAGAGGCTTAACGTGAAGCTGCTGGGCCCCAGTGCAAATTCTGGAACTGGGCCCACAACCTTTAAAGCTTCATTGATAGTATTAGTTTGCAATATAGGGAAAAGAGACTTTATGGGCCCCCTTGGGCTCCTGGGCCCATGTGCGACGGCACCCTCTGCAACCCCTACACTTTCACCCCTGTATGCATCTACAGCTGCTAAAGGAGGGATTGTGATTTTGCTTTTGTAACAGTATGCACTTTTCACAACTTAAGACTTGAAGGAGTTGGACAGGTTATATTATACCTTTTCAGATTGTGTGTACCCCACAAGCTAAGGGAACCATGCAGATTGAAGGCAACATTAGAACAAACAATTACTTACCGATATACTGAAAGTCATAACCATTTAAAAAAAATAAAAATTCATAAAAGTTTTTTGTACCGTAGCTGTTCCCAGCTAAGCTACTGAGATGTAGTATGTGGGTGCAGAATGATTTACCTTGATCTAAAAGATCCATCAGTGACAACCTGAAAGACTAACAGATTGTTCCATACACCTGTAGCATAGAAAGCTATCAAACTGATACTCAATAACGTATCAAATTAAAGGGGTATTTCCAACATTAGTGTTGAGCGGATGAAAACCAGTAGTACCCTGTTTTGAGTCAAACTTTATTAAAAGTTCAATATGCACCCAAACTGAGCTTTTAACAAAGTTCTACCCAAAACAAGGTTCTACTGCTTCAGTTTGCTCAACACTAGTCCTGAACACAGTCTGAGGCATCTTTCCCATGTGCGTATATCAGCCGCCTCACCTGTCCTCTCCTCCCCGCTGGTGCTCTGCAATAGGAGGGGGCGGAGCTAAGTGCTGGCCTGCCCCACCCCCTCACATTGCTGGCTGTGGACAAGGGGAGGGGTGTAGGTGTTGCAAAGAACAAGCGGGGAAGAGAGGAATGGTGAGCCTGCGATGGGGAGGGAAAAGGGGCAATGGTATGTTGGTCTCGGTGCATATGCGCAGGGGCCCATGCCGCCTGAACGGGCCTACAAACGTTTGATTTGTGTGCCCGTTCACCAATTTTATCTCTCGCAACATAGCGTATATCATCCGGCTGTGAAAACGGACGACTGATATATGCTGGTGGTAAAGAAGCCTGAGTCCATAAAAGACCTGTTTTAAAAAGTTTTCAAAAGTTTGCTCATCACTACCCATCATGTCAAGTGATGGCAATTCACCAGAAGCCGTCATTACTAAATGATCAGCCAGGGTTCAAGCTTTGGGATCACCACCAATACGGAGAATGAAGGGGACGCAGCATCAGTTTAACACCACTTCCCCTTTACTGTTTTTCCTGGAAGTGATTAGAAGAGTTTGTAGCCCATAACAAGTTCTACAGCCGTTTCTTTTCAGAATCTATGGAGGTCCCTGGAGAATTGCATGCTGGCAAAATAGAGTATGATGATATGATAATTATCATTATTGAAAATACCTCTTTTAGGAACAAAGGTATATACTGTCAATCTTTCCTTAGTGCTGCAGATTTTTAAAATGTCCATGCCATCACCCACAACTACACACCTAGCCAAATTTATGGCACAATAGACACAAACTAGAGACTGTTACAATATATCATAACAATCATCGGGACCACAGCGAGCTGCAGGGCTGGATCCTGACAACTGTGGAGGGGTAAATGTACTTCAGTTTAACATTTCAATGCTGGGGGTCCTATTGAAGCCAGGTTGTCTGGTAACCGGACGCCCCTTTAACTGTACTTTACAGTATTAAATTGGGAAATTTTTCTTTAGACAATTCCTTCGGCATTTGTGACTGTGTACTTGTATGGCAAAAATAGGGTGGTACCGTTTTAGCCAGAAAAATCTATCATAACCATATACTTTAAAATGCCAATTGTTATACTGTAATACGTTCAGTTCAGAATTAGTATAACCTTAAGACAGGTAACCTGATAAAACATGAAATAAAAATTCTGCTATGTGCCAACAAGACTGGAATGTGTGTCATATCTATAGCACAAATGTATAATTATTTTGTGCTTTGGCAGTTTACATTTTGGCACATCCAAGTCAAACAATGTCTAAAGGGAATGTAGAAGTATAGACTTAATTTTTGCTTCATTGTGTGACCTTTGCCATTTTCTCATTTTTGTCACAAAGGGGTCATTGTCATAATCGGTGTGTCCTCTGGGACCATCTCTATGACTGGCTGGGAGTGCAACTGCCTAGGGCGCCGACTCATGGATTGGAGGATGCAGTAAAGCAACTGCTCTTGTATTTTGAACAGTTGCTCCTTTGACAGAGTTGACAAGGTTCTCTAAAGGAAGCTCAGCCCAGCATATGAGAAGCTAGCCAATGTCTGGACCCTGAATGAGGCAGCGTCAGTTGCCAATTGTCTGTAAATTCCTGGACAGTCTCTAAAAAGAAGATACCTTTTCCCATTCTCCATATAGAAAAGTTAATGATCTTTTTTTCAGTTTCAGGCATTTTTATTGCCGCTTTATGACAACATATTGAAGCAGCATTAGCAAGCAGCAAACACCAACTCTCGCAATGTTGCTGGTTCAAATGAAAAGGAGAAGAAGAGCATATAGAAATATTTGTCATAAAGGGTTGGAAAAACAGAATATGCTCTTGTGATACTATTTCACAAATTATACGTAAATCCTTAACATTAAAGAACTCAACACGATCACAACAGAACAAGAAACTATAATTGACGTCTAGGCAACTCATGAAGATATGGCTAGAATGTCCATAACACATAAGAGACAGTCCAAGGAAGCCACACGTGCATCTCTGGTGTCCATACATGTAGCGTGTATCATTTGATAAACTCTTTACTCTTTTTTTCACCTCTTCAGCATATAACTAGGCAGACGTTCATTTGTAAACGTTTGCGGCCATAGCTATAAACTGGACAGGTTTTTTTTTGTCTTTTTTTTACAGCTGGAGGATCTTGTACAAGTTATGACTGTAATTAGAATAATTTTATGTTTCAGATTACATGCTGCTAATTTGCTCACCTCAGTATTCTGGGCTGTTGGCATATATTGCTCATGATCATTATGATGTATTATGGTTTTCAAACATATCCATAAAAAAGGGCACCTGCCCATGGTTTTTGGGTGAGTTGTCCTGAAAAAAATTAAAATCCAGGCAATCCTGACTGGTGTCTGTGATATAGCAGAACTTAGTTGACTGCTCCGGCCCTATATTAAAATACCCTAAAGAAGACAATGTAACTTATTGCCACCTCTGCACCCAACACCTGAAGCCCCCTGCCTGTTGTGTTTATGCAATGCACCTTTCAGGTCTGCAACATGTGTACTATGACTGAAATCATTTCTAATGTATAACATAGGATCACTTACGTCTTACAAATCTTTATGCATACGTTTATATGAATTATCATTATTATTAATCAGCACATTGGGTGCCGGTGAAAGTCTTTAGGCACGACACCCAGTTTCTGCTGTTAGCCATCGACCCTGCCATCCCTGGGTATAGCAATGTTGACAAGCACACCCTTTTTTTTCAATGATTTGACCTGTTATGGCTTTGTAAACAAAAATGAAACAATATTTTTACTGCTTCGTTTTTAACTATTTTTCGGTCTTTTGGTCCCACCAGTTCTTCGTTGTGAGCAGATGGGAGTTTTTACATAAGTTTAATGAGTCCTCTTTGTTAGAGAGCTATTAGTTTTAGTTCGTACTCAATTTACGTATTTTTCAAGTACATAATGTTATTTATAATTCTTCATAAAAATGTACAATATATTTTTATGTTCTAACATTATCATTTACAATTCTTCACAAAAATATACACAATATATAACTGCTTATACTTCTATCTATTTTTCTGTCTATCCTTTATCTGTGCAGTATAGCTGCAATGATCATGGAATAAAAATACCCAACTTTGATAAAAGGAAAAAAAAAACTTAATAGTCCAGTAGGTGGCAGCATCACCTTAATCAGGTTTATTTGGAATATTACTGTATTTGGAAAATGCTAAAATCACCCTACAAAGTAATGAAATTATACAGGCAGAGGCTGATGGTCAGTTCTGTGGAGTTGGGACAGTAACTAATGTGTCCTCCACAGTCTATGAAGGCATGGGGTGGAGAGAAGGAGGACCTCAGAGAGGAAAGGGGAGTGACAGATACAAGACAGCTTGACACTATAGTACAGGCAGGAACTGATGAAAGGGAAGAGACACACAGAATAGTAGAGAGACTTAAGTGTCCTCACTTCATGTGACAGCTGCAGCTAAGTGGACACTACCACATCCAGCCTGGACTCTCCTCCAAGTTTATGGCTGACTACTACTGAGCTGCAAGATAACAACTGGCCATCAAGAGCACAACTTGTCCTACAGACTGATAACCATTGCAGGTCAGTTCTATTCATCTCACTAATTTATATTCCATACACATGCACTTTCTTCCATTGCATTAGTAGGAATGCACATAATTAAAGGGGTATCCTGATCATTTAATAACATGTCTATTATATATGTCACAAGTGTCACACTGATGGAGGTGTTTGAATTTGGACCCTAATAACGCATGTTCAAAACAAACAGAGCCCTGCATTGATTTTAATGGGCTGATCATTGCAAGGACCTGTTCATCCTGGATATCTGTGGTGGAGCCCTCAGCTCCAGGACCCCTGCTAATGTGACCCTATACACATTTCCATTGAAATATCAGGACCAGACTAATTTTTTAAGTTTTTATTTCATTCAAATTATCACATGGATTTTCATCTGCAAGTAACTGTACAAATCTTATATAATGGACCGACTACATAATCTTAATTAATGTATATATAGGTTGGTTTACAATGTTGCAATATTGTTGCCATTGCAATATCAAGGTTTTATGAATTAATTATAGAGTTTTCAGTTTTCTCATCAGTGTATAATAGACTATGGTAAGAGAATAACCAGAAGTGATTTACTGGAGGCAACAACCTGGTCATTATCTACTGTACTTAGGGATATAGGATGGTCAGTATGTTACATATTGTGGGCTACAATCTATCCAGGAAGGTACTGAATGGATATAGAAGTTTAGCCATATATCTTTCACTGCTGATTGGTCAGTATGTGATGTACTGAGAGAGGGAGAGTGGTCAGTAATAACTCACCTGTTCTGGAAGTTATATAATGTACTTCGGGCTGGAGGGTGGTTACTGATGGAAATAAGTGAATTTTTACTGCTGTTTGGTATAGCAAGGGAATAAGAACCATTCAATATGTGATATTCTAGAGCTGATATAGCATGTACTGCGGGCAGGTTAGAGTCTGATTGCAACAGACTGTGATATCAGTTTACCTATTTTGTAATATGGTAATCTCTCAGACTACTGCGGGGGATGCATCTGCAATAACAGATTAGTTAAAGTGAGCATAGATTAAAGTTCTCAGTTATATAATTGGCATTTTTTTTATTATTATCCATGACATGGACATAAAACATTTCCCCTGATCAGGCAAACACCATACATGCAATATATCATGTTGCATGGAAAATCATCCTGATCATAGTAAAGCAAATAATACAAATGTCATTTTTGCATTGCGATTTTTCTATTGTATGACCGTGGGTATAAGAACTAAAAGGCAAATACATTTTGGAAATTAGGAAACAATAAAACGGTTATTTTAGAGTAAAGATGATTGCTTGTGATCTATCATTCTCATACAACTTATAAATCTCTAGCCAAACAGCTAAGAACGAAGCAGTTTTTGGCCTCAGACGTCACAAATCACATTCTTCATGTGAATCAGCAGGAATACTTTGCAGAGTTTTCATTTGCTGGGTCATATGATGTAAAGAGATTTAGGAAGTGGATTGTGGGGAGCCCACGTGTGCGTCTTAAGTGATCTGCAATCAGCAGTTGCTGACAAGTTCTGTCAGGGAAATGTTGCAAAAGAATTTAGTATATCAGGAAATAAGGAGATGTTTAAGATGTAATAAAAGATATTTCATAATACTATTTAATAGAATGAGCATTTATTACGCACATTTCCTGAACCAGCTTGCTACCAAATCCAGGCTGGGTCATTCTTTAAAACTCTCAGTTCAAGTAGGAGTGGAAAATCAGCTTGACTCTATATGTGGTTGTATTGTTTCCTAGCATATACAAATATAAAATGTAGCGCACCCTGCACCGTACCATACAGAACCTTTCGCAGGGGATGGAATATTCTGCAACAGCGTTGCGGAATATGCCGTTCCTGAATTCCGCTCCAAAATTGTATCTACTAACTGCAGATTTTAATGCATAAGTGCTGGAAGGATTCTGCTATTTTCTATATGTTATCAGCGCGGATTTGGGGGCTGAATATTCCGCAGGAGGGCGTACTCTGCAATGCTATTGTGGAATATCCCGTTTTATATGAAAGGTCTCTAAGGGATTTGGATGTGTTCTGTCTATACATAAATCATGTTCCTATTATCAACACATAGTGACAAAATTTAAGTTCCGCAAGTGTAAGTACTCTGTTAGAGGAGCCCTAATGATGTCAATCCACAGAATGCCTTTGAACCTTATCAAAAGTTCAGGTCAAATGAGTGCATGTTCTGCCCCATGAGTTACAATAGGGCATTACAATTGTCACCATGCCAGGTTACTTTATACTGACAGTGTGCACTCTACTGTGCGTACCGAGGAGGCCTTTTTTTCGTGATGTCTTACACTTTGTTAACCGCTTGTGGTGTCACATTCCTTCCATCTGTAAATGATTGTGATGTTAGGCAGCATTCTTCCTTGACAGTCAGGTTCCTGTTTGTTCTGTATGTACAGTATATGCATACAGGTGGACATTAGCTAATTGCCAGCTCAATTGTATTTTAGGAAACGAAGATATGTCATTGTAGAAAGACTCCACTAATCTCCAGGCTCAAAACTAAATACCTTTATGTCTAAGTCACTAAATCATTAACGTAGTAGTAAATCAGGTATTTCCAGTGTATTTACTAGTTAGTTTTGCATTTTCTTTAAGAACACTTTAATATTACCTATGATGTATTAGATCAAGTTCAGCTAAATCCTCCTATTTGGTGGGATTGGCCAACCATCGATTGTGTATGGGGCCTGCCCGCTCTGCCCCGATGGCAGATGCCAGGGGACAGAAGTATTGAGTAGTCAGATTTCAAAATGCCTAACCCTTTTGTTCTCAGAGGAGATAAGCTGACACAGGAGGAGTCTGATAGGGGATGTATTTCTCTCTCCTCATTGAGAACACATGCCGAGCGAAGCGACCATGTGCATGCGGGGAGATCAGAACAGTTAGATGACTACTATCTAACATGTATAGACAGCTTTACAGTGCCAAGCCTTAGCACTTGGCCTTCTTCTGAAACTGCCAAGATTTAAGTGTAAATAAAAAAAAAAGAAGCTTTATAGATTTACGGGATGCTCAGCCTGGTTAGAAAACTGAAAACAGTAATTATTATAACGACAGAGCCAAACGAACTTTGTAGAAGTATATATACCTGGTTTTCCAGTACATTATGTTCTCCATCAAGAAACATAAATAAAAGCAATAGATACAAACCTATATATTAATTTAAATGCCAATATTCACCCTTAGGATCATTCACACGCCCGTGATTTTGACACGTATAGCAGCCGCAATGCACAGCCATGTGACACGTGGTGAAAGGAGTCAATGAAAGTAAATAGACTTTCATTGATCTATTCACATTAGCTTGTAGACACTGTGTGTCAATGCACACAAGAAATAGATTGCAGCATGCTCTATTTCTCGCTGTACCATGTAGCGTGAGCCCCATACTTTTGTATAAATTTTTTAAAAATAGTCACACTGTGTATAAGCGCATGCGTGAGATACGCACTCATGCGCAGTGCACTCGCTGCCATACGTGGTCTCTTTTGGCTCACATAGACCGGTAAAACTCTGCAGGACTCCAACGGCATTTTACGGATATGGTCGTGTGAATGAACCCTAACTGTACCTGCACCCACCCATCAGCCCTATTCACTCAAAAAACCCTACTTGAAAAATGCATTTTAATCTCATATAGAGGGACAATAGAGCCCCTGCTGAAGGGATTCTGTACAAGCATTGGATCCCGGCCTCCAGCTTATTATTTCTTCTTTCCCAATAGTTATAGTTTAAAAATGTGTGTGGATAGCACTCCAGTATTAGCAGTAGTGGTTGCGATCGTTGGCTACGTTTACACTGAACGATTATCATTCATTTTCGCTCGTTTAAATAATAAGCGTTCTGTGTAAAAGGGCCTTAAGCCGGGGCCAAGTATCAAACAGCACATCTTCCCAACACAATATGAGAAGACAGAGAAAATCAAGCTTAAAGATGGGTGGCTGTCCTACAGTAAATGGAAAATGACTCCTCTTTTGCTAATTGGCCTTTTCTCCTCTATGTATGTTCCTGCAAAGGGATATAATCTGAAATATGTTGCATTATGCTCCAGTATGGAACGGGACATTCTGCTGTAAGAGACGTCTATTCTTATCATTTTCAGGTTGCAAAGTCTTTATTAATTATAAGGCATTAAAAATACAGTGAAATCTCTCCATAAGACCACCTCTTTGAGAAGACCACCTCCTTATTCAGACCAAACTTCTTGTGACAAATTTTCAGTTCAGCCATTGTAATAACTGATGGTCTTCAATCTTCTTTGAGAAGACCATCTCCATAAAAGACCATTTTTGCAATGCTATCTTGAGTGGTCATCTCAAAAAGGTTTCACTGGAATACTTTAAATCAAGCGTAACCCAGTAGTTGTAGGTTCCTCGTAGAATTTTTTTGAATCGTAGTTTCTCAGTTCCTTATTCTGGACATATAATTGACTGAGAATATCCAGTAGAGACAAAATAGAGTTAAAATATTTTTCAGGTCTATAAATTCTCTTGTTAATGTAAGATTTGTATATTTACGGGGTTTGTCTCCTTATTCTTGGAAATTGCCCATCTGAGCCGGAATGCTACTGATAATCTATAAATTCAAAGACGTCATTTCAAAAAGTACTGAGAGGATCTACCTCTGTAGTTCACTTCCATACAGTAACAACTTCACACAAGCCTTCCAAACATGTTCTAGATGTTTTGTAGACATTACATTGACAAGTATTATTTAGTACATATTAGCCCATAGTTATCTATCAATGAACCTAAGCTAGGCTCATAATTTGATGCAAAGAACAGTGCTTGACTTGACTTCGTTGGGTTCACCAGAGAAAACTTTGTAGTTATCCTTGTACACACAGGACATATCATCAGTAAGGCGTAATAGATCTAGACCCTGCACAGTCAACGCAAAATGAGGATGCCGTCTGCTGGAGCATTTGGGCTTATTGAGGTGTCTGAGGCTGGGCTCACGGGGAATCCTTTAGTACTCTGGTCAGCCAATCGGACCTTGACAAAGAATGTAGAGGGGAATTAGCATTGATCAATGTTTGCTCTAATACAAAAACTTCCCACTTCATCCTTCCAAGGTACATTAAAAAGTAGCGGCAGTGATGATACACATCTAGCACATTAACACAAACATGATAAAATCACATGGGCAACAGAATAGAATTAGCTCAGTGACTTACAAAGCTTTAGTTGGGATCAGATTTGTGGCTTCTGCATGTTATGTAAAAAAAACAGTATATAATGTAAAGTGAAACAAGCTGGATAAATGGTATATTAAGTATTCCTGTAGTAGTAATGACTTCTTATATATATCAGATGTTTATTTCACTCGAACAAACTTTTGAATGCTTTCATGTATTTTAAAATTGTTGATGGGATTCATATTATAACCACTTTCATATTTAGTTCAATAAGCTTTGGGTAGATATGGGTGAGATATGGAAATTTCTGACTTAGAGCAGCTTCACATGGACATATGTGCTTTTGCGCATGCCTCAGTGCAATGTATTTGTGCTATGTACAAAGCTTTTTTACATGCATAACAGTGCATTTAACTGTACTTTATTATGCACGCAATGCATGTTTATTTGCATGCGGCAGACATACACACCCTGATTTAAATGGCTATTTAGCCTAATCAGTTTCAGATGTGTCCTTTTTTTTCACAGAAATGTGCAGTACATCTGTGCATGCATTGCTTGTGCATTTGCACACCTCCTATAGGCTTCTATGGGGACACCTGGTGCGCAAATGCAGACAAAAATAGAGTTGGTTCCATTTTTTGCACGCACAAAATTGGGAAAGAACAACAAACCTATTGCAATCAATGGGTTCTGTTTTCTGTGTTTTGCACACGTAAATTTTACACACGCAAATACGCTCATGTGAAGCCGCCCTTAAACTGAAGGAGCAGAGATCTTGATTGATTTTTAGTCAGCGAGGGTCTTGCCTAATGGTAGTTGCAGTGCTTCTATTCAGCATGCTTAAGTAAAATGTAAGGGCTCATGCACACCATGGCATTATGTCTTTGCTTTGTATGGAGCCATAATAGGGTTGTCATACAGAACATTTCTGTAAATATGGCACCTAACAAAGCCTGTACACCAGTGCACGAAGGCTGTACAGCTCCACAATAAGGGGTCGTATGGCCTCCATACATTGCTTGCCTAGGGGCCCACTTCATTATGCTTGTGAGATGCTGTTGACATGCCTGGTACTGGTGTATCTTGTCGACACCGTCAGTATGGCTTGGGCTGTCTGAGCTAAAGCTAACGCCCACAACACTTCTCATTGGCTGCCAGAAACACACCTTCTGTCCACAGGCACGGCCACCTGCAATGTTTTGCTGGCATGTAGGAAAGCAAGAAGCCGGCAGCAAGCCGGGATGGCAGGACCTGAGAGAGTATAGGAGGCAGCTTCAACCAGGAAGGAAGGCTTACCTTTGGTAAGGGCAGGGATTTTCAGTAACTTTCCACCTGTCATTCTCACTGTTACCAGGCCACACAGCACACTTCACAGGGGGAACACATCTCACCTCTTCCGGCTGCAGCCTGTAATTCACCGCTGACCCCTGGGAGTTCAACAGTCGCAGACATCTGTGCTTTCGCGCCTGGACACTGTCACATAGCGCGAACGCCGGCAACCGGCCGGCGGGGGGGGGGGGGGGGATGCAGAATTGGGGGGTGTAGGGTGGGATCAGGTTCTTCTTCACTTATGCAGTAACAAGGAGAGAAGGGGAGAAGCCGCGGTGAGTGCCGCTACAGAAAGTTGGAAGCTTAGAGGGGCATTAACAGGGCGGAACAAAGACATTACCTGTCACTTTGCAGCTCTCCACCCATACTTCTGGTGGAGACAAGATACACCAGAACCGCCATGCCTTAGAACCACTTAATAGTGCCATTAATCCTTTATAGTGACACCACCAGCTCTTCACTGGATGGTGGAAATTTTGTGGCCTCACCAGACCAGAGTAATAGCAAGCACTGGACTTGTAAAATATAAAATTGGCTTCTACCTCATTGTTTCATTCTGTTTTTTGCCTTCCTCTGGATCAACATTGGGGGGTAAAAGGGTATGAAACAAGTTAAATTTGTTTGTCCTTCAAATGCACATTTGCTGATTTTATGTGGGTTTTATAAAGGTTAAATTTTACATATTTATAGTGCAGTTTATTTGCTTTTTCTTTCAAGTGTTTTATTAGTTTGCCTGTTATACCAGCTTTTATATGATTACTTTTATGTATTATGCATGAATATTTATTTTCTTATTATTTGTATTAGTAATTTAATAGTTTTCCATGTATTTGTTTTATCATTTTTTAAATTATACCAAATATAGCATTATATGTAAAGTAGCAAGCAGATATTCACTTTCACTACACATTTCCTTTTATGGTATTTTTATGTATACTTTGCCATACAATATAATACAGTATGCTCTGCACTAGGATGCACTTTGATGTGAAAATGTAATAAAATAACTGCATAACTTTATTGCACCAAGGATTCAAGATATATTTTTATTAATACATGTACTTTAGAAAAGGTCACAGCTGATATTTAGCACAGGTTGCATGTGGTGTGTATGACTAGTTGCATGTGACTTCTAGTGAGGGTCAGTTGCATCACGGTGCTATATGCAGATAATTTACTTAGTGCATGCATGACTGCCTACATGAGTGAAAATAATTACAGATAGGGAAAGTCTTTGAAGAAACATTAATTTATCATCCCTGAACAGCAAGACTGAAACAATCATCATCAATCTACCGATGAATATTATCTGGCATCTTCATCTTCCTAGTAACCCAAACTGGATGTGCCAGACCTCCTAGTCATGTAATTGCCATTATCCGATCTTTACAATAGACTCCGTATTGCTATGGCATCTAAATGGCTGCCATGTAATGCTACTGTACATTACCTTTGCAGTGACTACTACTTGGAATATGACTGTCCGGCTACGGCTTTCCACAGCGGAGTCAGCCGTTTGCCGCAGCAATTCCAATATGAAATTTACAAAATTCTTCATGTATTATGATTTTCAGTTTTATAATCTGCCCATAAAAAAAAGTTTACTTGTCCATGATTCTTTGTTAAATTATAACCCAGCTCTCCTCCGGGCAGTCAAGTGTAGTTTTCTTTGATTAATAACAGAAGTCCATATCTTCTTCACTTATGTTTATCACATATGTCGTATCACACTCATAATGTGCAAATGATATTAGCAGCTCCATTTATAAGCTATAGACTATTTCTATTGCCCTTTAAATTAAAGGGGTTGTCCCGCGCCGAAACGGGTTTTTTTTTTTTTTTAACACCCCCCCCCCCCCCCCCCCGTTCGGCGCGAGACAACCCCGATGCAGGGGTTAAAAAAACAACCCGCACAGCGCTTACCTGAATCCCGGCGGTCCGGCGTCTTCATACTTACCTGCTGAAGATGGCCGCCGGGATCCTCTGTCTCCGTGGACCGCAGGGCTTCTGTGCTGTCCATTGCCGATTCCAGCCTCCTGATTGGCTGGAATCGGCACGTGACGGGGCGGAGCTACACGGAGCTACACGGAGCCCCATAGAGAACAGGAGAAGACCCGGACTGCGCAAGCGCGTTTAATTTGGCCATCGGAGGGCGAAAATTAGTCGGCACCATGGAGACGAGGACGCCAGCAACGGAGCAGGTAAGTATAAAACTTTTTATAACTTCTGTATGGCTCATAATTAATGCACAATGTATATTACAAAGTGCATTATTATGGCCATACAGAAGTGTATAGACCCACTTGCTGCCGCGGGACAACCCCTTTAAGTTTACATGTGATAAAGAGTAATCCAGGATAACCTGGTGACTTTTATGTTTTAACAAACCACATAATCAGTCATCAGCTTCTGCCCACAATTTGTAATATGTCATTTGTGAATTGTGAAATGCACACGTCTCAGACACTTCTGTTTTACACTCTCTTGAACCCTTTCTAAAAAATGTACAAAAACCACATCCCAATGACACAGGCATTAAAGAGCCTACATTTATTACATCACTTGTGTAGGTGGCTTTTATTGCACAATGGATATGATATAATTGAATGTAGGGAAAAGGTCAATAAAGAACTCATATGATCTACTGATTCAGGGAGGGAAGGGGAACAAAGTCCCTGCAAACGATATTGCAAAGAACTCATAGAACTTCTCAGGGGAAACCCACAAAATAATTACAAATTATCCAGATTTAAGGCTGGTTTCAGACGAGCGTATAAATACACGTCCGTAATACAGATCCGTATTACGGATGTGTTTTGAAAGACATTACATCTGTATGTCATCATTTTCATCCATATTTTCCTCTGTGTTTTTATTGTTTTATATTGGGCAAATACTGATTTGTATTTGCCTAATAGAAAAGAGTACAAATATGGAGGCAAATAGGCAGAAATTAGATGCTGCATTTTCAAAAAGAGGCCGAAATAATGTGACCATTTGATTAGCCCTGTAAACTTACATTAGGTGATCTAGTACAGAGCAAAAATATGCTAGCATGAAAGTGGCATAAAGGGGTTTTATCATAAAAGAAAAAAAAAATTCTATACTCGCCTATTCCTCCACAGGCAGACTCCTTACCACATCTTCTCTTCACTGGTGTTAACCAGTCCCCCGTGTCAGCTCACCAAAAGTTGTCTGCATTCTCTTCTCCTTGCTATGAAGCTAGCATACTTTGCATTCTCCTTTCGGCACATCAGTGAAGGTCATGTCCCTGTGACGTAGTGTTCACTGGCTAGGAAGGAACGCTGATCTATTTATTGCAGAGACAGCAGGCATGCGCAGTCTCTGCAATAGCCCGGCACTGCCTGCTAGGCTTTGAACTGTGACGTAACGTACATTGCCAGGCAGGAAGGAGACTGCCTATGAATGTGCGTAATGTCACAGGAAACAGAAGAATCAGCCAGCTAGAGGTGAGGTGACCACCTCTTTCCACCGGGACTGCAGGAGACAGGAGCAAATTAGTGAGGAGCAGATCTGGTAAGTAGTCTGATGAGGGAGGAATAGGTGAGTATAGAATTTTTGTTTTTTAATGACAGACAGAAACCCCTTTAAAGGGAATTTGTCAGCCCAAACATTTGTCAGCCCAAACTCAGAATTAGCAGAGATTTAAGTGAATAAAATACTTACAAGTTATACTGAATCTATTCCCATAAAACTTTATATCAATCTGCTCAGCTCTTCCTGCTCTATAACATGCTGCCTGCAATTTGGACAGTGTATTGAAGCTGAGAGATTCCCTTTAAAACACCCTTGCAAAAAACTTCCACCTTCATTCAATTTCTTCATACTTTTACCTTTAAGTTAACCATATAACTGGTCAGAATTGTGTATCTGTGACAAAAAACTCTCAAGGAAACAGTTATAAGGGTGCAGAGAAAGCACCCATGCCATGTAGCTCAAGAGGTCTGAAAAGGTGGTCACACGTGTAGACTACTGCATAATGAATTTCAATGAGACTTCCAGAGATAGTCGAGTATAAGCACTCGGCTATCTCCAGCAGTCCCATTATAATAAATGGGGTTGTAGTGTACACATGTGGCCACCAGTCCATTAACTTGAGGTCGCTCAGAACTCTCAGTGGTCAGAAACTTTGCTCAGATAGTTATTCCCTATTCTGTGGATAAAGTATAACTTATTACTGTCAGATAATGCCTTTAAGATATTTTAGCCCTAGCTAAAACAGAACATATATTACATTCAGCTACAAAATACATAGTCAGCATAAGAATGCTGAAAATTTCATGCTTTCTGTAGATAATGTATAGTCTTTTACATTAGTTCCCATTTTCGTGTCTGAAGAAGTAGAACTGTGCAAGAAACAAGCTCACATTTCAAGGAGTGACTAAAGACAGCTGTGTAGAAGTCAACACTAGTTTACAGCCATGATTTATATTTCCATCTCTCTCCAACAGGTTCTGATCAGCTGATTGGGGGTCATTTGTAAAAAACAGTATTGCAAACAATATTATAGAATTAAAGTGGAATGAAAGCACTTTATAGACAGGTTCTATTGTCTGTCTGCTATTTTCTCTGGTTGTGTTTAATGGGATTCTAGAGGTTTAGAAAGCATGGCTGCTTTGTGATAGACAGGTTGGTTTCCAAGATGGCTGACGCGATCTTCAGACTACCTAATCCATACACTGCATGGTAGTGTTAGACTATCAATGCACTATATCTGCTCTCTGATGGCTAGGGTTGCTCACATGATCAGTGCTGGCCAAATCAGAGAGTAGTGCATAGTGTGCATAAAGTATTGTAGTTAGAAAATTGCAACAGCCATCTTGACTAGCCAAAATCGGGTCCCAGAACTGGTGGGTCAGATGGCTGGCAGAGAAGAACTACTGCAGGTTTTGCCCCTCGCCCCCTCTGATCCCAGGACAGAATTTTGTCCCAAAACCAGAGGGTCGCTTTAAAGAGGTTTACCAGGGCTACACACTGATGGCTAAGGGTAGGCCATTAACGTGTGACAGGTGGAGGTTACCAGAAAAGGCCCTATATACTATGATCTCCCTTATGGTGGGCCATACAATAAGTTTACAATTGAGGTACCTCTTCAAAGGCACTCTACCTCTCCAGTCTTTTGTTATCTATAAGATAAGATAAGTGGTGCCTGGAGTGTCAGTGGACCACTTCTCAAATTCCCTCCATTCCAATTATAAGCCTATTCCTCTCAAAACAATGGGTAGATTTATTTAGTTAAATATCACTTGTGTTGAGCGAACCGAACCAGTCGAGTCGAATTCTGTTTCAGGTCAAGCTTAGCTAAAAGTTTGGGTTGTGGCGAACCTGAAACTCACCTGATTTGTTGTGGCTAAATGGGGAGAATGAAGGGGTTAGCACTGCTACCTTGCAGCACTGGGGTCTTAGGTTCAAATCTGATTGCAGAGGCTTCTTCTTCTGTCTTCGTCTTCTTTCCAAAATTAAGCAAATCGACCAAACTACAACTTCAAAAGTTTGCTCATCTCTAATGACTAGTGTTGGCATTCACTAGATAAGTTTTAGATCTCACAGAAGAGAATAGTGAATATCAAGTACTGCGCTATTTTGTCCAGTAAAATGACAGACATCATGATAAAAACAAGATGGACACCATAATAGTCAATGGAGTCCATTGCAAGTCATTGGTGTCCATTATATAACAGATCTGGCACACCGCAATTTTCATTGCTCTACTCCTATAATGGAGCCAAAGAACGGAACTGATTAGCGCAGACGTGAATGTGGTTTTAATGATGCCTAAATCAAATCCCTAAAAGGGAGTCTCTTATTGTCTGGCTATTCACTAATTCAGGACTGTGCATTTGCTCTGTCTGAATCTTTGCAGAGTTTAATATTTTAGTAGATATGTGGTTCTCAATTTTGTAATGTTTCTTGCTGCATTATAATAAAACGCTATTTGTAAGTTAATGATTTTTTTTTCTTAAAATCTCTTCATCTGCAAATTCTTGTAACGAAGTATTTCAGACTCTGCCAAATGCAGGAAATCATCAAAATCCAACCCACTGGGAAGTTAATGTATAACTCCAAGAAATGATTCTATAAAGAGAGAACATAAGTACAAAGCATATTAACTCCTGACAAGCAAAAAAAACCTTGATAAAGATATCTAGCTAGTTAGTGCCGCCGATTTTATGGCTGAGGAACTGGACGATAGGTGTGTCCAGGACAGCAAATCACAAGCCAGTGAAATTATAATGGGATATACAGATCATTATCAAGTCCAATACCAGTTCACACGCAAGATGCAGTCCTGCCCTGTGCAAACAGCACTCACAGCCGAAGGTTTCTAGCTTCACGCCTATGTGGGCAACCCAGAAGTAAAACTCAAATACGAGATAATTGGATTTTGCAAACACTGGTGGTAAAAATTTAGAAAAGTCATTTCCTTTAGTTCAGAAGTATAGTAGGTCATTATAATTCTGCAGTCTGTATAGAAGCACAAGTTCCAGCAAGTAAGATAATAGAGCTGAACAGCGGCAGGTCCTAGTTGCAGACCTGCAAGAAAATCATCATAATGGCCACCTGTATTCTGTCTAAAGCACAATAGACACAGGTTGCAGTAAGAAAAATTAATGGTATATTAAATTGCTCCGTTCTTAAACTTATTAGGAAACTATTATGTTAATACATTTTCCTAATATGCAAGACTATGTTCCTTTTTGATGGACCTAGGCTTCGGGTTGTGCAATGGACACTATGGTAGTTTTCTAGTAAAAATGATGCAAGACTTTTTTTTCATTCCATATGGAAATTTGGTGAATAAAATATATTTTTAAGTGTGGATAAACATTTCTGCTGTGGTCATTGCTGTTTTAATTAAAGGGATCCATTCTCATAATCTTGAGTTTGGGGTAGATTATTTCTATTTTCAGGAACCTCTGGGTCTCCATGTCCTGTGAACATTCTCATGCAAATAGAAAATGAAAATAACTACTGCATCTATTGCTGTTCCGCAGCCAATAACTTCCATTTTAAGTTTCCTGTTGTAAGTCTGTTTAAGTCCCAGTTCAAGGACACCAGAGCATCTAGTTGGGTGAAAATAGCAAATTTAGAAAATATCCAAGGTCTGTGGGAATTGTAGACTCTAATGTTAATGAAGAAAAAAATAACATAAAGAAAGTTTTATTCTCTCTATATTAGTAATGTTATTGAATGAATCAATCAAGTTTATCTATTTTGTATATTATCTATCTAACACTGAATGGTCAATTTATAAAGGCCCATTTAGACAATGATTCTCACTCAGAATTTGCTCAAAGCCGTCTTTTGAGCAACAACCGTTGCGTCTAAATGCACAGACATCGTACAGTTTTCGTGCACGATTCGTTCCTCACTCAATTCTAGTTTTCTAGAAATGAGCAATGAACTCTCATCAGCGGTGCAGGCTGTTATCACAGTCGGCAGCGCTGCTAAGATTCTTTCAGCTCGTGTCCCACTGGTAGTTCACAGCGGGCCGCGAGCTATAAGCGCAGATAACATTACAGATGTTTGTTCATGCACAGCAGCTGTAGTGTTCAGCAAGAGATAGCGGCAGTCTCCCGCTCCGCCTGCATAGCTCTTTAGTAGCTAATTAGCTACTATAGACTATGCAAAAATAATCGCTTTAAACTGTCACTCAAACTGTTGTTTGAGCAATCATCTTTCAGTGTAAATGGGGTATTAGACATTTGCCACTAGTAGCGCGTTGAACCTCTTTTGGCATTCAGAATAGCAGCAATACATTGTGACATAGATACCACCAGGTGTTCAACTTGCTCCAAAGGAATACTGGCCCATGCAAACAGGAAACGTCTTGCAAATTAGCTGGAAGTACTGACATGCTCTGATAAGCTGACAAGAAGGTTTCATCGAATCATGCTGCTTGTGCCAAATTCCATCCCTCCTCCCATCAGCACGGTGCAACAGAAATCTGGATTCATCTGACAAGCAATATTTTTTCACTGCTCAATCATCCAGTCTTTGCAGGCTTTTGCCCATTGGATAATGGTAAAAATTATCTCGGATATCTAATAAAGGTACGCTTTTTTCTACCTCTCTACTACGCGGTGGATCTCCTCCTTACATCAAGCACCTTTTGTACGTGCTGCTGATCCCTCTGTTGTTTGCATATTTTTACCCATTGGAGTCTTACCATTTTTTAGACAGCAATCGTACTTTAACTGCTCATCTGCTGTTATAGCATATCCGAGCTAAGGAATGATGAGTTGTTCATTCTGAGACATTAGTTGGAACACCAGCATTGTGTTTGGTTGCAATTTGCATGAAACTGTCCAACCTATTCATCAGAACAATTTCAACATCCTTTGACGCCTTTCATCAAAGATTGGCTCATGTCTACAGGATCTCCTTTTGTTGGATGTTTTTCCTCAATTATACCCTGCTTGGTTTACTCTCTACACTGTCATATGAGAAAACCCCATAAGGTTGGCAGTTTTTGATTTACTGGCCCCAACTAGTTACTATCTGCGTCTCATTGGAAGTTGCTCAGATTGCTGGATTTTCGCATTCTAATGTGGATTCACACTGAAATTAGTCCACGGAAAACTTGCTCACCTGATTTTATGTTGCACTTCAAGGTCACGGGTCTCATTTCCATATAGAGAAAGTCCAATAGTGAAAGATCCGGCGTCTCCAATAAAAGTCCAATAATATCGATCTATCCTAATGTCAGACTGGACAACTTTTGTTGACAATTTTGACAGCCCACCTTCAACCAGGTACATGTCCACCCATTATAAACACTGCTGACTATTGCATTTTCTGGAGGCTTACACACAGTCTGATCATTTTGAGGTTCTCTTTTCAAGTCATCTCAATGATCCGTTGCCATATTCCTCTGCATAGAGGAAGTTCACCATCTCCCTTAGGGACGATTACGTGTAAGCTTGATACTAAAAAAAGAAAAGTGAGGGAAAGGTTGTATCCTAATAAACTGTACACATTGAGCTTCTCATGAAGCTTGAAATAATTCCTTGAACGTTACTGAGTAGGAGTAACAGCAGGGGACTCCAATCCTGGACGTCTTATTGTCTACGTGCATGTGAAACTCGAATCAAGTGAGCAGGATTCTGTTTGTTATCAAATGTGTAACGGGCTTCTGGGAAATGACTGGCGGTTACTCTGGTTCATTTCTCATTAGTTTTCTTTAGCACTTGTAAGTATCTGGATGTTGTTTCTCATCTACTGCAGTTTTTAGAGGCTTGACTTCAAGCTTTGGGGCCCCAATACAAAATCCGAGGCAAGGCAGCTTTATCTTATGTAACAGAAGCAAAGGGTTTAGGGGCAACAAATACCTCTGAACCTTCTAATGTCATGTTGCTGAGCTCTGGTTTTCAGTTGGTGACAAAATTATAGGAAGCATGTCAAGGCGACATACTTACTTTAGATTCGGATATCTGTATAATACTTTATCAAAGCTCAAGAAATTGATACACCAATAGCCAACAATCTCCAAAATACAAATGCTGTTGGATTTTGCTAAGTGACAAAACTGGACAGAACTCGGATGAAAAAATTGTTCTTATGAATGAGCCCTTAAGATGGAGCAATGATTTTTTGATTGTGGTCATTACAACTCCTTAACTATATATGTGTTTACATGGCTAGCTGCCTCTTTATGGTGTTGTCATGTTGGTAATGAAGTTGTCAGAGGGGTCACATGACTGATGCCATGTTGAGTCTTATTTGGTTCTCCTGTGCATCACACAGGACTAATCATGGCCATACAGTACCATAGACATAAGGGATGACTTACCTAGACCAGCGTTTTATACACCAGCAAGCGTAAAGACAGTGCTGTATTAGTGTATTTTTGGGCCATCTGTGTGCCAGAATATGACATCTAGCTACAAGCTGATGTAGACTCCATCTAAAATGTATGCCAATGAGCCGTGTAAACACAAGCATCACCTCCCTTGCCACTTTTTAAAAGTGGCGAGAATGTTATAAATTTTGGTGCAAATATGGCGTGCACCAAAGTTTGTGACTTCCAAGTGCTAGCAATATGGTGTAAATACTTTAAATTCCCCCACAGACACTAATGCTGTAGATCTCCAGGCATTATGGCTTTGACGTAACAAACTTGTAATAATCCAGAAATGACATACAAAAGCCTCCATCGCTCTTACACCTGTTGCACACACCTAACAGGACAACAGCGCTTTTAATTCACCCAAAAGCCAGGGCTCTATAGTCAATGGGGTCTGCCGGCACTGTTTGGTTCCTCCCCGAGACGAAGCCTTTTGGCAGCGCGGATTCCCCCTTTCCTGCACCCCGAACGGAGCATGAAAGTGGAGCCCCGAGCGCAGATGTGAAACTACCCTTTCTGCACTCTTCAGTGAACCTTGGTTGGGAATCAATAAACTAATAAATAACTAATAAAATTAGAACATGTATTGAGCCTGAAAATATTACTTTAGTGCAGAAATCTGCTACCCTACAAGTTTGATAATCTGAATGATATAAAACACAAGTGTAATTAAGTGAAAGAGTAAGTTTGTAAATACATTGCATTACTTATCTAACTGATCCTGAGTTACAGCATATTTTAAAGTCTAGAGCTGCATTAACAGTACTGGGTACTTCAGAGCTGAAATCTCTAAGTATTCCATACTAGCTCAGTGAATAGTGCAGTATGCTGTGCTATTTAATCTGGTGTTTTATGCCAGATCTGTGCTGGTGGCTCAGAACGGCATCTCTGGTGCAGATGTGAACATTCACTAATATGCTAGGGATGTCTATGGCTCAGCTTGTCAACTCCTTCCAATGACAACCAGCAGAATTATGACTGCAGCTCCAGACTGTAATTTACAAACTTGTATGGCGGTTTTACAGTGAAAGCTACTCAGGTTTTTATGTAGTTAAGTTCTATATGAACTGCCATAAACCAGATAATGACCAATAAAAAGGCGATGCATTGGTGGATGTAACTATGTCCAAGCCCTTTCAGTATGTAAGATAACCAGGGTTATTTTAGTTTGTCTGCATGCACACGTATAAATGAGCACTTACAGTATATACATCTGGGAAACCTGCCAGGTTGATGTTCATTCGTTGCGTTGCTCTATACATCTAGGCAATCTGCCAAATGAATACATTTCGAGAATAGTAAGTTATATATTAGCACTCTTAGCAGACAATATGCAAATTATGGAGCAAGCTGCTTTATTCTAAGACTGAACTGCCTGCAAATACATTCTTAGCCACAAAAGAAACTTGTTCAACAAATGAAGGATTTTAAGAGTCAGCAAGAAACAATGATCATATGTGGTTGGAGACACAATGTGACTTAGAGGTTGTGGTGTTTGCAGACTCAACACATGGTGTGTATACTAATGATATGAATAAGGGTTAGGCCTCCTTCCCACGAACGGATTTACGCCGCGTAAATTCGCGGCAAAAATCCGCTGCGTTGCCCCCTGCTATTAGGTTCTATTGAACCTAATAGCACAATGCTCACGATGCGTAATTCCACCGCGGAACTTCGCACCGTGAAATCTCCCGTCCTCACCCGCGGCATGCTCTATTTGCCACGGGTGTACGCGCTGACGGCTTCCATTGCAGTCAATGGAAGCCGTCCGTTCACGCTATCTCCTGCTGTAACACAGCGGAAGATAGCGTGAAAAAACGCTGCCCCGCCTACCGCCGCTCGTCATATGACGCGGTCGCCGCGTCGCGTGACACGGCCGGCCGCGTCATGTGATGCGGTGGGCGTGTCACATGACGCGACGGCGGTGGGCGGGGAAGCGTCTTCACACTATCTTCCGCTGGTAAGTATGGGGTCTCTGGGGGGTGCCGTGACGGGCTTCACTGCGGAATATTCTGCAGCGGAGTCCGGCACGCTCGTGTGAAGCCGGCCTTATACAGTATTATGATGTATTAGATGGCAGAAGTATCTTGTTGAGTAACACAAAAGGAAAGTGACAACATGACAACGGAGTAAGACCGGTTTTACATCTGCGCTGGAACCAATGGTCGGAGGTTCTGTCACAGATCTGGCTCAAAATACTGGAAGAAAAAGTGTTTGTGTGGTTCTTTTCCTATCATCCAAAAGCCGGTCAGCTGAGCAGACCCGATTATGGCCAATGGGGTCTGTTGGGTTCTGCCCTGAGACGGAGATATTCGGCCACAGGGATTCTCCTTTCCTGCTCACCGAAAGGAGCAGGAAAGTGGAACCCCTAATGCAGATGTAAAACCACCCTTATGCTATTGTCAGCCACCAATCTGATCATTGGAGTATCTCCTATAGATACTCATGACTGGCTCATGACAGAGCTGCTTGGTTAATACTAAAGGACAGGTTTGCACTTGGATTATGGTAATGGTGCTTATTGGAACATAAGGAGATATAACTCCATGGTCATAAGTGCATCTTAAAGCTTCAAGCCTTCAATTAGAAATCTATAATGGGGTCCCTGAACTACCATGGTTCATTTATAATACTCTTATGTGGCAGAGGGGCCTTTGGGCACCTCAGCCAGCAGGGTCTGAATGCAACTATAATCTTTTTACCCCTATTGTTAAGAAAGATTAGCAGTATGCGAAAGTTGCTTATATCCAAAAGTGGGTGATTTCACATATACATTTTTCTGGCAGTTTTTTCATGGGTGCAGTTTTTTTTAATCCAAACCCAGAATGGATTAAAAACATATGATGAATATAAAAGGAAGAACTTTTTCATCCTGCTGAATCCACTTCTAGCTTTTCTCTCAAAAACTGCATCAAAAACTGTTTCACATGTCACGTATCTGATGTGGACTTTCCGCAGGGGAAAACCTGCAGCAAATACTCTTTAAGGCCTTAGTCAGACGGGCGTTTTTTCGCGCGATTTGCGCATGCGCATGCGATTCGCGCATATATAGAACCAATGGTTCGCTATGGTATCGGTCACATGTCCGCTTTTTATGCGGATATGCGATAAATTATAGGACATGATGATTCGCAGATCGCGCCTAATTGCGTTCGGCGCTTTATGTGCGCACCAAAATCATTTTTTTTGCCGGTCAGTCTAAGTTTCATGCGCATTTTGATGCGCACGGCGATTTTTCTCCGGTCAGACGGGCTTTTTGCTGCGACGATTAACGCGGCTAGGTTCAGATTTTTCCTGCGATTTTTCGCCTCCGGTCACGTGATTTGCGCATGCGACATGCGATGCGCAAATCGCGCGAAAAAACGCCCGTCTGACTAAGGCCTAAATCCGCAGTGGTGAAATCCACACTCAAATGGTGACCACATTCATAATTGGGGAAATGCTGCAGATTAACACTTTCAAGGGTTGAAATCCACAGAATAAGGGTACATGCACAGGGCTCTTCAAAATTTGCGCCCCAAGATTTTCGGGTGCAACAAGCATTGGATAGCGCTCGGACATACCATTTGTGTGCTGTCCAGTGTGCTGAACACAGTATACACTCATCTGAAAATCAGATAACAATAGGGCATGCTGCGATTTGTTTTTTTTTTAGTCGGACTACCATTCTGATTAATAAAAAAAGCCAGTGTGCATACAACCATAGAAATTAATGGGTGCTATATCCTTCCAAAAATGCAACTGAGGTTTTTGATGCAACTTTTTAATCCAAGGTGGATTCAATAAGAAGGAGAGGTACTTTATGTCCTTCCTTTATATTTCCCATCCCTCTTGAATTCACATATTTGTACATTGGCTAAGAAATACGGAGGCACATTCAGAAAATTTTTATGCTAGT
Source organism: Eleutherodactylus coqui (assembly GCF_035609145.1). Lineage (NCBI taxonomy): Eukaryota > Metazoa > Chordata > Amphibia > Anura > Eleutherodactylidae > Eleutherodactylus > Eleutherodactylus coqui. Next base: position 162,606,177 of record NC_089839.1, on the reverse strand, counting down.
ATCTGCGTAAAAAGTCGTTAATTCTTGTGCAAGGGGTTATTTGCACAAAACTTTGCAATTTTTCTTCATTATGCACTGGCACTGATACTTTTTGAAAAATTGGGCAGGGCTTGTCTAAAGGGGACATGACCTCCCTGGATGTATAATTTACACCAGAAACTGGTGTAAATTATGCGAAGACTGTACTCCAGGTCGAACCTGGAATACATTCTTGAGAAGGTGCATGAAGATGCCAGTATGTGACCAATACGTAAAGAGGCTTGCGCCTCTTCATGTATGAGATGCATTGTACACCTTGGGAAATTATACTAAGCCCAGCGTTGGAAATGTCAAGCTTACTCTATATGTCTACCATTAGCAAGTTTTGCCCCGTAAAATGCAATAAAAATAAACTATAGAAGGCTTTCCACCTTTACAGAACATTTTAGCATTTTCCCTCCACTGTATAATTGTGGTCTATAAAATGTTCACATCACAGATTCAAGGTCAAAAGTTTGCTGTAGTTTTCAGGAGCCGCACATCCTGTCAAACAGAACTTTCTAAAACTTGTACGTGATTGTACTGCACATTACAATGTATTAACCACAGAGGAGAGATAATGCAGTGTAATTGAATGAGCAATTGTAGTGAAAGGAAATATAATGAATTTCCGATGTTTCTATAGACTAAAAGTACTTTTTGCTGTGTGACAGTCCATGGCAATGCATTGAGGTATGTGATCGTCTCATGTACAGTACATATGCTATAGATAAAAAATAAAGTTGCAAACAACTACTGGAGGTTGCAAATCACTTATCTTGCTATTGCAACTGTCTTTGGATAGCTGAATGTTAGGACAAGGATTTGTTTTGTACATTTAAAAGTACATTTATTATAAATATGCAAAGAAAAAACGGATGTTGAACACAGCAAACAATAAAATTTCAACCCAAATTTTTTCATACTGCACATCTAATTACATCAAAGTTTGTGGCCTTGTGCATTCATGTACACAAGAGGAAGAGCTCACGCTATGATATTCATTGTGTGCTTAATAGGATAAGAGTCAAATAGTGTTTGGGGTGATTTAAACATCATCATCATTTGATTGTCCACCAAGAAAAAAGTTTCATTAGTTATCTGAATTTTGGTTGCAACAGTCATGCTGCTTTTGATGATGTCAGATATCAAGTGGTTTGAGGGTCTAATATTAGATTTGTTGGCTTTCCAATGAGGACAAAGGTTGAGTTGAAGACCTAACCAAAGCTGTTTATCAGTTTATTGCGGAATTATTATCCAGTAATCCTTCCAGATTAGATGCTGAAATATTTATCTTCTCTGTATTAACATTGAAAAATTAAAGAACTGAATGCCAGTTTGGGTGAGTCACTGAATTGCAGAACAGGTTGGTTGTTTCTTCTCAAGACGAATTCTTGGGAGTAGCTCCGGGATCATACTCAAGAATTTCCAGAAAAGCTTTGTGGCAAGACTTTGGACGAATGTATGATTGTTAATTATACTGAAATTATTAGACATTATGTCCTAACTCTGCTACAGGTCTATAAGTACCTCCAACTACTGGGGAACCCAGGGGCCTCTGGCGCCCGCTCTCCCTGATGTCCATATAGTGATCCTATTCATGGCAAGATGGCTATGCATGTGTGTGACATTCTCTTAGGTTCTTAAAGGAGTCACTGATTCAGCTGTCTGCATAACTTCTCTGAATATCAGTGGAGGAGGCCACTGCAGTAATGGCACGCCAAGCCTTATGTTGGATGAGTAACTATGCAATACCTTCAGTGGGCACTACCCCACCACATGGTAAGTGGTCATACAGTGCCTTCACCACTGCCACCATACCATACAGTCCCCATGTATCAGTGTCGCATATTGCCTAAGTAAATACCATAATACAGAGCAGAGCAAGATGGCTAGAAGCAGTTGGTGGAGGGAGGTGTGAAATGAAGTAATGTATGCAAACATCATAAAAAACCTTCTTTGTGATTTGCAACAAAATGCTAGAAAAAAATGTTACACTTATTATTAAGATAATTGGACGATTATTAACACTGCTTTGCATTTCTCTATGATAATAATCTTTATTTATATAGCGCCAACTTATTCCACAGCGCAGCGTTCTATAAATACAATGCAAATAATAAAAGGCTTTAGAAGAGCTTGGAAACATCACTTGAGTGTTTCTCATTGTTTCTTCCCCGATGCATCAAAAAATTATTAGGCATACCTGACTGATAAGGCTACGGTACCCCTTGAGCATTGCCTCAACTAAACGTATGCTCTAACACTATGTAATTAATATTAACATTCATGGTGACCACAATTCTTAGGTGCTAGGCTATGTGTAGTACAGACGTCAGCAAGGGTATCTGATGTATTGTACCTGTGTGACCATACCCCCCTAAGACCAACCCAGATAAGGCTTAGATAGGTTCTACATTGTAGAGATAGAGGCCCCCACTGAATATTTTGCCCATGGATATCCATAAAGGGGTTTCAAGGGAAATACTATTAATGACCTATCATCAGGATCCTTAGATATAGCAGTGCTGAGAGCGGGCTGGAGGATTAGCTGATCAGTAGGAATCCCGAGTGGCGAACTACAGCTGATCAACTATTGATGACCTATCTTGAGGATAGGACATCAATAGCATTTGCCTGGAAAAACTATTTAATCCTTTGTGTTTACATGATTCATAAGACTGAGAACATTGCCCATAAATCCATTTTTTCAACCTCATATCAACTGCATACTAGCATAGTTCACCATTTACCATATGACAGTGAAAGGTAAAAGAAACAGTGACAAGTGTTATACATGTAGATTACCATTTCAAATAGAAAAAAAGTCAAAACAATCATTTACCTCTTAGGGAAAACCTAACCTAAGAAGTCATCAGGTCATATTGGAATAGTCATTTAAATTGTTTTTTTATACTGTTCCAGCATATTTTATTGTGAGCCCAGCCGGTGACCCTGCATATGGTACTAACCTGTGTTGCTAATAATCTCGGAGGCTCGCAGGCGGTCATGCACAGTAGTGGTATTTTTTGTTTGTATTTCCTGTGCCATTGCTTAGCAATAATCCCAGGTACCCACGCCTCCATTGGGGCCAGACGCCAGACGCCTCCATTGATAATGGAGTCCATCTGTGCAGAGTCCACAATAAAAATGAGCATGCTGCGATTTTTCTTCCTCTTGCGCAATACACAACACGTATCCACGTGTGTGAGAGGAAAAAAAAGAAATACATGCGTTTAAATGCCCGTGTTTTACTTTAGATCATCTGCGCAGACGACGATCGCGAGATTCACGATTCAATTCTAATCGTGTGAGACCAGCTCAAGGGCTTATTCACAGCTGCGTATATTGCCCGGCCGGCCGATATATATGCTACCATCTGAGCTGTCTTATCTCCCTCCTTCCCTTTCGCCTGCTCGCTGCCTCTCTCCTTCCCGCCCCTTGTTCGCATCCAGCAATGGGAGGGGCAGGATGGGGCGGAGTCTAGCTCCACCCCCTCCCATTGCAAACAGCCAGAGGGGAGGAGAGACGGCAAGAGGGAGGGAAGGGGATAGATAGCTTAGATGGTAGCGTATATAAACCGACCATAAAAACTGCGTCTGCAATACACTCCTGTGAATAAGCCCTAAATCTCAATAGTCTAAAAATCGGTCGAAAGGGACTAACGGTCAAATAATTGCCCAAATTAGTTGAGTGAATTTAAACAATAGTCATTCGATGTAAACATGTTCATCATCAGGGTGCCAAGCGATAATTCTCCAGTTTTAACTTCCAAAAAAATTGTCGCTGGTTGATCAAAAGCTGTCTGATGTAAAGTTATAGTTACTCATATTAGAATGACTTGCAAACGAATTTGCACGGAGATCCCCTCTATGAACAGTACCTCGTTAATAAACAATCATCGTTCTGTATAAAAGCAAATAGTCGCCTGTCGTTCGTACGCTTCACCGACTTTTCTGAGTGACTATGAACAATACTTGCTCTGTGTAAGGTACCTTTACTTGCTCACATGGCTATAAGGAATTAAGAAACATTTGCATCTACGATAATAGATTCACGTCAGAACCTGAACAACATTAATTTAGGCATAATTATAAATATAGGCAGTAATTACTAATATAGATGAGTAACTGATGCTGTGCAAGTCTTGCTTTGGAATGAAGGAGGCATCTGCATTATTGCTTATATTAGACTGAGGCCACTCTCACACAGGCGCTTGGCAAAACCCCGCGATTTCAATTGCCGCGCTTTGCTGCGATTTCACATTTCTGTGGCGGACAGTGTGTTTTAGTGCGATGAGGTGCGCTGGACGCTGAAAAATAGAGCAGGCAGCGCTCGAAAGCCGCAGCACCACGATCGAACGCATGTCTGCGAGGCCCTATTGACATCAATCGGGGCATTATACTGCAGTAAAAAGTGCACATGTGAGAGCGGTCATAGAGTATTGACATGTGCTCTAAGTTTTAGGGTTCCTTTACACGGGCCGATAGTTGCCTGAGTGATTGCTCAAGAGAGCAATTACGGGTGACTGTCATCCTATGCTGTAAAGAGTGCTCTGTTACTCTTGCTGGGACATTGTGGGGCTTCTGCTGGCCAAAGGCCTACATGTCTATGGCCAGTTGTAGTGCAGAGATGGAAAACACGTGCCAATATGCTTCACGAGGCGCTGCCTGTGCCTAATTGCTCACTATCCCTCTTCATTTGATAATACAGCATATACATGTGCTATATATTCCAGTATCTTTAGTATTCTTTACTATATCTGTAATAAAATTATGCTTTCAGACAACTTTCATAAGAGTGTGGTGCTGGGATGATAGTTGGACTACTTTTCCGTAGCTCATGATCAATGGGCATATGTGGTCACAGCGTAGGAGTAGTGCCTTCAGATTGATATCTTATGTGACAACTTGATTTTATCCACACACAACCACCATTATAAATGTATTTACGTGTCATTCATGTGTCACCATACTCTAAATTCTCTATAAATATACAATTAAATAGACAAAATGTTCTAATAATGATATGCACTGTTATGTAATCTGTCTTCCTGTTCCTTATCAGGTGAAAGAAAGTAATGAGTATACAGGGGTATTAGGAAATGTGCTCACTGTTCTGTCACTACGTACCCTCCCTTGACAAACATGATTAATTTGCTATATCCTCAGTAACACTAATATCATTACATCATACTCTGCCTTGCAGTGGTTATCCGTATAGAGATTAGAATTACTGGAATGCAAGTAAGATATGGGACTTTTTCAAAGTTTGCCTACAATTTGATAAAACTTTTGAAATGTAATAGTGACATGTCAAAAGTTTTGATTAGTTGGGGTTCGGGTGCTGAGACCCCCAAAGATTAATAAAATGCTGGGGCGGAAGTGTTCATCTTAGTGCTTAGATGAGCATTTTGCCTGGGAGACAAAAGGGTGTGTGTTAGAGAGTCTATGGGTAAGTATGTCTTGGCTAAGGTCAATCAAAAACAAAGGGGCCCAATGCTCATCTGACTGCTTCTGCCCTTTTATTTTAGCTAGCAGTTGGGGTCTCAGTATATAAACCACCAACTTCTTAGCTGTCACTATGACATGGGAAAAGTTTTGTGAAACTTTAGGTTTACTTTAAGCTAACCAAAACTTTATACATTACATTGTCTGTTATTCTATACCAATGACTCAGCATCTGAAGTCTCCGCAGCCTGCTTGAAGTGGAGGATAATCTTGTATATTTATAAAATGACCACATTATTTACTATTTTCTAGGAAGAAACAGCAACCATGGTAGACACGGAGATGCCATTTTGGGGGATGAATTTTGGCATGAACTCAATGGACCTGTCTGGCCTTGAGAGCCATTCCCATGACTTTGACATTAAACCATTTGCAACAGTGGACTATACAAGTATTTCTGCTGCCCATTATGAAGACATTCTAGAAGATAAGAACTTCCTGTACCGAAATGACCAGATGGACGCTGATTACAAGTATGATTTGAAACTACAAGACTGCCAAAGTATGCTGACTCATTTCATGTTCATCATTATTCTCTGGAGTCTTGTATAATTACCTTCATGTAATACAATGTAATTGCTCACTAATATATAGGACATTTTATATACAGGCAGTCTCTATGTCCTACAGGCGTAAAAAATGCATCATTAACTTAGTGTAAGGCCTCTTTCACACGGGCGACAGCGTTATTGGCGCTACAAAATTGCTGCAATATCGTAGCTTTGTACACATGATTTTGTAGCATCAATGATGCCTTTTGTTGTGAAAAAATCTTGCATCGTGTCGCTGCTAACCGGGATTTTTTCACGTGATTTTATCACTAGAACGTTAATAGGACTTTCTAATGTTAAAATTGCATTGCAGAAAAATCGCAAGTTCGTGCTATGCGATAAACAAGGAGGCTCCATAGAGAAACATGGGCTACAAAAATTACAAATCGCAGCAGTATAGAGCATGCCGCGATTTTTTTTCTATCAACATAGCATCAGACAAAATATCGCTAATGTGAAGGAACCCGTTGGAAACCATGGGCTTCACATACATGCGTTTTGTAGCGCTGTCGCAACGCTATAAAATCGCATGTGTGAAAGCAGCCTTAGGGGTATTCCAGAGACTGAGCGAAATTTTCTAAATTCCCCTAGTGTTTCAACTAATTGTAGTTTTTCCAAACATCCATCTAAATCATCAAACGGTGCAGCAGTACTTTTTTTTTTTTTAACCAAACTGCACCACCGCTGCATTCCAACCAGCTTCAGATTTTGGTATTGTTATTTGAAATGGCTGCTAGGGAATGCAAAAACTACATCTCCCATAATGCCCTATTGCCAGTTACTAACGAATGCGCATTCACGACTATGCAAACTGTCATAAATACGGAATTTAAAGGCACAAAGCAGGCCTGACCAGTAAAACAGTAGGACGTAACCATTGGATACCAATGGAGAACTAAGCGGTAGGTGGGTGGGGGGGCACAGGTTTAGTTACATCTCTGCACCTTTGTAAAACATGTTATAACATTATATTGCATTAAAGCATATAACTTTCACTTTGAATTATTGAAAGTCCTCTTCAACAGTTAAGAATGTCAAAACTGGATGGTTATGATGGATCACATAATGTCTAGCCTGTATGCTTATGTTGACCGTGTCTTTGGTGAACACTGGTATACTATATTTTGGCTTATTTCAGCCACTAGTGTAACTTTTTTCCATTTATAACTGTTAAGTTTGCTAACTGCAACAGTTAATGTACTATCCATTATACTATCCGTATACTTAGACTTTTTTCCCAAACCACTGCCATTTTGGTTAAAGCCATTCTCATTTGAATTTTCCCTACAAAATTACGAATATTAGGGGGCATATTAAGAGAGTCCATTCCTTTGGACACTTCCTTATATCTTCTGCAGGCCAGAAAAGTGTATACCTGCTATAAGATATCAGCAGCGCAATAACCCAGAACTATAGAAGGCGAGTGCGATATTGTTCCAATATGCTGCAGATTCATTGCAGTAATTTCCGCAGCATGTGAACAAGATTTCTAAAGTCTCCTCCACATGGTTTGTACTGCAAATGCTGAGGAATTTCCACAGCGATTCCACCGGTGGAAATTGTGCAGCGTCCATGTGACAGTGGCTGAAGAATGGTTTCACACAAAGATTTTTTTTTTTAAAGCTTATGTTCTTGTGGTTCCAGCAAAAAAGAGAAATATAAGTCTTTCCTGTATATTTCCTATATCTTTTGAATCCATTTCTTTCTTTGGCTGAAAAAAACTGCATAAGAAACTTTCATAAAAACTGCAGCTTTTAGAAGAAAAGCTGTGTGGGAAGCCACCCCTAAGGTAAGTTCACATGTAGAGGAAATAGTGCAGATTTTCTGCAGCGGAAGATCCACACCAAAAAATGCGTCAAAAGCATGTGAAAAACAAGCCCATTGGTGCAGATGTGGATTTTGACACAGATCAACAGCAGACTTTATCCCTTCAATTGAAAAGGTGAAATCTGCTGCGGATCTGTAACAAATACCGCATCAAAATCTCCAGCAACATCTGCATCATTGGTGTGGATTTAGCTGTGAAATTGGCTGCAGATTTGCAACAGACTTCATTCCTTCAATTGAAAGGGTGAAATCTGCTGCAGATCCGTGGTAGAAACCACGCCACAACCTTGTTGCGCATTTTGGCACGGTTTTTGTTTTGATGCGGATTTTGTTATGGATTTTCCACTTCGCAAAATCTGCACAATGACTTCTTAGGGCTCATTCACACGGACATAATTTCACAGCGTATTACGAGGTATGCATGCGTAATACCCAGTGAATGGAGTCAATGAAAGTACACTGATTTTCATTGGCTCAATCACACTAGCGTTTTTTTAAATTGCATATAATACGCACAAAAATGAATGTAGCATGCTCTATTTTACCGCAAATTACACGTGATTGAACCCTATTGTTTCATATGGGTTGCGTATTAAATGCTATACATTGCTTATGTGCAGCGTTTAATACACAATGTTGCTAAGGGCTCACTCAGACGAACGTAAGCTCAGAAACACTTGCGATTGCATGACTTCTTGCTGTGACGGTTGTGCTTTCGTGCACGCATCTGCGCTTTTTACTGTACTTTCTGCACTGCTAAGGACCGTTCACATTGGCGTGGGACCCACCCAAGCTGTGATTTGAAAGGTTGTGCAGCCTAGTTCGTCCCCAGTGTTTTTGATTTCCCCACAAAATTGCGCAGTTCATTGCGAGAAGATTGGGTGCGCATTTGCACACCATCATAGACTCCTATGGTGACATTGGTGCGCAAATGAGCCCCAAAATAGAGCATGTCGCAGGGGTATTTTTTGCAATCGCCAAAAAGCAAAATTGAGAATAAACCCATTGAAAACATTTTATTCTCTGCACAAATGCGCTTGTGTGAGGCCGCCCTAAGAGACAGAGCGAGGAATTACAAAAAAAGAAACTAGTCATGTGTAGTGTAACTATCGCTGCCTTACCAGTGATAGCTGGCTCAGACAGTGGTAAAAATGCTACGAGACAGACCCAGCGTTTTACGCATACGCCGAATGTGAATGAGCCCTAACGGAGGCTACTAGATGTATCCCTTGTTTATTACTTTGTATTACTTTAGTTGTAACTTCATGATGTGTCCGTAAGATACAGTATTTCCATACAAATATACTGACTGAGTGTTGGGAAAGTCACCTGTAACTTCTCCTTGTAAACATTATTTCATCCCACAAAATACTCCTGTAGATGAATATATCTTATAGACGAGTGCTTATTTTTTCTCCCCAGACACAATAAAACTGGAGCCTCCTTCTCCACCGTACTACTCAGACAAGTCCCAGTCCTTTAACAAATGTCAGGATGAGACCTCCAACTCCTTCATTGCCATAGAGTGCCGCGTGTGTGGTGACAAAGCCTCCGGGTTCCACTATGGGGTCCATGCGTGTGAAGGCTGTAAGGTAACATACTTCTGTGACTAGATTATTAATCTGATGATGTCGGCCATGCTGAGTACCATTAAAGGGGGTTGTACCCTGATTACATATTATGGATAGAGGATAATGGCACGTCCATGCAGCACATGAGCACTAAGCTCAGCACGGATGCAGGGTGATGATAACCATGACTGTGAAAAATAGACTTTTGCACTGATGAACAGTGCTCACCACACTATGCAGGACGGTAGCACCACTCCAGGGAGAGGGAAGGAAGCCTGGTCCTAACCTAGCAGGGAGGGTGATGGGTTCCTGCTTAAAGCAGGGACATCGCTTCTATAAAAGGCGGCCCAGCGGTCTTCTTTCTGGGCCCTGATTGTCCCTATAGGAATCCCAGGAGAGATGAACCAACACGAAAAGCAAAACAGAAAAGAAATGCAACAAAACAAACGTAAAAGGAACCAGCAGCTACTTATCTGCAAGTTGTGAAACACCCAGCAGAGTTCCAAACTCCAAGTTCTCCACTGTGGAATGGAATAAGCAGCACTGCTCACCAGGAGGGGTGAGAATATATAGCCACTCTGCACCTAAACACTGGCAGAATGAAGAGCAAGCCACACCTCCAGCCTACTCCCAGGCATGTCCAATGAAATCTGCTGCAAATCTGCACCAAAATCCACAACAGAATCCGCAGCAAATTGGCTGTGTGTGAATGCAGCCTAAGCGACTTCAGGAATGGGATGGTTCCAGATCTCACAATTCATATCTAACTTGCAACCTTCTATTGGAAAAATAGAACCAAAACTGTCCCTGCTTCTTATAGGCATATAAAACATCCCTCGGAGCCATAGAGTAATTATATCTCACATATTCTATACTACTCAAATCTTAATAGCAAGGAATTGGAGATCTGAATATACACCTTCTATAGCAGAAATGCAGGATGCCGTTTCTTTAAACGGTATCCACAAGAAATTGATTGCAAATCAAAAGAACAGTTTGGGTCAATGCAGGAAGGCCTGGGTAGTGTGGACCCGGACGTTAAAAATGCCACCCGGATTTAATTAGTCTTCAACACCCCCCATCCTCCTCCTTAAACGCTCTAAGAACCAAACAGTATTTTTCACCAGCTAGAATATAACTTTCTAATATCGTAAAAACCTTTTCTGGAAAGTGTCAATTTTACATATCCTAATAATTGCTCCCTTAAAATGCAGAATGTATGTGTTTGTGAGGTACCTACCAAGGTTGTAAATTTTCCCTCCTCATCCCCACCACCACCACCACCACCCTCCTCCTTTATCTTCCTTGCCCATAAAGTTGTAATATGCATATAATTGAATTTGCTGATGTAACTCAATATACTTTTGCGTTTGAGTGCATTGTATATTCTGGAAATGCTAATAAAAATTCAATGTTCAAAGAATGGGATAGTTTCAAACATGGAGTCATCATAGGTTTGATACCTTAGGCTAACTGCACACAGGCGATATCAGGCTGTGAAACTCGACCCGATATTGCGCTCGTCAGCGTGCGTTTTACCCGTGGATGCAAGGCAGTTTTCAGGCAAAAGCTACTTGCATCACTTCTGTGAAATTCTGATCCTCTCGCACTAGTCTCAAGCGCGATAGAGGATTGGCAGTGTTGATTTCAATGGGAAACCTTGCAGCTTGCTTGCATGCACATCACACGGTATGTGAGAGCCATGCAATATATTTAAGGTCCCATTGAAAACAATGGGCGATATGTTCCGAGGAACGCGAAAAAATAGAACATGTTGCAATTTTTTTTCCTCGCAGCATCGCTGGGAGGGAAAACATCACTCATGTCTATGACTCTATTCAAAAGAACAGAACACAAGCTTCATAATTAGAGATGAGCGAGCGTACTCGCTAAGGCAAACTACTCGAGCGAGTAGTGCCTTATGCGAGTACCTGCCCGCTCGTCTTAAAAGATTGGGGTGCCGGCGGGGGAGAGCAGTGAGTTGCGGGAGTGAGCGGGGGGAGAGAGTGAGAGAGAGATCTCCCCTCCACCCCGTTCCTCCCCGCTCTCCCCCGCCGCTCCCCGCCCCCCACCGGCACCCGAATCTTTTGAGACGAGCAGGCAGGTACTCACATAAGGCACTACTCGCTCGAGTAGTTTGCCTTAGCGAGTATGCTCACTCATCTCTATTCATAATACACAAAACTTGCACGCTTGTGTGAAACTGGCCAAAAGAGAAGATGAAATTAAATAGTGAAACAATGTATGCTACTGGGGTTTTTAAAGATGGTTTGGCACAGGTAGGTGCCCATTAATAAGCGCCAATTAACAACGTAGCATGTCGCTTGGTGCTCATTATTGCCATTTACAAATAATCATATGCATCGGGGGATGTGCTGTGGATAAGTGTACATTTTTTTTGTCCGCATAAAAGATCTAATCATCCAACAAATGAGCGGTTGCTCGTTTGTCAATTAAAAGCTTCTTCACATGGGCGTATTTCATGGCTGCATAACGGGAAGAAACTAAACCATTGATTTCAATGGTTTCGTTTTCATTTCCAGTATTCTTGCCTGTTAATAGTACGGCTGACAATAGATAGGACTTGCCCTAGTTAATACTATGTGCAGGAAGGATAGGGCAGGACCCATCTGTTTGGAAGGTCCGAGAAGAATAGAAAAAAAGACGTTCGTGTGCAACTACACCCTGTAGTGCGAGCGTAGTTGCGCACACAGCCATGTTATTTTGCCCTGATAGTGAGCATATTCACTTGGGCTGATGTTCGGGCAAACATATGAATGCTCGGACTCATTCACCAGCCTGTGCATCATGACCTTAAATGTAGCCACTTCTATTGTGTAGCGTATTATTCAGCACTTTATTACTACAGTTTCCTAATTTCATCTTCTTCCAATAACAAATCTAAAGCTTGTGTGGTCCCAGCCCCGCGACCTTCCCTAATTCACTTAGTTTTCTATTGTAAACAGTAAGAAAATTAGAGCCAGCTCTTTACTGCTGACTGTATAAGACAAGGTCTTGCTGCAGCAACAGTCCGGTATACATTGTAGCTGCGCTGTAAATAAGAAGCTAATAAAATATAGTAAACCGTAAAAATTGCCATAATACAAGTTGGTGATTAAGTTTGTTTGTTGTAATCGTATATGCCCTCTAATTTGTGAGTGGATTAATAGACGGCCACATAAAGAGCAAAAAAATAATTTTGTGCTGAAAAATTAACTTTCCTTAACATTTTTAGTGTTTAACTCATTACTCATGGCTATTAAAAAATAATATTCTGACCACCGGACACCAGCCAAACCACACATTGGGTCCAGTAGCAGTTGTAAACGATGCTGCACAGCTAACAACTGATAATTAGTCCTGTTTATTTTTCTTTATACAGATATTTTCGGATTTACATTTCGATAAATGTATTACAGTAAGGCCGGTTTCACATCTACGCTGGGGATTCTGCTTTCCTGCTCCTTTCAGGGAGCAGTAAAGGGGAATCCAGCGGCCGAACGATTCAGTCAGTGGATAGAAACGAACAGCACCGGGCAGACTCTGTTGAGTATAATAGGGTCCACCCGCTTTCTGCCCGGCTTTTGGATGGAAGAAAAAGCGCTGTGTGCAACGCTTTTTCTTCCGGTATCTTCAGCCACATCTCATCTGTAATGGAACCTAAGACTAGTTTCCAACAGGCGATCGCAATTTTGGTGCGAGAAAATTGCACTAAAATTGCAGCTTTGTTCCTGTGATTTTTGAGTGTCAGCGATGCTTTTTTTTTAGAATAATATCGCATCTCTGCTGCCTGCATTTAAGTCTCGTGAGAAAATTGAATGTTTTTTTGACAAATGATTTTTCAGGGCTGCGGTGTCAGTGAACTGCAAGACGCCGCAGCCAGCAATGTAAACTTGCGAAGAATAGCCATTACTTGGTCGCGGTTGTTCTTCGTTCACGCAATTGAGCGCTACATCAAGTTACAAAACCTTTTGAAGAAGCAGAAATAAGGACACGTTATATTCTTCTCTCTGCAGGGATTCTTTCGAAGAACAATACGATTGAAGTTAATTTATGACCGATGTGAGCTTAACTGTCGTATTCACAAGAAAAGCCGGAACAAATGTCAGTACTGCAGGTTCCAGAAATGTCTGGCGGTCGGAATGTCCCATAATGGTGAGTATGTTGGCTTGCCACTCTGTACTGTAAATATGTGCTGATCCCAAAAACTGCTGTATAATCGTTGTGCAATGGGGCAGACACACAAAATAATTGTAGGGTGAGGCTGGGTTCACACAGGCCGGATTCCCGTTGGAAATCTCGCGGTTTGGCCCCAGCAAAAAACGCCAGATTTCCGCCGGGAGAACCGCCGTGGTTTAAGACGCGGCGGCTTTGAAGCGGCTCGGCCGCATGCTTTTCCGTTGCAGCCGGTGCTCCCATAGAGGATAGCGCTGCCGCGACGTAAATAAACAAAAAAGGAAAGGTAAACAGACATGCTCAATCTTTTGAAGCCGCAGCTGCAGCCGCGTTTCAACCGGATTTACCGCAGCGGATTAGCTGTCCCGTGTGGAAGAGATTTCTGAGAAATCTCATCCACATGGCTGGCTAATCCCGAGATTAGCGGCCGCGGGCGGATTTGCCGCGGGCGGATCTGCTGCGGCAAAACCGCGGCAAATCTGCCCTGTGTGAACCCAGCCTTAAAGAAATCTGAGCTGTCAGTGGAGGAAAGGCACTGTAACAAAACGCCCCCTTTCCCCACTGGTACATATCCTCGTTAGGGTTCTATTCCTTTATATGTCACAAATCTCGCATACATGGCGGTTCAATTTGGGGTTCCTGAATAGTAAGCTTGGCAAGACCGAATTGTGTGCTGTTAGGCTCCATTGTAGAGGGTCATTCCCCAACCTAGGACAGGTCTCTTCCTTAGACCACTATCACACGGCCGAGAAACTCGCGCAAGATTTTTTCATTGTGAGACATAAATCTTGCGCGAATACGAACCCCATTCTTTTGCATGTAGTCATATACACGAGCGATGTCAAATCGTGGCATACTTTATCTTTTTGAGTTCCTCGGAACGCATTGCCCACTGATTTCATGAGAGGATCAGAATTTTACAGATGCGATGAAAGACGGTTTTGCCTGAAAATCGCCTCGCATTTGTAAGGCTACCTATACACAGGCGAGTGCAATATCGGGCCGAGAAACTCGGGCCAATGTAGTGCTTGGCAGCCTATGTTTTACCCACGGATGTGAGACAATTTTTTTTTAGGCTCATATTATGTATGAAATTCTGATCCTTGCACGCAAGTTTTACTTGCATTAGAGGAAGTGTTTACAATTGATTTCAGTGGGAAACTTCACATGCTCATCAATGCATGGGAGGTATTAAAGGTCTCATTGAAATCAATGGGCGATGCGTTCTGAGGAATGTGAAAAGATATAGCATGTCACGATTTTTTCCAGCACCGCGATGCGGTTCGGGCAAACATCACTTGTGTATGTGACTGAATGGGGTTCATATTTGTGCGAGATTCTCAACCGTGTGACAGCAACCTAAAATGCAGATTTCCTAGCGCGATATTGGTCCAAGTTTCTCAACCCGTTATCACGCTTGCCCATGTGTAGTTAGCCTTAGATGTCCATTTTGTAGAATTTTTGTTGCACAATCAGCTAATTTTCCCTCAGGCTTTCACCTTGAATTTCTGCATCTGCCGCCTTGATTCTCTCATGTTGCTTTAGCGATTTCTGAAGGGACTGGTGTAGCGAATGTGCTCAAAACAGCATACATCCGTGACAATGCGTGCTCAGGCATACCAAGCAGCCATTACTAAAGAGCCCACACCAGAATGGCCGGCTAGAAAGGAGGAGTCTGACAGGAATTACCTCATTCCTTCGTCTCATCCCATCACTGTTACGGGAAGGGAAACCGGTTAAGCTGGCTGAGTGGACAATGCTTTTAAACATGAATTGCGAAGTAATGCAAACATGTCACCAGGCGACCAACGTCTGGTGCTGTCACTACGTTCCCTCCGGTTCGCAGCTCTAAATCATTCAGATTATGAGAAACGTGTCAGCTATTTCTCGGCAGGCAGGCTTATCAGCAATATGTGGTGACGATCGATACTGGTCATGACTTGCCTTTTTTTCCCCATTACACGTGTTTAATTTCCTGTCACAATTACCTCAGAGAAAGATACAGTAAGCCTTGTTGCCCATAACGACCAATCAGAACTCAGCTTTCATTTCTTGACCTGCACTGGAGAAATAAAAGCTGCATTATGATTGGTTGCTATGGGCAACAAGCAAGTTTTCCTGTCAGACATGTTTTCTAAATTACAGTAGGTTTATAATCTAAAGAGAGTGCCATTAGAATTGGTGGCTCTACCGTGTGTTGTGCTGGAGATTTCCAGAAAATCCAGTTAATTTCAGAAAGATGTATTTTAGAACACAGTGACCTTTTTGTTTAAGGCTACCTACAGACGGCCAAGCGCGATATTGAGCTGTGAAACTCGGCCCAATATTGCGCACGTGTGGTGTCAAAAACTCCTCCCATCACTTCTATGAGGGCAAAAACCACATGGGTGCATGCGCTAATACACTTGCCGCTACAGAGCTTATTAGCGCATGTATCAAGTTGTTTTTTTTCAGGTCTATTCAGACTCTGCGCTATAGCACACAAAATTGAAAAAGAAAAAGCAGGAAAATAGGTCCTGCGCTATCACTCTGTCCCACGTAGTATTAACTCTGTGTGAGAAACGTGGGGCGAGCCCTATCTTTTCTCATGCGTAGCAATAATACGCGAGAATCCCAATAGTGGAAACAAAACAATTTCACTTTTGTCCCGTTACGTAATTTTCACAGATGCATAACGGGTCTAAAACGTTCCCATCTGTTTAAGCCCTGAAGTTTCGATTGTCTGGTGTGGCTTTCACTCGCATTGGAGGATCAGCCAGTGTCAATAGAGTCAATAGGGGGGGGGCGCAAATACGCACACAAAATGCAAGTAGATACGTGAAACACTGCATAATTCCACTGAAAGGAGGACACATCTGGAACTAATCAGTGCGTTTGCCCTGCAGGCAGAAAAAGTGCGCTTAAATATGCCGAAATGCGTGCAACAAAGCCTAGCTCAGTGAGCAAAAAATGCAGTGCTGAGCCGTGCACAATTGCGCTTACGCTCACGTAAAGCCGGCCAGAAGGTCCATAGTGACCCGGGAGGAAGCAAGCAGTGATTATGCATGTGTACTATGGCTCTACTCCTTTCTATAGGACTGACTAAGATAACCCAGTAGAAGGGCTGAGCTATGGTGATGAATGGAGTGGTAGTGCGCAGTAGCATGCCGTCAGTGAAATAATACACATAGATATAACCAGTAAGGTGAGTTACTTGTAGGATTAACCCCTCTTTAGTGTTTTGGACCATGAATCTCTGGCAGTTTTTGAAATCTACTGCGTGTAAGTTTCTGGTGCGTATTTTTATCCTGAATTTTGCCTCTTTCAATGTAGATGGGTCAGGAAGGGAATACTTTCTCCTTAGGGAATGACCCAGTAGGTGTGAGGAGACTTACAAGGCCATCCATGCTCCTCTGGGAGATATACAAATGAGGAGACGAAACAATACCTCTGCAGCACCATCTATTCATGCAAGTCAATGTCAGACCTTTTCATGGGCCTTGGAACAATGACTGGGAATGTAAGCTAAAGCCAGAGTCTTCTCCAGAAGGAAAAGATAACCAAGCACAGACAGACTATCTTTTCTTTTTGGAGAAGACTCTGGCATTGGCTTATATTCCCAGTCATTGTTCCAAGGCCCATGAAAAGGTCTGACATTGACTTGCAGAATTACTACCTTCCTATAGGTGGTACTCTGGAGGCATTGCTTCATCTTGCCATTTGCGATGGGTGAAATCCACAGTGAGATCCACAGCGAATCCACAACTAAATTCTGCAATTGTGTGCATAGTGTCTAAGGCTAATTTCACACGGGTGAGTGTAATATCGAGCTGATTTCTCTATGGCTGCTAGATGTTTTTTTTTATTGCGGAGTGTTTCCCACTGTTTTTTTTCCAGGTTTGGGAAACCTTGCATTGAATTGTACTCACGTGCACGTCTTAGGCCGTGCGATGCTTTGCCAGCCACATTGAAAACGATGGGCGATGCAATGCAAGGGCACACCCAAAGATAGGGCATGCCGTGATTTTTTCCCGCACCACAATGCTGGAAAAAAAAAATCGCACATATGTATGACCCCATTCATGGGGTTCATATTCGTGAGAGATTCTTGGCCATGTGAAACTGGCCTAAGACTACTGAAATAGTCATTCATGTAATGCAGGGGTGTGCTAGGTCTGCCAGAATTGGAGCCGCTTTTGCAAAATGGTCCTCTGTCCTGGCATCTAGAGGGGGTTTCTGTGTTAAGTATGATCTTCTATGATGTCTACATACCCCAAATGACATTCGGACATGGGTTTTGTGGTGAAACAACCCTTTACACAGCGTTATGTTTAGAATCTTATTACAATATATGTCCTATACTTTCTTGTATCTTCTATAATAAAATCATCTTACTGCTGGAAGCTGCAGGATTAGATCCGTATCAACGTCCAGTGTCTATGAAACCAACGAGGAAACGCTGACTGATGTATTTCTCTAGCAAACACAATAGGTGTGGACTCTTGAGAAGTCATTTTTCAGTTATTAATATTTAGTGTTTGCTTTTTGTGTGGGTTTAGTTCTAGAAAGATCGCCGAGTCCCTAATCAGCATGAGCAGTCCGGGAAGAATGTGCTGATAGACGGACCTGTAATTCAGTGTTAATCGCTGTGATCAAAATGGATTGCACATTAGCCGTACGCAGAAGCACAAATGGCCTCAGATAAAACGTACAGGTTAATCGTCCTTTGTACCAGCCAAAAATCCAGCAGACCTCATTATAGGATTAATGTTTTTTTGTAACAGGGAAAGAAATGTCTACACACAGGAACAAAAATGCTCAAACTAAGGCCGGCTCACATGACCTTATGTGTAAAGCGTGGTGTGACTCAACAATAGAGATGAGCGAGCGTACTCGGAAAAGCACTACTCGCTCGAGTAATTGGCTTTATCCGAGTATCGCTGTGCTCGTCCCTGAAGATTCGGGTGCCGCTGCTGCTGACAGGTGAGTCGCAGCGGGGAGCAGGGGAGAGCGGGCGGGAGAGAGGGAGAGAAAGATCTTACCTCCGTTCCTCCCCGCTCTCCCCTGCAGCTCCCCGCTCCGTGCCGGCACCCAAATCTTCAGGGACGAGCACAGCGATACTCGGATAAAGCAAATTACTCGAGCGAGTAGTGCTTTTCCGAGTACGCTCGCTCATCTCTACTCAACAATTTACAGAGGTGCAGAGCCGGCCTATATCCGATATGGCAGTGACTTTCTACTGTGCGTGACAGTATATCTCACGCACGCTCTTAGGCACAGTCTGATTTGTTTATTTTTCTGTTTAAATTTCCGACACTGTCGCTTCGCAAACGTAATTGCATGTGGACAGCGTTGATTGCGGGCCCATAGAGAACAATGGGATCTCGTGCTCGTAATATGCATCAAAACAGAACATGCTACGTCCTTCACATAATACGCAATGCATACACGCAAGTCTGAGCAAAACAGCATAAGTCAATGTATTTGATGGCCTGTGAATTACTGCGTGTACTACGCAATTCAAACACGTGAGCCCAGCCTAATATTGTTTTTCACTGACTATTTTCTATATAGCGATGATTTGTGGTTGCAATTTGGCATTTTGTAAAGATGTTGCTATAGTGGCTAATAAACATATATATCATAGCACATATCCTCACTAATATCAGTCCCTGTCCATAACGGGGTTCACAATCTAATTTCCCTATTATAGATAGATAGATAGATAGATAGATAGATAGATAGATAGATAGATAGATAGATAGATAGATAGATAGATATGAGATAGATAGATAGATTAGATAGATTATATAGATAGATATGAGATAGATAGATAGATATGGGATAGATAGATAGGTAGATAGATAGATATGGGATAGATAGATAGATATATAGATAGATAGATATGAGATAGATAGATTAGATAGATATGAGATAGATTAGATAGATATGAGATAGGATAGATATGAGATTAGATAGATAGATAGATAGATAGATAGATAGATAGATAGATAGATAGATAGATAGATAGATAGACTGTTTATTTGTATTCTCTTAGCTTTGTGAACAGATCAAGCTGACTATACATTTTATAGTATTATAAAAACAGTACCATTTTACTACTAGGAGGCATCTGATAAATCTTTTGCCATTTTCAGTCCCATATAAACCCCTGTGATGAGTTCAATGTCTTCCATGGATTTTAATATGTAAAGCACTGTACAAAAGTTTTAGGCAGGTGTGGAGAAAATACCAATTAAGAATGCTTTCAAAAATGGAAGTGTTAATAGATTTTTGGTCAATCAAAAAAATGCAAAGTGAATGAACAAAAGAGAAATGTAAATCAAATCAATATTTAGTGTGACCGTCGATTAGCATTTAAACGGCCTCAATTCTTCTAGGTGCACTTGCACGCAGTTTTTGAAGGAACAAAAGCTGGGCACTTTTTTCAAAAATCCTGGAGAACTAGCCATAGATCAACCTCATGCACTGCACAAAAATGTTACGCTGAAGCATGCATATTTCCACATATACTCGTCTGAGGCCGCACTAACCCACATGTATTCATGTGAATTTTGGTGCAGAATGTTTTGTTTTACTGTTGTAATACAAACCTGCCTACTCGACTGAGTTTTTTGAACTTTGTGGGAAATACTGGTAAAAGGATCCTGGAAATTGTTCTTGGAAATTCCTATTGCTTAATCCCCTGATGACCAGCCATTTTTTTTGTTTTTTTCCCTCTTCATTTTTTCATCCCTGTTTTCCAAGAGATATAAGTTTTACATTTTTCCATTGACAGTGTCCTATAAAAGTTTGTGCTTTGAGGGCCCAGTTGTATTTTTTAATGCAATAATTTAAACTACCATATAATGTATTAATAAACTTTTAAAAATTGAAATGGAAAACCCCCGCAATTCTGTCATTTTTGGGAAGGTCTAGTTTTTTTGGTGTTTACGATACGTTAAAAATCATGTTAACTTTATTTTGTGGGTGAGCACAACTGGGATACCAAAATTTATATAGTTTTATTACAGACTTTTTACAGACACGGCAATAGTAACTGTGCATTTTTTATTGTCTTGGTTTAAATGTGAAAACTGGGAGAAACGTTTTTTTGACCCTTTAAGATTTTTAACTTTTTCTTTATTAAACCCACCATCTCAAGGGGACTAAAAACTTGTGATAATAATCTGATCACTTGTATAGTATACTGAAATCCTTCTGTATTGCAGTATATTGTTCTTTTCCTGCAGCCTATCAAGTCTTGCCACAGGCACGGCTTTATAGGTAAAATTTTGTGTCAGGCCTGGGAACCTTCAATAGGCCCTAGACTGCTTTTGTCAACAATTGGCACAGCATGATTGCGTCAGGAGGGGCTGACGGGTGACCTGAAGGCCCCTTTTTTGGTCAGCTGCTTAGAGTTTGTGGTCAGGATTAACGGTGGCGTTCAAGTGGTCCCGATCAGATCTAGCTTCCAAACCCGCTCCATATGCCCTAGCAACCCATGATAAGTATACCCATCATGTATACCCATCATAGGTCATTAGGCGTTGAATAGCAATTCCCTAATACGGTACGTAAGTTATTTTCAGAATTCTATATTATTATATTATGAAATTCCACAATCACTTTCAGATTCACTGCTATAGTTTTGGAAATCCTCCTTAGCGTTTTTTTTCTCCACTGTGCTGCGAGAGTAAGTAAAAACTCTCGCAGAGCAGTGCAAGACAATCGCTGCGATAGTCTTTTTAATGGGGCCAGCGGCAGCAGCGCTAGCCCCATCGAAAAGATTTGAAGAATGCCGCAGACTTCTGCCACAGCTGTGACAGCTGTCACAGCTGTGGCAGGAGTTTCCTTCATCCCCGCAGGGACCGCGGGGATGAAGGAACCCTCTGTCACAGCTGTGGCAGAAGTCAGCAGCATGCTATCCCATTGCTTTCAATGGGATCGGCACTGCTGCCGATCCCATTGAAAGCAGTGGTTTCTGACAAGCCCTGCAGAATGATTATCGGAGAAGGGCTTGAAATATAAGCCCTTCACTGATAATCATAAAAAGTGGTTAAAAAAATAATAAAAAAGTTACTCACCTCTCCTGCTGTCAGCCGCGTCCTCCGGCTGGCTCCCCGGCACTGCTACTGAGCTCTTTCAGCAGATGGGGATTTAAAAATCCCCACCTCCTGAAAGGGCTGTGCGGATTGGCTGAGGGCTCAGCCAATAGCAGCTACTGCTTAGCTATTGGCTGAGTGCTCAGCCAATGGCAGATAGCTCTTAGCTATTCATTCATGAATAGCAATATCTTAGCTATTCATGAATGAATAGCTAAGAGCTATCTGTCATTGGCTGAGCGCTCAGCCAATCTGCACAGCCCATTCAGTAGGCAGGGATTTTTAAATCCCCGTTTGCTGAAAGTGTTGGACAGCAGTGCCGGGGAGTCAGCCGGAGGACGCGGCTGACAGCAGGAGAGGTGAGTAACTTTTTTATTATTTTTTTTAACCACTTTTTTATGATTATCGGGGAAGGGCTTATATTTCAAGCCCTTCTCCGATAATCATTCTGCAGGGCTTGTCAGAAGCCACTACTTTCAATGGGATAGCATGCCACGGACTTCTGCCACAGCTGTGACAACTGTCACAGCTGTGACAGAGGACTCCTTCATCCCCGGCTGTAGTCCGCGGCATTCTCCATATCTTTTCAATGGAGCTAGCGCTGCTGCGGCTGGCCCCATTGAAAAGACTGGCGATGTCGCAGTGATATCCCAGCGATTTGGGGATATCTGCCTGCGTTTTTCTCGCACTGCAATGCGAGACTTTTACTTTAGAATCGCATCGCAGTGGAGAAAAAAATTCCAATGGGTGGGAGCCCTTATGCAGATATTAGTATTGTACTTCTGGTCATAAGGATCTGGACATGACATCTGAAACATACAGACACTTAAACACGAGTGCAATGCAAGCATCTGATTGAAGACTATGGGCCCTTTTACATGAAACGATTCATTCATCTTCTTTCCCGACTGTATTGGATGTTTTCTTGAAAAAATCTTCCAGATTTCAGTCGTGAGAATTATACCAGGCTCAGAAGACCTAAAGCGCTGTGTGAGTCATGCAGAGTTTCACCGCTGTGGATTTGACGGGGACCTGGCCTATCACTGCGTACGGCAGCAATATTGTACTGCACATGACAGTGTATCTCACACACGCTGTCATGTGAAGTTTCTTGTTTTCTTTTGTTTAAATTTCCCACACTGACTACTCGCAATGGCGCGCATATACGTCGCCCAAACGCAATTACATTGATTATTCTCCCATTGACTATGCATTCATAGAGAACAATAGTCTCTCTTATGCGTAAGATAGGGCGAATTGGACGTGCTGCATTCTTTTTGTGCTTGCATATTCCTTAATGCATACACGCAAATGCGAGCAAAACAGCGTAAAGCAATGTATTTGATTGCCTGCAAATTACCACGTATCACACACACATACATCGCACATGTAAGGGCTTCGACAGATGAGCATGTTTTTGCTCATCGTTGCGCCACGGGAAAATTCCGCCTGCAAAACGTGGGGAATAGAACTCATTGATTTTTTAATGGGATCATTCTCACTTCTTACTTTTGTGCCATCGGGTGCAAAAAAGTAGGGCCTGCTCTATTTTGTGCATATTTGTGCACCAAATAGCCCCATACAGATCTGTGGGAGAAAGCATAATACGAAATACGCTTGTCTGTCGAAGCCCTTAATTGTAGTGTGGCATTTTGTTTATTACATGCCACGGATCATACAAGAGGCTTCTCTGGCGGCGATCCTGAACTGTAGGAACATAAGCTTGTTTTCTACTGCGGGTATTGCAAAAACATTGTCAAGTGACCAATAAATCATGAGATACTTGTGGAGATCACATTTTTTGGGCTGGCAGCTCACATTGTCTTTAAGGGAAATATTTCCTGTTTGTTTAGCAGATCTCGGAGAGGTCATTCGTATTATTGCAGGGTAAGAAATGTCATATTACCAGAACAATAGGACGCTTTATGGCAGCGGCTCACACAACTATGGAGTTAGCAGCTGTGGCCATTGAGGTCTCTGCCTATATTAACTTATCTGCTTCACAGAAATATGAACTGTAATCTGCTTGGTTCGTATTTGGAAGGCTGGGCACACATGAACGTATTTGCATTGCGTATTACGCGGTGTATGTACACGCGCATCATATATGGTAAATGGCACTAATGAAAGTACATTGTTGTTCCACTCACACTTGTGTATATTTATTGCGTATACTACGCGCGTAAAAAAGAACGCAGCATGTTCTATCTTCATGTTCCTACATAGGGGTAATAAAAAGTATGTTACATGCTCTATAGAGGTTCCAGCGCAGATGTGAAGGCAGCCTAAGGGCTTCAACAGATCAGCGTGATACTCAGTGATACTTGATTTTCAGTGTATTCATTCTCATTTCGTTTTTTTTGTGCCCATTATTTTTATGGGCACAAAAAGTAGGACCTGCGTGTTTGCGCACGGAAGAGCCCCATAGAAGTCTAACACTCACATCTGCCCACCCGCAGCGCATACCCGCGATCACTGGCACCGCATTAGGGTAATTAGCCTTTTAAATCAGGGCAAGAGCGCTAACTAAATACACTCGTTCACTGCGCAAAAAAATTACACTGGAGCGAGTGTATTACGTAACACGCTCGTCTGTTATGGCTCTAACACTGCTATTCTTTATGTAATAACTTTCTGAATCATTTCTGGTTCTGCAGTGGAACTTTCACTGTGTGTTTTACATTTCATTTGCACATACGTCACAGAACTGGATTCGCCCGTAGCTGAAATATGATTTTTTACTGTCAGCCACACCTTAAAGGTTTTTCCGGTTTACAAAAACCATTATAATACCCTGTTAGTGAATGCTGAGTTAACCCCTTAAAAACCAAAATGACTCAGGCCTAAAGGACCAATCGCTTTTTAGCAATTTTATGCAAGTGGTAGTTTTATGGCTCTATTTTTTTCCCTTGCACTGCCAAAATGATATTTGTTGCATTTTTTTAACCTGATATATAAGGCTATTTTTAATACTACTTTTACTGAATTTTTTCCCCGCTTTTTTTGTTTATTTAGGAATAATGTGTTGAAAAAGTTAAAGGCTTTAAATTTATAGTTCTTTATTTTTAAAAATTATTATATTTACACTAAAATAAAGTACAGGAATAGGCCAGTTTGTTTTTGGACCTTGATACATAATTTGTATAGTCTCTGATTACAGATCGGATATGGAGTCCCAGTTATAGGGGAAAACATCCGCCTATAGTGACAGCAGTCACTGTGAAAACTGGGCTGGGATCTGCTAAGACATTGCAACTCTGACAAGTTGGGGGTCCCTGGCATTAATGTGATTGTCCGCTCCCATAGAAGAAACGGCACTGCCACTTCCTATATTGTCTACATCGCGCTCATTGAGTGCTATGTAGCCTATAAAAGGAAAGGCAGAAGTGGTTAAAAATCGCTTCTGTCTTCTCTTTTGTGTCTTCGGACGTTTCTCACAACCAAACACCCAACCTGCTCCTGCTAGACTGTAGGAGTAGCAGCTCTAATCCCACACCGTATTTTTACTATGGTATGGGATTAAAGCCCAGGACCAAGCGCTGAATATTTCTGGCACTTGGTCTGTAAAGGGTTAAAGAGGTTGTCTAGGACTTTATTGATGACCTGTTCTTAGGATAGGTCATCAGTAGCTGATTGGCGGAGATCCATCGCTCAGGATCCCCATCGAACAGCTGATTGCTGGGCCTGCTGTCAGTGAGGACAGCACTGAAAGCAGATAGCACTGTAAGCATTGCAGCAGCCCACATTGGTACTACAGGCACAGTTCCCATTGAATATAATGGGAGCTGTACTTGCAGTACCAGAGCGGGCCACTACAATACAGACGCTTTTTGCTTCCACTGCGATTTGCACTGACAGCTGGCCCGGCGATCAGCTGCTCAGTAAGGATCCCAAGCGGCGGACTACAGTTGATCTTCTATCGATGAGCAATACTTAGGATAAGTCATCTATAGTAGAAGTCTTGTAGAACCCCTTTAATAGAGTGGGCTTCTCTGTTCAGGATTCTCATCTCTTGACCAAGGGGAAAAGAGGTTAAAAAGAGTGTTTTTGCTCTACAGAACCTGCCTTATTCTGCATTATATAGATAACCCATTGATTTGAACGGTGGCTCTGCATGGAAAATGAACACCTATCGCCAGGTTTCCCCACAGATTACAGAAGATTTATGGGAGTCCCAGCAGAGGGACATTCTATAATCTATTTATTGTCAAGTGACCTTTCTAACAAGTAGTGACTGTCCAAAGTGGAGAAACCTTTTAATCAAGTCATGGAGTTTCTCTGTCTCAGAGATCAGTATCCTAAAAAAAAGTTCAAAAACACTGCCATATATTGTATTCTCTATAAAAATGGAGAGATTTTTCTGCCATCTCCTTCCTACACTTATAAAATTTCAAGATAGGAGTCATCAAAGTTCAATAAAATTATGGCACTGATTAAACATGTTTTGCATGAGATATTGCGTAAAACAACACACCTCTAAATGCACTGGACTGCATTTATTGCATGTTTTATAATACTACAGTGTTATAACACTACAGTCTTGTTTTACCATCATATAGTGACTCTCCATAATGTTGATAATGTTAATTTCAGTCTCAGTAACACACAAAAAAAATGTGTTTTCAGCTATCAGGTTTGGACGGATGCCTCAGGCAGAGAAGGAGAAGCTTCTGGCTGAGATTTCCAGTGACATCGACCAGCTGAATCCAGAGTGCGCTGATCAACGAGTTCTGGCCAAGCATTTATATGACTCATATCTCAAGTCCTTCCCTACAACAAAAGCTAAAGCCCGAGCCATATTGACAGGAAGGACAACAGACAAATCAGTAAGTGGGAGTTAGAAGTGTAAATGATTTACTGCGATTGTAATCTCTACTGTTGTAAGACTTGACCGGAACAATTTTCGGAAGGTTATTTTCTTTTTATATAATTGTGATACATTTTGAAATCTTGAGATATTCATATAGATGAAAAATAACAGGACATATTTATTTGGCACATTATGTCTTTAGTTTGGACTTCCAGTCTAACCTATTTAGAAAGCTGAAAAAAAAACTAAGATGTATGCTTAACCTTTTCATGACCAAGAGTTATTGATACTCATGTGTTTCGGTCACATTTTGCAGTTCTAGTATGCCATCCCCACTTTCAAAAAAATCATAACTTTTCTGGTGATATAATAATATTCTTTATTTATATAGCGCCAACATATTCCACAGCGCTTACAATACAGGGGAAATAAAACAAGACAACGGTTACATGAAGTAATCAATTGATGGAAACAGTAGGGGTGAGGGTCCAACGAGCTTACATACTACAGATAATGGGGTGATACAGAAGGTAAAGGGGCTGCAGATGTGCACGGTATGGCGAGTTGGAGAGTGAGGGATGCTATACAGACAATGGTCAAGCTGTATAGTGGCGGAATCGGGATGACTGCAGGTGCCGGTTGATTACGGCTATCATGGATTGCAGTCTGTGGGACAGGGAGCATGTTATCAGGCGGAGTACAGAGGGGTTTGGTTTAGGGGATATGCTATGCCTCCCTGAAGAGGTGCGTTTTTAGAGCACGCCTGAACTTTATCGTGTCAGTGATTGCCCAGATATTTTTTGGTAGCACGTTCCAGAGGACAGGTGCTGCTCTTGAGAAGTCTTGGAGGCGGGAATGATAGGTTCGAATTAAAGGGGCACTCAGTCTGATTTCATTAGCAGAGCGGAGGGCACGGGCTGGGTGATGAATTGAGATGAGGGAAGCAATGTAGGGTGGGGCGGTGCTGTGGAGGGCTTTGTGGATGAGGGTAGTGAGTTTAAATTGTATTCTGTATTTGACTGGCACAGGGCAGAGGTGCCCGAGTAGCGGCTGGACAGGAAGAGGAGCCTGGCTGCCGCATTCAGGATGGATTGGAGAGGGTAGAGTCTGGTGCAGGGAAGGCCAATCAGCAACGACTTGCAGTAACCAAGCCAAGAGTGGATGAGGGCAACAGTGAGCATTTTTAGCGTGTCTATGGTGAGAAAAGGGCATATTCTAGCGATGTTCTTGAGGTGCAGCTGACATGTTCGGGCCAGAGATAGGATGTAGGGGGTGAAGAAAAGATTAGAGTCGAATATGACCCCAAGGCAGCGGGCGTGCTGTCTGGGAGTTATGGTGGTGCCACACACTGAGATAGAGATGTCAGGATGAGGTCGGTTAGTAGAGGGTGGAAACAGGAGAAGGTCAGTTTTTGAGAGGTTCAGTTTTAGGTAGAGAGAGGACATAGTGTTAGAGACAGCAGACAGACAGTCGGTGGTGTTCTGGAGGAATACTGCTGTGATGTCCCTGGAGGAGGTGTATAACTGGGTATCATCAGCATAGAGATGGTACTGGAAACCAAATCTCCTGATGGTCTGTCCAATGGGGGCTGGGTAGATGGAGAAGAGGAGGGGGCCGAGGACCAAGCCCTGGGGGACCCCAACAGCAAGGGGAAGAGGAGGGGAGGTAGAGCCAGCAAAGCAGACACTGAAGGAGCGGTCGGATAGGTAGGAGGAGAACCAGGAGAGGGCAGTGTCCTTTAGTCCAATGGAGCGAAAGCATACTGAGGAGAAGTTTGTGGTCAACAGTGTCGAATGCTGCAGAGAGGTCGAGGAGGATCAGTAGGGAGTAGTCGCTCCTCAATTTGGCTGTCAGGAGGTCGTTTGACACTTTAGTCAGGGCGGTTTCTGTCGAGTGTTAAGGGACGGAAGCCAGACTGTAGGGGGTCAAGAAGAGCGTTATCTGAGAGATAGCTTATAAGGCGTTCTAGTAGTTTAGAGATAAACGGCAGGTTTGAGATGGGTCGATAGTTGGCAGCATCAGTCGAGTCAAGAGTCGGTTTCTTTAGCAGCGGTGATATGATAACATGTTTGAATGAGGATGGGAAAATGCCAGAGGTCAGAGAAAGATTGAATATAGTGGTGAGGTGGGAGATGACCCAACTATATGAGGGCTTGTTTTTTGTGGGACAAGTTGTATTTTTCTATTACACCTTTTAATGTACTATATCATGTTTTCAAAAACTTTTTAAATGGGTGAAATAGAAAAAAAGACAGTTATGCCATTTAGGTGTGTGTGGGGGGAGGGGGGGTGTTTTCACGGTGCAGTAAAAATGCCATGTTATATTTATCCTGTAGGTTATTACAATTATGTCAATGTCAAACATAGTTTTTTTTATGCAGTAATGCTTAAAAAATACCTTTAAAAAAAGAATTTTCTGCCCCTATCTTTTAACTCCATGAACTTTTTTAGTTATCTGTTGATGCAGCTGTTTGAGGGTTTGCTTTTTGTGAGATGACCTGTGTTTTGTTTTTGGATCATTTTGGGGTACATATTTTCTATTGCTTTTTATTCCATTTTTTCTTGGAGATGGAGTGACCCAAAAAAATGCAGTTCTGGCATTCCGTATTTTTTTCTAATAAAATTCACTGTGCGGGATTAATAATGTGATATTTTAATAAGCTGAACTTTTACAGATGCACCAATACTAATTTTTACATTTTGTAAATTTTAAATACGAAGACTGTGAAAAGTTGTTTTTTTTTACTTTTAAGATTTGCAAATTTCTTTTTCTATCTATTTCAACTTTTTTTCATAGGGGACTTGAACTTGAGATTGTTTGATTGCTTATACAATAAAATGCAATTCTGGTATTAAATTATACTGTATTTTAACAGACATCCTACATCCTACTGCCTCAGGCAAGCAATCATGGCAATCTTAGGAGGCTTCAGAAGACCCCAGGCGCCCATGAAACCCTGACAGCACCTTGTAATTTTATCGTAGGGAAATGGGCGTATGGGACTTCTCAAACCTGATTGATCTGAATATTTAAATGCTGGTACTGGCTGTTGTGGGCAGGCGTGGACTGCCACAGACAATTGATACCCACTGTATATGGAGCGGACTCGGCTTCTGGGCCCACTCCATACACAGCATATATTGGCAATGTTTGCAGTTAGGAAGTATATAGCCATATGGCCTTCATGAAGGGGTTAAAGTCGAGAGACAGACATGACAGAAGTAAAGCCATTGCATAACTGGAGCCAAATAACAATATAATGTGGGTTTTTCCATTGAGGGGGCTTTCCATGATTAGTAAAACATAGCTTCTTTCTTTCAGAAACAGCACCACACCTGGCTATGGGTTGTGTCTGGTAGTGCTGCTCATCTCCAAGTAAATAGAGCTGATCTGCAATGCCACACACAACCTGTGGACAGGTATGATATTGTTAAGGAAAGAACGCAGCAAAATGTTATTAATTTTAGACAGCCCCTTTAAAGTTTGGAATCTTTAATAATAATTAGTCTTGGTCCTGACTAATTTTGAAAACATTACAGTTAGAGATGAGCGAGCATTGTCCTTAGCGAGTATCTCCCCGCTCGCAAGAAAAGGTTTGGCTGCCGGCGCGGGTGACAGGTGAGTTGCGGCGGTGAGCAGGGGGGAGCGGGGGGGAGAGAGAGATCTCCCCTCTGTTCCTCCCCGCTCCCCACCCGCCGCCAGGTGCCGAATCTTTTCTTCCGAGCGGGCAGGTACTCGCTAAGGGAAATGCTCGATCGAGTAATTGC
This sequence comes from Eleutherodactylus coqui, assembly GCF_035609145.1. Taxonomy (NCBI): domain Eukaryota; kingdom Metazoa; phylum Chordata; class Amphibia; order Anura; family Eleutherodactylidae; genus Eleutherodactylus; species Eleutherodactylus coqui. The sequence goes on along the minus strand of NC_089839.1, from coordinate 162,575,862 downwards.
CCTTAGCGAGTATGCTCGCTCATCTCTAATTACAGTATGACTCATATTATCTCTATTTTTGAATTGCAGTTTGCTAATATTCATGGACGGACCATAGTACAGAAACTTGGCCTTCTACATATTTAAATATGTAACAGTGCATATCTGTGAAATATTATGGGTATGTGGACATATGACTAATGTATACTGTTGGTCTTCTCTTTTTAGCCTGTGGTGATCTATGATATGAACTCATTGATTAGGGGAGAGGATCAAATCAAGTGCAATTACTTAACACCTTATGGGGAGCAAAATGAAGAGGTTGCCATTCGCATTTTCCACAGATGTCAATCTCGATCAGTGGAATCTGTGCGGGAAATCACTGAATTTGCTAAAAACATCCCAGGATTTGTCAATCTTGACCTAAATGACCAAGTAACTCTCCTTAAGTACGGGGTACATGAGATCATATTTACAATGTTGGCCTCTCTCATGAATAAGGATGGTGTTCTCATCGCCGATGGACAAGGTTTCATGACCCGAGAATTTCTCAAGAGTTTGAGGAAACCATTTGGTGAATTTATGGAGTCCAAGTTTGAATTTGCCGTAAGATTTAATGCACTAGAATTGGATGACAGTGACCTCGCCATCTTCATAGCTGTCATCATACTTTGCGGAGGTAAGATATATTCGGTGCCTGTGGGTGTTGTGTGCTGGGTAGTTATAGCATGGCATCCTTCCCAGCTATACTTGGTAATGAGTAGATTTTATGAGATATGACTTCAATACTGGGCAGGGAGGGAGGATTTGTTAAAGTATAACCATCTAGTAAATGTCAGATGAAAGCAATGTCATTTCAGGATAAGTTCACCGTGTGTACTTTAGTACAGGTGTAGAAAGTATAATAGCAGCAAGTTCAAACCAGACTCATTTTGTAAAAGTAGATTATGAGGGGAACGTAGCGTGTTTTCGAATTATAGCCTATAAAATATTTTCCTTTTATTATATGTCATAAATTCAAGATTATTTCACTCATATTTTAATTAAAAAGTGACATTTTATAAGACTATAACAACTAGTATGCTTTACCAGGTTTTTGTTTTCTGTTTTTGTGCTATTTTAGGTGCCATATTTACGGCATATCAACAGTGTATGCCCTAAATCCTTATTTTATATATTATATATACTGTATTTTTCCGTGTATAAGACGCGTTTTTTTTTACAAATGTTTTCCTCAAAAATCGCACCATATCTTATACACAGGATGTAAGTTTTCGTTGGAAACGATCCGATGAAAACTTACATGAATGTCGGCAGCAAGGTATCGCTCACGGGTGTGCGGGAGCCCTGAGAGCTCCGTCACACTACTGAAGTGGAGAGGCAGAGCAGCGGCGCGCAGAGCAGCAGCATGGAGAAGCAGGGCAGCAGTGCGGCTAGGCGAGTATGCCTGCACCCTCACACATACACACTACACACACATATATATTACACACACAGCACATATACAGTACATACATACAATATACATAAAATCTTTTTTTCTTAATTTTGGGTGGGAAAGTAGGGAGTGCGTCTTATACATGGGGGCAACTTATACATGGAAAAATATGGTAGATTATATATATATATATATATATATATAATACACACACGCCATATACAATTTTGCTGACAGCTTTCCGTTAAAATTGCTTTCATAATTCCACTGAATAGTTTTCCTGGGTATTAGTGCAATATGTGATTTAGAGTAATGCCCCAAAGCTCCTGATTAGATCTCATCCTCGTCTGTCAGCAGTGAGGGCAGAGAGGAGCCGAGAGCTTTGCAGCGGTCTAGTGAGGGGCCATGAGCTGGAGCAGCAGATTCCAGCGGTATGTGTTCCTTGCAGATACAAAAATGGGGGGGGGGGGGGGGGGCAAAGATGTAGGTCAGACACAAAGGCCCACAGTTACAAAGTAGTTTATGTCAGATTTTGCCTTAAACAGCACTTTAAAAAGTCATAGATCGTAGCAAGCGTAGTGCACCAAATATATTATGCGCCTTTTAATGAATGTGACACCAACTGCCTCTGTTAACATTAAGCTACACCAATTTTAGTAAATGTGAACCACTATTTATAGCTGTACTACATCTAATACATATAAATCAGCCAAAGAAGAGATTATGATTTTTTTTAATGTTAGGTACTCTTGAAATGTTCAGAATTGCAACACTATAGAGTTAAGGGATACATTATATGTACTAAAGTAGAACATTCCAGGCTTACAACATAAAATATAAAAAGACAAGCAAATAAAAATATAACAAGTATCTGTTAATTCAACATTGTGGTAGAAGACAGCTGTTAAATAGGACACAAGGTGCAATTACTGTAAATTACCGTTGTTGATGCAGGTAACTTTGTGTAACCTGCCATTTTTATAAAAGGAACAGCACATGCTATGGAACGTTTTATTTGTTGACCAAATCAAGTCTGCTGGACATCCATAACTGATTCCATACAATGAATTATTGGCCAGCTGCTGCTGCATTTGCTGGCTGTTGTCATAAGTCCATACCGAACTCTTGTTAAAAAGCAAAGAACTGTTTATTCTTATGTTTGATTCAATGTAACATGGCAAGTGGGGTAACAGTAGGATCAAAGCAAATTTGTGAAAATTTCATGCTGCAGGTTAGAGATCTCCATTCTCCAACCTTGTGTAGGTGGTAAGCTTACTGCAAACAATGTAGAGTGCACTCAAAGCAGTCTCATTTGTAGCTGCTTGCACCCTGTTTCATGTTTAGAAATTCTGATTCTCAGATGGTCTTCCCCATTTTTCTGCTGTCCTGCTGTTTGCAATCCACTTTCAGGGGTGTAGCGTGTAGCAAGCCTTGCATTCTGCCAGTAGTACACTGTCCTGACTTCCTTTCTCTGACTTCTGTTTCTGGTTCAATCAGCAGGGAGGCAGTAGGTGAATGTCAGCCATTCTGCTTTCGCAGGACAATTCAGGCATTTAGAGACATTCTGTAAATCCAATGTAATGTGTGTTCTCATGCACACACAGGCTTTAACAGCAGGAAAGGCAGAGTTTGTGAACACTGTGTCTACAGATCTGTCAGCCGGTAATTGCAGAAAACAGCCTGTGAAGATAGCCCCTACCGCACATCCTAGCATCTCAGTAACTACAGAAACGTAATACCTAACAATAGACAGTGGATTGCAGAGGGACTAGAAAGGAGACACCTAGTGGCAGCCACTTCAATTTTATTTACAGTGGTAAAACAGCAACATTTTAAATAGAAGTATATTGCAAGATTGATGAGACACACATAGACTATTACATGAGTATGAGTTGTCTTAAAAATTAGTGCCCTTTTAATATTGAATTGTTAACTTCAGTGATATGATTTTAATCCCAGTACCAAGTTCTAGTAATGCTATTTAATTCCTGGTGGCACTATTACATAATAGTGTCCGCTACTACCAGCAAGTTGTCAGCCACATGTTGCTCAATTGTAACCGTTTGAGGCACACTGTTGTATGTCATGATTGCGTGAGTAATGGCACCTGCTTCAAAACTTTTTTGGCTGAAACTTTATCTTAATGAGAGCATTCACTATCACTAAAGAGGTTGTCTAGGCATACTCCTCTGCCTGATTTGTCATTGGGTATGGAGAGGCACAACTGCGTGCTAGGAAGATGAATTGCCTAGGCAACCGTATGAAGGCTAGCGAATATAATACTTACATTTCAGAGAAGACATCATATTATATGCACTGCTTTGCTTTCATTAATCTACTAACGGTAGGAGTCAATCAAGACTGTAGATCAAAAAGGTGTCTCTTAAAAAATATATATCTATCCTCTTTGTGTATAGAAATTAAAAGTTGTCCAGGCATACTCTTTTGCCTAACCTCCTGGGCTGTCAGGTTGTTAAGGCAACTCTTCAGTATTGTGTATAGTTCCCATTAATTTGAATAATATCAGGGTGAGGGGTGGTAGTCTCTTCATGAATGTACCCAACTCATAAACATAAGTCCAGTGTTTTATGTGCATTTTACTCTCTGTGTTGCTGCTCCCTCCTCCTCCCTTTCCATACACTTTTATGGGAGCAACTGTAACCTGATCTCTCAGGGAAGCTGATAATCTGTCTTCATATTTGTCTCACTGTAGGCAGATTTTTACCACTGAATTCAAAGTGATTGATCAAATCAGAAGGCAGGAGAAGGAGGACAAGAGGAGTTTAATTGGTGGAGAAGGAGGCATTTTTCTGCAATAAGATATACACCCTTTGTCAAAATAAAATCAACCATCTAGAATGACCACCTAAAGCCCTAAAACTGGTTCTGGTTGCACCTTTGGCCTATAAAAAGGCTCTCAGAGGCTACTTGTGTGTAGTGGATCTCTTTTTCCGCTTGTGGACAGAGATTTCGCATAGCTAACAGAGTTTGAGAGGGGGCGCATTATTGGAATGTGATGACCATCTTCGTGCCTGGAGACCTAGGGATGAGCGCCTCAATCATACCTTTGCTGTGGAGAGGTACACTGCCCTCACTGCTGGTGTGATGATCTGGAGGGCCATCGCATACAACAGTTGGTTATCCTTGGTAGAGATATGAGGGACAATGACAGCTCAACGATATGTTCAGGACATCCTGCAGTCACATGTGTTCCTCTCATGGCGGCTTCCAAGAGGCATTTTCCAGCAGGGTAATGCTCGGCCGCACACAGAAGGGGGTCACAGGAATGTCTCCACAACATTGTCACACTTCCGTGGCCTGTCCAGTCACCAGATTTATTGCCAATAGAACATGTATGCGACCATCTGGGAAGCCAGCTTTGACAGCCTACAAGTTTGCATGATCTAGAGGCTCAGTTACAACAAATGTGGACCAATATGCCACAGGAAACCATACAGAACCTGTGTGTTTCCATGCCCACTCGTATCAGATCTCGTATCCACGCTAGAGGAGGCCCAACAGGGTACTAGAGTCTCCATGCCAGTCCGTATCACATCTTGTATCCAAGTTATGGGCGACCCGACAGATACTAGAGTTTCCCTCGAAGGGTTCAGTTTACAACAATAAATGATGCCTTTGCTCTGATATTGTAATCACATATATCAACATTACAATCACATAGAGAAAGTTTTATTCAATTCCAACAACTCCTTCTATAGGCTTGATTTTTTTTTGACAATGAGAGTACTATAAAGTTTATTAGCTTTGTATGTACTATTGATTGATGGAAAAAATGAAACAACAGTTACTTCCTATAAATATCAATTGTCTACTTGTGTATATAAATTGTATGTCAATCGTGTGCCATTTTCCATTATATTTATTACTCTTGCAGTACAGTATAATGACTTGTTATGACCACAAATATCAATTTGCCGTGGATTAATTGCTGTTTATCTCATTCCTTATTCAGATCGGCCTGGATTAGTAAATGTAAAGCCCATAGAAGATATTCAGGACACTTTGCTACAGGCCCTTGAACTGCAGCTCAAGATGAACCATCCGGACTCCTCTCAGCTCTTTGCTAAACTTCTCCAAAAGATGACAGACCTTCGACAAGTTGTGACAGAGCATGTCCAGTATTTGCAACTTATAAGGAAAACTGAGGTGGACATGGACCTCCATCCACTCCTGCAAGAGATCTATAAAGACTTATATTGAAATATCATCTATAGTTTTAAACAAGGATTTGTCTTTCTTTAACTGCTATATAAATGCAAGCAATTTGCAAGGGCTGAGTCTCCACACAAGTCTACAAGAGGTTGATAAGGATATATACAGAAACTTTATCCACATTATTACTATATATTCAACCACAACTAAAAAGACTTGTGTGGAATCTACAACCGCATCTCAAAAAGATCTACAAAGACTTGTTCTGAATGTCCAATCTCACCTGCCACTGATCTACAAACAACTCTTCCAGCTATAAGTATTTTGTGAACCTCAGCATCTGTAATAGATTTATAACGATCTGTACTGAACCTCCACCACTCCTGCAAGAGAACTACAGGGACCTGTGCTGAACTATCCTTTTCTAATTGTGTCTTTTTACAATTTGCACTATTTTTAGGAGGAAAACAGTAACAGATACATTACTGTGATAAAGCCTTAAAAGAAGTAAAGCATTCATAAAACTGGTCTATTTTATGCAACTGGTTTATAAAGCACATGTACAATTACTTTTAATATTAAAATATTTTATGAAAATATGGATCTTAGTTGATTTTGCCATCAAGAGTCACAATTTAGACATATATGACATAGTTGTCCTTTCGTCAGTTGTCCTTGCTGTTTCAGAAGGTTTGGTGATCCAGGAATTATTCTGATTGCCAGACTTGGAGTCAAGAAGGATTTTTTTCCTTAATTTGGGAACGGGTAATTTGTCTAGTTTAATCTTTTTAAAATGACTCTGCAATTCTTCCTGGATTTGATTGGTGATATTTACTGGAGAGTTTACTTTATCACTTCGCATCTCATCTGACATTTAATTTTCCTCTGTGAATCTTGATATGCTAGAAAAACCCCTGGATTCTGCAACATACAACATAACCACTGGATGACCACAATAGACACATATAGGACAGACATCTCATGACTGAGTATCACAAAATCATGTTGTTTTGAAAAGCTGGTTATCACATAACATGTGTATCCGATCATATCCAGCCAAGAGGAAAGATAAGGAAGGACACGTGATCTACTGCACCTTGCTTCATTAGGAACCAGAAAATCCCTTTAAGTGGCAGCCCAGAAAATTTGATACTTAGAACTGATACTTTGGATACAATTGGCCACAAAGCTGATTTAGGCAGTTGTCTGCTTTAGTCCATTTGCTAGAAAGGTCCCATTTCAATAAGCAGGTCCCAAAGTTTCAGTGTTAATCTGTGGGGAACCTGGCAGTAAAGGTCCATTCATACCAACATTTGTCCTGTCTGTGTGGTTAATAATTGTTACTGATTAAATATAGACAGCATAAAGACCCATCAAAGTGAATTGAGCTATGCACACATGATTTTTTTGTTTTTTTGCGGACCAATTATCTGCGTAAAAAAAAATTGCAGCATGCCCTATTTTGGTCCGTATTCACAAGACAAAATTGCCCATGAAATTCTATTGGAGCCAACTGCAATAAACACAAATGTTACATGTGTATATGCTTCATTTTTTACTCATGTTGCCAGGAGCCAGTGGGAAAAAAAATCAGTTGGACCATCTTGCGTCTTTTCTTTTTGAGAACATAAAAAACGAATGGCACACAGAGGTAGAAAAAAAGCACACAGAACAAAAACTTATGCAACACAAACATAATGAAAAGTTATTTTGGAATTTCGATTGGGACTCTCACAATCTGGACAAAGACAGATATAAGGGATCACAAACTCTGTACAGCTGAATATGCTGGTGCTGTATTAATTAATAGAATAGATATAAATAAATTGCACAGTTATCATCAAAATCAATGGGACCCCTGTATAATGTGGGGCAGGAGACGTCCACCTGGATGAAAGATGCTCTTTGTAGCCACTCTCTAATATCTTCTTTATCTCTTGGCCAGAGCATAAACAAAATTCCTTAACAGGGTATATAAAAACTAATTTTCAAAACTGGAACACTCCTTTAAAATAATATGGCAATCAGGTAACTTAACCTGGTGAGCATAGAAGATTAAATATTTATTTGGTATTGGAATGTGCAACTGATTCCATATATAGTTATCATGGAAAACTGTTACCACAAATAGAAAAAAAACAAAACTTACCTACTAATTTTTTGCATTGACTCGCATAAGGAAAAATATTTTAAAGCAATTACAGTGACTTTGGTGACTTGTGATGAAAATATTTTTACAAACTTCCAGCAAAGTTTTTTTATTGTGCAAAACATTACATTGTCAAAACAGAACCAAAGCTATTCGCTCCGAATTATCTTCACATCTGTGAACACTTTCATGCTAGTAGTTTGTAGCCATATTGTGATGATAGCGATTTTTTTCAGCCCTTTTTATATCAATGCTTTTAGTTAAAGAACTACAAAATAATCAGGTTTAGGGTCAATTCAGACAACCGTATATCGGCTCGGTTTTCACGCCGATATACGGTGTCCTCATCTGCAGGGCGGGAGGATGGAAGAGCCAGGAGCAGGAACTGAGCTCCCGCCCCCCTCTCTGCCTCCTCTCCACCCCTCTGCACTATTTGCAATGAAAGGAGGCGGGGCGGGGCTAAGTTCCGAGAGTTAGCCCTGCCCCGTTCCACCTCTCCACATTGCAAATAGTGCAGAGGGGCGGAGACGGGGCGGGAGCTCAGAGCACTGCTCCTGGCTCTTCCAGGCTCCCCCCTGCAGAGAGAGACGACCTATATCGGCTGGGCGTGAAAACCCAGCCGATATACGTTCGTCTGAATCCAGCCTTAATTCCACTTTCAGTACCAGGAGATTATCCTAGAAGAATCAAAATACAGAACATATGCCATAGAGTCAGCGGTAACTTCAACAGTTGTAATCACTATACAGGGCGATTTAGAAACAATTGTGCAAAAGTAAAGTTGATTTAGGGTGGCTTCACACGCCCATAAGCATGAAAATGCTTGCCCCAGTGCAATGTATTTGCGCATGAATGAGATTCTTGAGGATGATTTGCGCATGTGTCTGCGCATAGTACTGTATGTTTTTTGCATGCAAGGCTAGTTCCCTTCCCAGGATTAAAAGGCTATTCAGCCTAATGAGGTGCAGTAGTTTTTCACAGTGTTTCCCTTGCGTATTTGTGCATCTTCCCATAGACGTCTTCAATCCTGCATTGAGCAGGGGGTTGGACCAGATGCCCCTGGAGTTCCCTTTCACCTCTACCATTCTATGATTCTATGGCACCCTTTGCTGCGCTAATAGCAGAAAGATAGAGCAGGTACTACCTCATGGGAGTGAGCCCATTGAAATCAATGGGTTCTATTTTCAGTGTTTTGTGCATGTATATATTACACTCAAAAACATGCACAAATACGGTTGTATGAAGAAGTCTTTAATCACACATGAATTGGCATACAACAGCCAGAATTACATTAAAAAATATAGAACACTTTAATTTTTTAATGCACCTTACAGATATTCAATACCACAAAACATACAATGCATTTGGAGAGTTTTCAGATCCTTTCACTCTTTTTACATTTCCCCACATTACCCCATAATGACAAAGGGTAAGCAGATTGTAGAAATCTGTGTAAATTTCTCAAAAATGAAAAACTACCATTTTGCATAGACATAAAAATTCACACCCTGCACTCAGTACTCAGTTGAAGCATTTTGGCAACGATTACAGCCTCCAGCCTTCTTGGGAATGATGCCACAAGGTTTGCACTGCTGAATTTGGGGGTTTTCTGCCATTCTTTCTCTGCAGATCCTCTCAAGCTCTGTCAGGTTGGAAGGGGGCCGTCTGTGGACAGCCAATTTCAGTTCTATCCAGAGATGTTTCATTGGGTTCAGGTCAGGGCTTGGGCTGGGCAACTCAAGGACATTCACACAGTTGTTCCTAAGCCCCTCCTGTGTTGTCTTGGCTGTGTGCTTAGGGTCATTGTCTTGTTGGAAGGTGAACCTTCTGCCCAGTCTGAGGTCCTTTGTGCTCTGGATCAGGTTGTCATTCTGAATATCTTTGTGCTTTGCTCCATTCAGCTTTCCATCAACCCGGACCAGTCTCCCTGTCCCAGCTGCTGAAAAACACACCACATTATGATGCTGCCACCACCAGGCTTCACTGTAAGTGATGAGCAGTAGCTGGCTTCCTACAGACATAATGCTTAGAATTGAGGCCAAAAGTTCAATCTTGGTTTTATCAGACCAGAGAATCTTGTTTATTACAGTCTGAGGCCTTAGTCACACGGGCGTTTTTTCCTGCGATTTGCGGATTGCATGACGGATGCGCATCCGCAAATTGCGTGACCGGGGCTGAAAAATCGCCCGAAAAAACTGCTTCTAGCCGCATTTCATTAGAAACAGGCCGGAGCTGTCCAGCGCATTGAATTCAATGGAGACGGCAATACAGCCGGCTCCATTGAAACCAATGGGCTGCGGGCGATCTCATGATGTATTTTCGAGAAGGGCTTAAAAATATAAGCCCTTCCCTGAAATTCATCCAGAAATGTGTAAAAACAAAAAAAAGCCCTTCCCGAAAATTCATCGTGCGATCGCCGGCAGCCCATTGCTTTCAATGGAGCCGGCTGTATTGCCGGCTCCATTGAATTCAATGGGCAAACATCATTCTTCTCTGCCACAGCTGTTACATGATTTGTCTACTATATGTTCTCAATGGGGTCGGCGCTGCTGCCGCCTGCCCCATTGAGCGCATATAGAGAAGAGAACAGGAATCGCAGATCGCAGATAGGTGCGATCTGCAATTTCTGTTCTATAATTTATCGGACGAGCGCATAAAAAGCGCTCATGTGTCCGATACCATTGCAAAGCAATGGTTTTATAAAATCGCCGGACGCATGCGCATGCGCAAATCGCGCGAACAAACGCCTGTCTGACCGAGGCCTGAGAGTCCTTTGGATACTTTTTGGCAATCTGCAGACTTTCACATATCTTTTACTGAGGTGAAGCTTCTTCTTGGCCACTCTGCCATAAGGCTCCGATTGGTGGAGTGCTGCAGTGATGGTTGACCTTCTGGAAGTTTCTCCTATCTGCACACAGAATCTTTGGAGCTCAACCAGGGTGACCATTGGATTCTTGGTCACCTCTCTTACGAAGGCCCTTCTTCCCCATTTTCTTATTTTGGTGCGTAAGCCAGTTCTAGGAAGAGTCCTAGTTGTTCCAAACTTCTTCCATGTAAGAATTATGGAGGCCCCTGGGCTCTTGGGAACTTTCAGTGCAGCAGAAATTTTTTTGTAGCTTTTTCCAGATCTATGCCTCCACATAATCCTATCTCTGAGCTCTACAGATAGTACTTTCCTCCTTATGGCTTGGTTTTGTCTCTGATATGCATTGTGAGCTGTGAGACCTTATATAGACAGGAATGTGTCTTTTAAAATTATGTCCAATCAACTGAATTTACCACAGATGATTTCAATCAAGATGTAGAAATACCTCAAAGATGATCAAGAGAAATGGGAGGTCCCCAGAGCTGAATTTCAAGTGTCATTCCAAAAGGAATACTTATGTTAATGCAAAATTTTAGTTTTTGATTTTTTTTAAATTTACAAAGATTTCAAACATTCTGAAATCACCTCATCATTATGAGGTATTGAGTGCAGAATGATGGGGAAAAGTAGATTTTTCTTTTAATTTGCATAATGCTGCAACATAACAGAATGTATGCATGTTCTATTGCTGATAAGTCTAGCGACCGGGCAGGCCACTGAAGTGTGGCAATGTTGTGGGGGTATTTCTGTGACACCCTTGCTGTGTGCAGCCGAGGTAATGCCGGATAATGCCTCTTGGAAGTCGCCATGAGAGGGAACACATGTGGTTGCAGGATGTCCTGAACATATCACTGAGCTGTCATTGTCCCTCATACCACTTCTAGAGGTACGATGGCCCCGCAGACCACCACACCAACAGTGGGGGGCAGTGTGCTACTCCACAGCAAAGGCAAGATTGAGACACTCGTCCCTAGGTCTCCAGACACGAACACGGCCATAGTCAGTGCCCAAACTAAACCCGGATTAGTCACTGAAGACAACCTGGTTCCACTCCATAGCAGTCCAGTTTCCATGGTCATTACACCACTACAAATGGAGGGGACAGTGGGTGGGTGTCAAATGCAGTACAAGCAATGGGTGCTAAGAGACCAAATTTCCTTCCACTGAGTGTCTGAGATTGGTTCTGGCAGACACGGTGGCCTATAATGATGGCCCCACCTGTCTCTGGATAGTGGACAAAGAAACAGTTGGAGCTGCTCGTCCTTTGCAGATGATCCTCTCTACTGGTGGTCTGTCAAGTGCGTCCTGTAGTGGGCAATTCATCAATACGACCATCCAGCTTTTCACACTGCAATAATGCGCCCCCTCTCAAACTCGGTTAACTTGGTGAAATCTCTTTGATTGCGTTGTAGAGGTGTGTAGTGGTCAACAAGCTTTACACATGTGGACAAAGAGGTCACTACACACAAGGAGTCTCTGAGAGCTTTTTTACAAGCCAAGGGTGGAACCAATTTTAGGGCTTCTGGTGGCAAGACTGGTCATCTAATCATGCCACAACTCTAATCATTTGCATGTCTGCCGAGTTTTTTAGCAAAATGACAACTCCTTCTAGTTGCTTTTTTTTTTACAAAGAGTATATTTAGCTATAGAAAATACACCCAGCAAAATGTATCTTCTGACCTATTATGGATTTGGATCTCCACCAGTTCCCCAAACACACATGTCCCGTGTTGCTCTGTAGATCCTCCAGATCAGTTCACTGCAGAAATACGTGTTCTGTAATCATTAATCTTAAATCAGAGATTGCGCTCCACCATTCATGGTGTTGAAGCTCCAAATCCACAGACATCTGCTGATGTTACCTACTAGTATGTCTATATGACGATTCGGAAATTTGGCATACACAAAGATTTATTATTGATGTGACAAATATTCCTCATTTATTTAATTGACTGTTTTCTGTAATACATGTTTGCACAGATCGTACTACAAAACTTTCACTGTCAGGCTGGGCTCACATGACCATATTTGCCAGCTGGCCACGAACGTATCCCACAAGCGCGCAGCAAGTACACAATGGCATATGTACTTGCTGCGTGCCACCAATCACCATACACTATCTTTATATGTAAGTGCGAGTAATACATGAAAAGATGTCAGAATTTTTTTCACTCACATATTTCACACATATTACGTATGCAGCACAATTAAAAGGGAGATTGGTACTACGTGCGTAAAACAAAGTAGCATGCATTCATGTGAGACTGGCCTCATGCAAAGGAAATTTTCTGTTATATTCTGTGAATATAGTGATGATGACATAATCGATGAATGTTACATGTTGTCAAGTAATACTATCATTGGTGATCTATGCACCAGTACACAAGGTCTATGTTAGTCTAGTTCAACCTATCATAAGCTTATACCTTTATAGCAATACATATGAAGAGATTGATAGACTTGATAAATCTCTTGGTACTACAACTTATTCATTCCCTTAACCTCTTAATGACACTGCCCTTTTTTTTCTCCATTTTTGTCCCCCCCCCCCCCTACAAATCATAACTCCTTTATTTATCCATCGACGTAGCTACATGAGGGCTTGTTATTTTGCGGGACGAGCTGTATTTTTGAATGGTACTATTTAATGTACCATATAATGTACTAAAAAACGTGTAAAAAATTCAAAGTGGAGTAAAATGAAAAAAAAAATGACATTCCGCCATCATTTTAATGCGTCTTGTTTCTACGGCGCACAAACTGCAACAAAAATGACATGATGACTTTATTCTATGGGTCAATACAATTACTAAGATACTAAACTTGTATAGTTTTTTTTGCTGTACTACTTTATTTTTTTCAAAGACATTTTATTTTTCTTTTGTATTTTCTGCTGCGTCTTCTGTGCGCAATAGCTTTTTTATTTTTCCGTTGACGTAGTTGTTCAAGAGCTCATTTTTTGCGAGACATCCTGTAGTTTATGTTGGTACCATTTCAGAATACATACAACTTTTTGATCGCTTTTTATTGCATTTTTCTGTGAGACAGGGTGACTGAAAAAGTGCATTTCTGCCGTTCTTTATTTTTTTTTCAGATGACATTCACCATGCAGGGTAAATAATGCATTACTTTGATAGATCAGACTTTTACGGATGCAGCAATACCAAATATGTATTTTTGTTCTATGAGTTAGATTTTTTTTATTATAGTTCTAGCAAAAAGGGGTTGATTTAAAATTTTAAAACTTTTTTAAAAAACTTTACTAATCTAAGTTTTACTTTTTTTCTTAGCCCCCCTGGGAGACCACAACTAGCGATGCTTTGATCGCTCCTGCAGTATGATGTAATACTATCGCATTACATGATACTGCAATGTGACAGGCAGTCTATCAAGCCACCCCACGGGGATGGCTTGATAGGCAGTCAGCTAAGACAGCCCTGGGGCCTTTCAGAAGGCCCCCAGCAGCCATGAAACCCACACGTCTCCCTGCGATCTCATCATTTTTGTTTGCATTTAATGTAGTGTATAACTTTCATAAAAAACTTTTTATGGGAATTGGGGGAAAAAATAAGATTAATCTTACCTTTAATCCCTTTTTCATGAGTCCATCATGACAGCACACATGGAGGTTGCCCTCTGACCCCACTAGGACAGGAAGAGGAGAGTTCAAAATAGCACCTCCCACCACCATTCTCCAGTGGCTTCAAATTATCACAAGGCATATGTGGCCCAATTTTTTAATTGCTGCTGGAAATACAATGTATTGTTATGGTATACAGTAATCTACCAGGGTGGGTAAGTATGTGCTGTTATGATGGACTCATGGAAAAGGGATTAACAGCAAGATTAATCCTAGTTTTACCATTCCGTCCATCCTGACAGCAGACAGGAGGCAATACCAAATTATAACGGTATTTTTCACTCAAAGGCTAGTTCCCTACCAGATTGGAGATCCAAGAGTTAATGCTTAGAAAAGGTGAGGACACTAGACCACATTGCAGCTTTGCAAATTTGGGCTGTTGGGCTGTTTTGGCCCAGAATCTGAAGAAATACGTTATTAGATCTTCTAAAAAGTCTGTGCAACCTGCAAGTAGGTTAGGACTGCGCGTTTAATGTCTAGGTTATGTAGGCGCTGTTCCTTGTCACATGGGCACTTCACTCCAGAATTTTGTATCTTCTGGCGCGAACAAAAGCCTATCTTTAAACTCTTTTTTCATTTTCATTTTAAATTGACTTTTTTTTATTGGGAAGACTATTTAACGGCGTGACCTTAACCCCCTAAACATTTTGTCCTGGACTAAACGCAGTTGTTGGGCGCTTACTACCTCCATAGTATTTCAAACTGCTTTTAGCAATTTTTCGATACTATGGGTGAAAAACTAATATATTTTTTCATTGTCCTTGACGATCAGGGGGGCTGCTGATTTAGAAAGCTCTCCCTCAGATAACTCTATCTTCGATAATTCAGATGTAGAGGACATGTAACCTTGAGCATAGACCATTTTGCTGGTCTAGAAGGGCCCAGCTGGGAGACTGGTTCCGCTTTTATTGCCTGAACCTCTTTTCTGACCATCTGGCGGAGATTATCCATTAAGGATTCCTGCTGCTCCCTGACTATATTTGTCGTACAGTCAGCGCAATTAATTTTCTTTGCGTTATCGTCTAATTTTTTAAGCATAATGCACATTTCTTTATCCTTTTATCAAGCTTTGGAGTTTCATCCAACAGGAGAAGCCATTATACCAAACATAGACAGAGTGGAAATAAGCTTTTTGTCCAAGTGGACTACTCACGGTTTGTAGGTTTGCCATGTCACCTTTCATGTCCATAGCATTTTCGTAGGTGAATTCTGCGCCGTAATCCTGCAGAGAGGCTTTCTGAGGTAGTGGAGTCCCCACTCTTTTGAATTTGGCGGGGCTGACACTCAGTGCCCCTGCTCGATGTAGGGCCCATACATAGGGATGCTGTGCATGTGAGGAGGGGCCCAGCAACCCGGAGACTGCCTCTGCTCACTGAGCGGGCGCAGAATCCGGCGCTTCATTGCTTTAGTTAGCGATCCTTCCATCCTCTAAAAGCTCCTCTGTGTCCGATGGGATAGGAAGAACACTGGAGAATGGTAGTAGGAGGTGGCCTGTACTCTTGTCTTCCTGTCCCAGCAGGGTCAGAGAGCAACCTCCAATGTGCGCTGTCAGGATGGACGGAATGGTAAGAGAAATTCTGCCATTTGTTTTTTTTTATTTAATTTTACAGCGTTTAGTGTGCAAAATAAATAATGTGATAACACTATTCTCTGGGTCAGCAAGATTCCGGCAATACCGAGTTGATAAAGTTTTTTAATATTTTGCCATTTTTCTACCTAAAAAACACTTTTTTAAAGATTTGCTTTTGTGTTGTTGCATTCCAAGAGCCACAGCATTTTTATTTTTCCATCGAAGGAGCTCTATGAGGTTTTGTGTTTTGTGTGATGAACTCTAGTCTTCATTTATCCAATATAACATTTTGATTGCTGTTTATTCCATTTTTTTCTAGAGCCAAGATTAACAAAATCTGCAATTCCAGCATTTTTATTTTATTTTTAAAGCGTTCACCTTGTGGTATAAATGATATGTTAAATTAATTCTGCAGGATGGTATGATTATGTCAATACCAAATTTATATAGGTTTGTTTTTGCAACTTTTTCCCAATTTTTATTTAAATGTACATTTTGTTTATCGCAGCATTGAAAGCCGCCTAACATTTTTCTTTTTGCAAAATGAGTTGTACTTTTTACTAGCGCTATTTTTTTTTCAATACAATGTTTTAATCACTTTTCTGTGTTTTTTAAGGTGAGGTAGGCAAAATTAGCAATCTGCGCCATGTTTTTTGTATTTTTTTTTCATGACAGCACTGTGCGGATTTAATAATGTACCAACTTTTTTCTCTAGGTCATTATGAACACATTGATACCACATGTGTTTTTTCTTTACATAGTAAGGCCTCGGACAGACGAGTGTTTTTCTTGCACCCCAATAGGCGCGCAAAAAAAAAAAAAAAAAAAAATCGCCGCTTGCATCTGCAGACATTCCATTAATGGGCAATTTTTTTTAAGCGCAGAAGACTCGAGTTTCATAAGCAATAAATTCGCCCATTCACTGGGGCAGCTGTACTTTGAAAAGCGCAGCTGCTCCAGGAGCACAGAGAGAAGAAGCCCCGCAGGGCTTCGGGATTTCCCCATAGAAGGGAGAGAGCGTGGACCTATGGGGGATTTCCCCATAGAAGGGAGAGAGCGCGGACCTATGGGGGATTTCCTCAAAGCAGGGAGAGAGCGCGAACCTATGGGGGATTTCCTCAAAGCAGGGAGAGAGCGCGGACCTATGGGGGATTTCCCCATAGCAGGGAGAGAGCGCGGACCTATGGGGGATTTCCCCATAACAGGGAGAGAGAGCAGCGCTATGGGGGATTAACCCATAGCAGGGAGAGACGGAGAGGGGCTATGAATCAGGAACGATTTTTTCTCTAAATGAACTAAATTGGCTCGTTGTTTTTTTTTTTGCCTCTGGACCAACAAGTGGGGGGTTGAAACAGGCTGAACTAGATGGACATTGTCTTTATTCAGCCTAACATACGATGTTACTATGTATTGGTTAATCCCTGTTACAATCGTGAGGGCAGGCAAAGCACGGGACCCACACGATCGTGACCAAAGGGGACACACACGGGATTCAAGCAACTGGCCCTGTGCTAACGGGAGGTAGAAATGGCCCTACCTAAGCGGGGACATTGCCCCAATAAGGGCAGCCCAGCGGTCTTCGGATTTGGGCCCTAGCTGATCCTAGGAGCCACGCACCAGAACAGGATGCATTCACATGCCACATGACAGACCCAGAATACACCGCATACAACATGCAACCACTAGTAACAGATTGGAAGCTGAATACAAATACCAGGTATTAGTTGACATGTTGTACAATATGTTGAAAGCTAGCAGGCCACTTCACGGCTCCTGCTTATACTGCTAGTCCCTACACTAACCAGGAGTCCAGCAGAACTGGACAGAGTTCACACAGCATGCTGCAACAGGACAGGACACAGATTGCAGGACACACAGCAAACTAACACAAAACTGACAGAATTTAAACGTACAAACGGACATGAACCAGGTCACACTGCAAACTTCACCAGACAAGAATTCATGACTACTGACATGAGGGGGCCATGCAGTGACTGACCGGGGCTGGGTTTATATGTGAGCACAGATCCAGGGGATTGGCTAGCAGACAGTACCACACCCAGCCAGCTCAATCATTAACCCTGAGAGTGCTGTGCTGCTGGAATCACAATAGTACAACATGTCTCAGCAGTACACATAGCAGTACCTCCCCTTTAAAAAGGGGGCCTCTGGACCCTTTAAGCATAACCCAAAAAAAATTATGCAACTCCTCCAAACCACGCACGTGTACAGGATTTATCTAAAAAGGACCTGACACCAAGGCAAAGATGACAAAATGGGAGAGAGTAAGGGAATAACTGAGCAGGACCACTGCGCCTTATACCAAAAGGCCACTGAACAGTAGCCTGCATAGAATATGCACAATCCAGAGGGAAAGATGGCTACCCTCCCTACTGACATAGCGTGAACAGGACTTATCACTACGGCCTGATGTGGACGCCAGCCTGTCAGCAGGAGAAGGAAGTACACCCTGGTACCTCCCGCACAGGGGGCTACAACAAATTACGTCCGCAGGGTGCACCTCCCCCCAAAACGGACACCGGAACAGGAATACAGACTGAGATGGAACTCAGACACAACATGCATGCCACCAAAGCTGTATGGAGCCACCACACCCACCGTACAAGGGGCAGGACCGCCAGAACTCCTATCTGGCTATAAGGAAAATCGTGGCCGGCATCACCAGCTCGCACCACGCACACAAAATCAGATGTTCGGAGGCCGCACCTGCCAAGGGAAAGGAGAAACCTGCGAGTGGCTACACATTCGCGCGGTCACCGTACCACACCTACTGAGTGCACCACCCCAGAACGCCAGGAAGGGAAGGAACAGCAGGTGTCCAAACCATCTGTGGGGAAGTACGGGGAAACTTGCTCCAACAACCGCATGCAACAGACACTACAACAGTGTGTCTACCATACATATGAATACACAACATCCACAGAACATGACTATCCACACCTGATGTCTGGCCACCAGCACAGACACTGGACTAGTCACTGTTCACACACAACATATAACATACTCAGAACATGACCATCCACACCTGACGTCTGGCCACCTGCACAGACACTGGACTAGTCACTGTTCACACACACAACATAATGCCCCCCCTTTTGTAAGTGGGGGGGCATTATGTTACGATCGTGTGGGCAGGCAAAGCACGGGACCCACACGATTGTGACCAAAGGGGACACACACAGGATTCAAGCAACTGGCCCTGTGCTAACGGGAGGTAGAAATGGCCCTACCTAAGCGGGGACATTGCCCCAATAAGGGCAGCCCAGTGGTCTTCAGATCTGGACCCTAGCTGATCCTAGGAGCCACGCACCAGAACAGGATGCATTCATATGCCACATGACAGACCCAGAATACACCGCATACAACATGCAACCACTAGTAACAGATAGGAAGCTGAATATAAATACCAGGTATTAGTTGACATGTTGTACAATATGTTGAAAGCTAGCAGGCCACTTCACGGCTCCTGCTTATACTGCTAGTCCCTACACTAACCAGGAGTTTAGCAGAACTGGACAGAGTTCACACCGCACGCTGCAACAGGACAGGACACAGATTGCAGGACACACAGCAAACTAACACAAAACTGACAGAATTTAAACGTACAAACAGACATGAACCAGGTCACACTGCAAACTCCACCAGACAAGCATTCATGACTACTCACATGAGGGGGCCATGCAGTGACTGACCGGTGCTGGGTTTATATGTGAGCACAGATCCAGGGGATTGGCTAGCAGACAGTACAACACCAAGCCAGCTCAATCATTAACCCTGAGAGTGCTGTGCTGCTGGAATCACAATAGTACAACATGTCTCAGCAGCACACGTAACAATCCCCCATTGCTCTGCTCTTTTTTCCTATGGGGAAACCCCCCATAGCTCCACTCTCTCCACTCTCTCTACCTGCTATGGGTAAATCCATCGTTCTGTTCTCTCTCTCCCTGCTATGGGGACCCCCGAGGAATATCCCCATAGCGAAGAGAGAGTGGGTGGGGCTAGGGACAGGGCTATAGGGATTTTCACAGAGATTCCCCATAGACAACCACTAGGGAACTTGATTATAAGCATCTTTTATCATTCTTCTAATATACTACTATAGTGAAGACTAGTAGTGTATTAAAAAGCCTATGAAGCTCAGCCATAGGCTGGGCTCATAGGCCACTGTAGCCGACAGACCCGGAGACTATATTCAAGCCTCAGGTTGTCATAGCAAATAAATGGGATCGCAGGGAGTCTGATGGGTGAGAGAGGGAGCCCCCTCCCTCTGTCAGCCTTTTAAATGCCATGGTCACACTGATCATGGCATGTAAAGGGTTAAACACTGAGATCTTTTGAGGTTTCTTTGATTCCCAGTGTTAGATAGCCAAGCACTGTCTCTCCCTGGCACAGTAGACCCACACTACGATTCTCATGCAGCTGCCATCAAAAGACAAATGGGCTGTTGTTGGGGTTGAAATGAGCCAGATTCCAGTGGACAGGGGCGACTTACTATAAATTTGCCAATAAGCCAGACCATCTTCTGGCAGCCAGTCTCCGAAATAGAGCAAGAGTCTATAGTGCCTTCAAAATAAATACAACCCAGGGAAAAGTGACCTCTAATCCTAACTGTTACGGCACTCTGCCCCCCTGAGCGCCAGATGGGGTGCCCTGATCTTCCCGCACCCCACTGTCCCTGCCTACTTGCCTCGGCCCTGGCTAACCCCAGGCGGACAACTGGACGACGGTCCCTGCCCTGGCTAGGGACCTGGCGACTGACAAGAAGCAAGCTACCTAATGGGGGGAACAGAGTGCCGACAGGGGAGGCAGATGGAACCGACCAACAAAACTACCAAGCTGGAGATGGAGCTCACAGGCAAAGTGACAGGATACTGGATAGCAACTAGTGCTGACTGGGCCAGACTAAACTAGAGGCTAACAGAACCGACAAGAGCAGACAGAACAAAGGGAACCAGAGGGAGCTGACCGGCAACTAGGGACTGACTGAGGAAACCGCAGACAGACTGGCTAGGTGCAAGCAGAACCAATAACTGGCAGTGAACTCACATCACTGCCAGTCTTTTAACCACAAGGTTCCGCCCAGGGGCGGAGAGTGGGAGGAGGCAACTCCACCCACTGCTGTATAAGAAGAACGGAGGAGTGCAGGTGGCACCCTACGGGCGGACACGCCCACGCCGCCGCCCACCGGCCGCCCCAAGCTGCTGGGATAACCTCGACACAGGGCTCCAGGCCGCCGGAGCGACGTGCGCCGACCGCGGGACCCCGTGCCGCGCTGTATGGTAACATTACCCCCCCTCTGACGGGGGACCTCCGAAGGGACAACAGGTTTCGACAAAGACTTATGGAACCCCCTGCGACCCCTCCTTTTGCAATTTCCAGAGGACAGGTACCCCTTCAGTCCCACCCTGTACGGCTCAAATACGGACAGACTCTCCTCACAACGCAACTGCATACGAGACCCCACCCCTTTCTTCCGTCCCCCCTGCAGGGCATCGGTGGCGACATCAGCAGCAGGGCAGGTGGACGGGGTGTGACGGTAAGTGAGACCTCGGGGACTGAGTGCGGTATCAACTGAGCAGGGAGGAAGGGAAGCGCGATGGCTATGGCAGGACGGCCCCCACTGGGTTAGCTCCCCAGTGGCCCAATCGAATTGGGGGTTGTGCAACGCCAGCCACGGCATCCCTAGTACCATGTCTACCGACATTTTCTCCATCACCAGGAATGATAGACCTTCCGAATGGCGACCCCCCACCGTGAGTTGTAACACTGGGGTCCTCCATCGTACCAAGCCCGAAGCAAGAGGAGTAGCATCAATGCTAGCAAAACGAATTGGCGTCTTCAGCGCCACAAATTCAGCCCTCAGGGGCTCAACGAGACGCATGCTTACCAGGTTAGCGGCTGCTCCGGAATCAATAAACGCCTGCCCTAGGCGGGAGAAGTTCCGGAATCTAACCTGGCAGGGTATCAGAAGTCTAGGACGTACCTGTGGTCCTAGGCGACCCTCCCTGCAATCGCCTAGGACTGGAAATCTTTCTGCCGATTCAGACTGTGGACGCTGAGGCCTCAGGGGGCAGGTTATCACCCGATGTCCAGCTTTCCCGCAGTAGAGGCAAAGATGATGCAATAACCGAACTCGGCGTCGCTCCTTGGGGTCCAGCGGGTCCAGTTCCATAAGCTCGGGAACAGAGACTGGTAAGGAAGGGGAGGGAACAGGACAAACGACCTCCCTGACTCTACTGGTCTGCCTGTCCTGCTTCCCAGCCCTGAGCCTCCTATCTGCCTTCACCGCTAGCTCCATAGCCTCCTTTAAGGACCCGGGAACGGGATGGGAGATCAACAGTTCTTTGACCGCGTCCGAGAGACCTTGCAGGAAAACGTCCTTCAGGGCACTATCGTTCCATGCAGTGTCACCCGCATAGCGTCTGAAATTGGAGCAATAATCCTCCACACAAAGCGACCCCTGATGCAGCGCCAGCAACCGTGAAACCGCCAACCCCACTCGGTCCGGTTCATCGAAGATACCCCCGAGTTCCTGAAAAAAGGAGTCCACCGACTGCAGGGAGGGGGAACCCTCGGGAATGGAAAAGGCCCAAGTCTGGACAGAGCCCCGCAGCAGGGACATTATAAGCCCGACCCTCTGGGCCTCCGAGCCGGAAGAACGGGGACGCATCCGAAAAAAACAGGCGACACGCCTGTTGAAAAACGAAAAACTTGTTCCTCTCCCGAGAGAACACCTCGGGAAGAGGGCACTTGGGTTCGGGACTGGTAACGGCGTTCTGCCCCTGCGACAATGCCCACTGCTCCTGGGCCACCATGCGAGCTGACAAATCCCTGATCACCGGCACCAGGTCTTGCAGCTGGTTTGCAAGGGCGCTGATCGCCGCCATGAAAAGAAAAACAGTATTTTAAGGGCCAGTTATTATGTTACGGCACTCTGCCCCCCCGAGCGCCAGATGGGGTGCCCTGATCTTCCCGCACCCCACTGTCCCTGCCTACTTGCCTCGGCCCTGGCTAACCCCAGGCGGACAACTGGACGACGGTCCCTGCCCTGGCTAGGGACCTGGCGACTGACAAGAAGCAAGCTACCTAATGGGGGGAACAGAGTGCCGACAGGGGAGGCAGATGGAACCGACCAACAAAACTACCAAGCTGGAGATGGAGCTCACAGGCAAAGTGACAGGATACTGGATAGCAACTAGTGCTGACTGGGCCAGACTAAACTAGAGGCTAACAGAACCGACAAGAGCAGACAGAAAAAAGGGAACCAGAGGGAGCTGACCGGCAACTAGGGACTGACTGAGGAAACCGCAGACAGACTGGCTAGGTGCAAGCAGAACCAATAACTGGCAGTGAACTCACATCACTGCCAGTCTTTTAACCACAAGGTTCCGCCCAGGGGCGGAGAGTGGGAGGAGGCAACTCCACCCACTGCTGTATAACAAGAACGGAGGAGTGCGGACGGCACCCTACGGGCGGACACGCCCACGCCGCCGCCCACCGGCCGCCCCAAGCTGCTGGGATAACCTCGACACAGGGCTCCAGGCCACCGGAGCCGACGCCGGAGCGACGCGCGCCGACCGCGGGACCCCGTGCCGCGATGTATGGTAACACTAACCTAATATAGAATACCTTTCACAACTACTATGACACACTTTATAAGGCCCAGACGAGTAAAGTGCCACTCCCAGAAACCTCATTTCTAGGAGGACTGAATCTTCCCTCCCTATAAAGTACCTAACTGGATTCCTTGAATGCTGTGGTTTCTGAAGAGGAAATACTAGACGCTATAAAAAATCTCAAACTAGGAAAGGCACCTGGCCCTGACAGTTTTACCACCATCTATTACAAAAAATGTAAAGATATTAAACTACAACCCCTGAAAAAAATATTTCAAGATCTTTTGAAGGAAGAGATCCCACCTAACGAATTCCTAGATTCCCAACTCACAGTTATCCCGAAGGAAAATAAAGACCACCTGTCACCAAAGAACTATAGATCTATTTCATTACTCAATTTTGATTACAAGATTTTCACCTCCATTCTCGCTACACGATTAAACCGCCTGCTCCCAGTCTTGGTTCACAGAGATCAGGTGGGATTTATACCGACAAGACAAGCTTCAGATAACATACACAAGGTCCTAAACGTTATAGACTATGCTTCCAAAATAAATGCCCAGATGACCTTACTGGCGCTTGATCTGGAAAAGGCCTTTGACACTTTATCATGGAGCTACATTTTATGGGTTCTTCAGCGCATTGGAATCGGGGGGCCTTTCTCTCTGCTTTCTCGCCACCACAAGTAAAAACCCCTATTGGAATCCATAGAGGGACCAGACAGGGTTGCCCTGTCTCTGGTATTGTTTCCTCTGGCTATTGAGCCGTTGGCAGTGGCAATTCGCAATAAGTTATAACCCAAACGTGAGGGGGGTGAGGATGGGAGATAGTGAATATAAAGTTAGCCTATTTGCAGATGACCTTTTGTTGACTTTATCCCAGCCTTTAACCTCCCTACCGAATTTAATGTCTATATTAGACACATAGGCTACTTTCTCAGGGCTTCGAGTAAATATAGATAAATCGGACATAGCTTTTATTAATACCCCAGAACATCTAAAAAAATTAATTAACTTTAATTTCTAATTCCAATAGAAGCTGCATTACATAACATATCTGGGTATCAATTTAACCACCTCAATACAGTCCCTCTACAAGTGGAATTATCCTCCCTTAATTAATACACTTGCAGCAGATCTATTAAAATGGGATAAACCC
The DNA here is from genome assembly GCF_035609145.1 of Eleutherodactylus coqui. Lineage (NCBI taxonomy): Eukaryota > Metazoa > Chordata > Amphibia > Anura > Eleutherodactylidae > Eleutherodactylus > Eleutherodactylus coqui. The sequence goes on along the minus strand of NC_089839.1, from coordinate 162,551,252 downwards.
TATCTGTTCTGGGTGGGAAGAATAAATGCAATTAAAATGGTCACATTACCACGGATACTTTACCTTTTCAGATATTTGCCAGTCCCTATCCCTATACCTACTTTCTGCAAATTCCAACGCGTCATAATTAAATTTATCTGGGCCAACAAACGCTAAAATCAGGTACACGGTAATGCACTATCACTGACATCTGGGAGGTCTTTCGGTGCCCAATCTGGTTAAATATTACAAGTCAGCACAAATAGCCCAATGGGCAGTCTGCCTGGGTAGCGCAGACGGCCCGCTTTGGGTGGACATAGAGAAAAGACGCATAAATCCACACTCAATATCTTTCTTAATCTGGTCCACGAATCCCCTTCCCCCGCGACTGCTACAGATGAGCCCCATTTCATACTATTCTCTTCTATTGTGGAGAAGCACCCATTTTAAGTGCAATCTATCATCTAAATTCTTCTCCCTAATGCTACCGATAATCCCTAACCCGCAGTTCTCTCCCAGTCTTGATCTATCTCTTTTTACATGGTGGAGAATTAATTATATAACCATGCTTCGCCATTTCTACAACAAAACAAAGCTTTTTACCATACAATTTATAGCCCCATTCAAGCCACCTACACAAGAATATCTTAGGATCAAGTAGGTATTGCATTTTGTCCACTCCTTATTTGTGCCCCTTATATCTCCCCTACCCACCCTATTTGAAAAGCTTTGTGCGAGTGATCCCTCCCAGAGAGGAACCCACTCATATATCTATAGTATGTTAAATATGCCTGAGGCCAAGGAAAAATTAACGTTCATGAGAAGATGGGAGGAGGATGTGGGGAAGGAAATGTCCCTATAAAGATGGCTGCACTGTTGCACCGCGATCACTTAGGGCAGCCACCAGGTTCCCCTCATGGAAACCTCTGTCAAAATCCTACACAGAACGTATTTGGTGTCACGGGAGACTGCACCACCTGTTCCCATCCTCCTCCCTGTTTTGTTTCCGAGGCTGTCAGGTTTTGGGCAGTATGCTTCACACCTGGTGGTCTTGTCCGAAGGTGGAGAAACTGTGGACGCAAGTTCATAATTTGCTAAACCAGCTGTTTGTAGGTCCGATAACTAAATTATCCACGGTCCAGGGGGATCGCTCTTATAGGATCAGATTTAGAGCACATAAGCTTATACAGGTTATTTGTATGGCCGCAAGGATCTACATCGCCTCAAGATGGAAATCCCTGAACCTCCCTTTCCCAGAGGTGATCAATAGATTGTCTACAATTATGCTATATGAAAGGATCCATGCGATTCGGACGGATACCTTGACGAATTTTCTAGCTACATGGCAACCTTGGATTAGCTATCTTGAAGTCCCAGGATTACGTCACGTTTTCTCATCTACCTAAAATGTCCCCACTGGAAGCCAGCTCCAGTTCTCTATTAGGCTTTGCCAGGAAGCTGATGTGGACCCTTGACGACCTGTTTTATACCCTTTTTTATCCCCTCCCAATACTCCATACTAAGAGTAAAATGTTATATTAAAATCTAGTTTACGCTAAGAAAACAATAATTAGCCCCCTGCGAGGGGACGTAAGAATGTATGTTTTTGTACCACTTTTGAAAATATTCCAATAAAAACCATTGAAACTAAAATGCACCAGATTTATCAGTACATGATAATTCTGTTGAATTTTAAGACTGTCTAGTCTAAAGTTTAGACTTCTTATTACTTATCTTAATTTAGATCAAAATTTTGGCGCAATTTGGTGCAATATTTAGTGTAACTTAGGCCATGCCCCTTTTTAGACAAATTGAAAAAAACTGTTCGAAAGCAAATGACAAATGTGGCGCAAGCATGTAAGGCAGTTTTTTGGCTTAATTTCCACCAGAAAACTGTTGTATTTTGAATAATAAATAAGCCGCATTCTTTACAATATGGTCAAACTAATATCTTATTTAATGTATCATGTACGCCTATGCTCCCTTTAATTTATGCCATTATATTTGTTTTGGTAGGAGATGCCTGGCACTCTACTTTTTATGTTTTGTTCAGCTATCATTGTGTTCATACTAGGGCACATTCACATGTTCAGGTAGTGGTACTGCAGTGCATCTGTTAATACTGCTAATACAGATAAAGGGGTTGCACCAAGATTGCAAGTTATTCCCTATCCATAGGATAGAGGATAACTTGATGACTGGTGAGGGTCTCACTACTTAGACCCCTGCTAATCTCTCTGCAGTAATGTCAGCATGAAGGAAGCATTGGTCAAGCATGCGCAGTCAGCGCACCATTTATTCCAATGGGCCTGATGCAAATACCTGAATAGGTGCTGTTCAGGTATCTCTGCAGCCCCACTGAAAGTGAATGGAGCACTGGGTTGCTTGCAGTAACTAATGGACCTAAAAATCAGGTTCACTAATTAACTCTCCAGAAGGTTCCCAATGCATCCAAAGTCCACAAATTGTATGGCAATGTAGTGGTCTAGAACCAGCGGGGCCCCTCTATAATGTTATATGTTTGTCTGGTGCCATTGTCCTGTCAGTGTCTTAATTGTAGTGTGCATTTGGTATGTGTATTGCATCTCTGCAGCACTGAATGGGTTAATGTCTGGGTTATGTCTGGAAAATGTATGTTGTTGTATGTCATGGGACCTTGTGATATAAATGTGTGTGTGCAATGTGCAAAAATAGAGTTGTCGTGTTTTTTTGCAAAAGTAGGTTACAAAATAAACATGCACCACAGAAAAATAGAGCGTGCTTTTTTTTTTAATGTAACGTAATTGCGTATGCAAAATACTTGCTTGGGAACAAAACCATTAAAATCAATGGGTTCCATTTACTGCGTATTGCACGTGCAAACTTTTCATGTGCAAGTATGCCCATGTCAGACAGGCCTAAATGCACTGCATGATTTCTGAACATTTAACAATTCTGTAATTGATTTACTGGCATTTCAAATAAAATGTTCTTTTCTTGTTTCTCATGTTCCAGGCACATGATACCTGTAGTACACCTGTGACAAGTAATTCTATTTACTCACCTGCGTCATTTCACATATAAAATATTTTGAGCATCCACATTTTTATGGGAAAACTGTTTTACAGGCAAAATAATTGTGGTTCATTGTCATGAAATACTAACTACTATTGTGGTTATAACTGCTATTGACTTTACTACTTCGATGTGTGTATGGTAAACCACTAAAATATTATCTCTTTTCATTCTCATCCTTGATTTGAACAATCGGCTTTGCAAAAATTCCTTAGAAACGTTCTCAACCAAAAGTCCCTGATCTGCAAAAAAGTTTTATAAGTTTGGCAAAAATACACAGCAAACAAATAATGGCCTATCCCCAAACTACCTCATGATGTTTGTGACTGTAACATTGACATGCTCTAGTAATGTTTACATATATAAATGGTTTGAGCCCCACCCATACACACCAAAACCTACCCAGCTTCCTCCTCCTAACATCATGAGTATTCTCCCCCTACTGGTCACACCAACTTAAAAAGATGGTAATCTTAAACAAAAAAAGTGTTAAAACTGCTTTGTTTGCCTCTGATGGACAATATATGTCTAACAATTGTAGGTTCCTATAGGACCCAAACCTAAGGCCTCCTTCCCACGAACGGATTTACGCCGCGTAAATTCGCGGCAAAAATCCGCTGCGTTGCACCATGCTATTAGGTTCTATTGAACCTAATAGCACAATGCTCACGATGCGTAATTCCACCGCGGAATTACGCACCGCGATTTCTCCCGTCCTCACCCGCAGCATGCTCTATTTTCTGCGGGTGAGGACGGGCTGTACGCGCTGACGGCTTCCATTGCAGTCAATGGAAGCCGTCCGTTCACGCTATCTCCCGCTGCAACCAGCGGGAGATAGCGTGAAAAAACGCTTTCCCGCCCACCGACGCGCGTCATATGACGCCATATGACGCGGCCGGCCGCGTCACGTGACACGGCCGGCCGCGCACGTGACATGGCCGGTGACGCGGCGGCGGTGGGCGGTGACGGGCGGTGACGCGGCGGCGGTGGGCGGGGAAGCGTTTTCACGCTATCTCCCGCAGGTAAGTATAGGGGCTCTGGGGGGCGCCGTGACGGGCTTCACTGCGTAATATTACGCGGCGGAGCCCGTCACGCTCGTGGGAAGGAGGCTTTAGGGTCCTTTTACATGGGACAACTGTCAAGCACTGAAGCTTTCTCACAGGAGTGATGATCGCTCAATGAATACAGGCGGAGTAGGTGGCAGATCGCTCCAGCCACCCACCTCTACTCACAGTAAACAGGTCACCATTCATAAATGAACGACTGCCTGTTCACACGGGCCGATCATAGTTTGATTTTTAGGCCTGCACAAACTGAATGAGGAATGATGAGCAAACAAATTATCATTTTTCATTCAGTTACTGACAGAATTTACACTGAACGATTATCATTGCAATTCCCCCAATCCAGCGAGAATCTGAAAGATAGTTGTTCTGTGTAAAAGGGGCCTGAGTTGAGAATGCAGCTCCACTGACCCCATCCTGCCTTGGCTGTCTTCTTAACTCCAATAGAAGTGAATTGAGAAAGCAGTCGTGTAACTTCAGGCTGTTGGGGTCTAATGTAAGATGTGTAACATGAACCCCAACTATGAGGCTATATTTATTATTTTCTTATGGAGAAGAGAAACCATATAAGCCCCGTAAGTCTGCAGGGCCTGGGTGCGACTGCACCCACTATAGTTGACCATCCTTAGGAGTAAGTCATAATTATTAATCTTTCCATTAATCCTTCACCTGGATGTGGCAACAAGTGACCACCTCACCAGACTGACAGGGGTTGGGACACCTATCAGACATTTTTCCTGTGAGCCTATTATGTATTTTTGTATAGATTGAAAAGTCATCATATAGCAATAAAATGGAGAGCCCAGAAGGGTATCGTTTTTCCTTAAGGAGAGCACCTAGAAAGTGTGAGGAGACTTATAAAGCCATGCATGCTCCTCTGGGAAATATGTAAATAGGGAAGATGAAACAATGCATCTGCAGTGCCACCTATTGGAAGGCAGCATTCTTGCAAGTCAATGTCAGACTCTGTAAACAAGCTTTACAACAATGACTGGGAATTGTAAGCCAAGCCAGAATACCATACGTAGACAGCTGTTCCAGGGTTTTTGCCCATCACCAGTGTGAGTTGTATCTAGGGATAAACATCCAAGCCACCATGTTACCTTTGTTCACCCTGCAACTATTACATATGTATCGTTTATTGGACTAATCAATTTATCGCATTCGCTATATGTTTTTTTTTTTAAACTTTTGACAAAATATGTAAAAGCAAGCAGCCTCTATAAGCCACGCACAAAGTTTTTGTCAAGACAGCAGACTTGCACCTGCTGTTCCACAAAGATGATTTGGCATAAAGCTTGATCTGGTGATACCAAGCTTAAACAGTTTTGCTTTAACACTTTTGTACACAAAAAAATGCTTTAAAAATGGATTTGTGTTGCTGCATTCATCGATTTTTCCTTCGATGGAGCTTTATAAGGCCTTTTTTTGCAAGATGAGCTCTGTTTGATCCCATTTTTTGTTCACTTTCAATTTTTTATTTTAGTTTAGCATAGTATCCATAAGTGTTTAGCAAACACATTACAATATAATCATAGTATGCCTTAATACAAGTGCCAAACAAAGCATTTTTAAAAAGTTAAACAGTTTGTTAAATAACAGATCCCCATTTGGCCATTGTCAGTTAGAATGATACTTCTATATGTGATAGGGGATTTCTAGATAATTAGTCACCTGGCCAAGGCCTCTTTCGTATCCTTGAGGGGAGCAAGGTAAAGGGGTGGAGTCCCCACCTCTCACGGGGTTACAATCCAAAACACATTGTGCAGGGTAGTAAAGAAATATTTCATATCAAGATTTATAAGGAAATTAAGGATCTGCCATATTGAGAGTGCAGAATATACCGGTAGTTCACCCATGGATTCCAGACTCCGAAAAGCTTCATGGCAGTCTAACAATATTGAAGTTAGTTTTTTATTAATGAGATACCAATTTATTCTTCTTTTTTCCTTTAAAAAAGTCCCAAGAAGCCTTTCACCAGGATTGAACTATAGTCTGTTTGTTGGCTTAAAAAAATAGATTGATTAGACCCCATTTACATGAAAGATGATCGCTCAAAAATCACTCAAACGACAGTTTGAGTGACCGTTTTGAGTGATCATCTTTGCATAGTCTATAGTAGCTAATTATCTACTAAAGAGCTTTGCAGGCAGAGCGGGACACCACCACTATCGCTCGGCGAACAATACGGCTGTTTTGCATAAGCAAACAGCTGCATTGTTTTCCGTCCTTATAGCTTGTGTCCCACTGTGACCTTCCAGTGGGACACGAGCTGAAAGAATCTTATCAGCGCTGCCAACTGTGATAACAGCCTCCACCACAGATAAGAGTTCATCACTCAATTCTAGAAAACTGTTTAGACACAACGGTTATCACTTGGCTTTGAGCGAATTTTGAGTTAGAATCGTTGTGTCTAAATGGGCCTTTAGTTTCTGGGAAATTATAGAGATATTTGTTATGCGTTTATTTAGTAGGGCTTCTCAAGGATTTTTTTGAATGTTACAGCCAGTCTCATTGATCCCATTTTTGGGAACATATAACATTTTGGTCACTTTTTATTCCATTTTTATGGAGGCAAGATTAACAAAATTTGCAATTTTGGCATGTTTTTTTTTATTTATTTTGTATGGGACTCCTTTTGAGCAAGGGACACCCATGCCAGCTTTATTTTGATTTGCCATAAAAAGGTACATGCACTGGAATAAGGCCCCTCAGTGACCGCCATAAGTAGCCGTATTAGTGGTCATTAAGGGGATAATGGGCATTTAACCCTTCTTTACATTTAGAGAATGAAAAATGTACGTAAATCTGCAGCAAAAAAAATCACAATGTCATGTCATGGGTATAGACCACACTTGGTCTCTAAACAATAGCCTCTCAATTGTCCTGTATTTTTGATGTCTGCTCCCCATTCTACATGTTGCCAGCATATGATCATGACTGTCATCTCTAAGACATTGCTTGGTTGAGACAGATGGGGGCAATCTAACTTTCCTTTTGAGAAAGAAACAGTGCGCAAAGATCTCTAGCGTAGAGGGGGCAATTTTCTTGTGTGATCCTTGTGGCTGTGGGGACATTAGGGGTGTTTCTTTGGCATTACAGCTGTCACTCTTATGGGGCACGGCAGCTGCATTGTGGGGGTATTGTGGTTGTGTTATTGAGTATTGCAGCTAACAATGTTGTAAGAACAATGTGCTTATACTATAGGGTCTGTAGCTGTTATATAGAGCCCTCCAGCTATCATATGTTGTACTGTAGCTGCTTTACACAGTTTTTTGGCCAGTTTTCCCTCTAAGCCTTTGTCATTCACCTGTGGAGAGCATTACAGCTATACCATTCTCAGTCTGCAGTGCATTACGCAGAGTTTAGGGAAAGAGCTGCTGAGATAGGAAAGGTTTTACAGTCGGGATCCTCTCTACAAGAACCCCAACGGTCCTCCTTAGGGCTACTCCTCACCATGTGCATTATACTTGTGGTTGGCTGGGAGCAGTAGTGCACCCTTTTTTTTTTAAGCATCCAGCCCTGTGCAGAGCCTTTCAGTTATACCATTCCCAGTCTGCAGTGCATTAGACAGAGGTCTCACCGTGAAACAGTACTCTTATATTTCCTAGGCCACTGCAAAGTATTTCAGCTCTGCCGCTGTGCAGAGCATCTCACAATACCCTTTCCTTGGGGTGCTTGAGATAGCCGCAGTTACCACCACTATCCACTGGCTTTAGAGTCTTCTCCCACTCTATACAGCCTCTCTTATCTACAAGTCACTGTGAGCGGTAAATTACCCCTAGGTATCAGCGCAAGACAGTGGTTTAATTTTTTCCAGTCACAGCATAGAGCCTCCGCTATCTACAAGTCTCTGTGTGCGGTGAATTAGCCACAGTTGTCAGCGTTGTACAGTGGGGTAATTTATTTGGGCCCTGCTCTATCCTTAATCCACCATGATGAGGAGTAGGGGTAAGGGTCGAGGATGCGGATGCGGGCGTCCAAGTGAGGGTGTGGGCACAGGCCGAGTTCCTGGGCGGGGTGAATCACAGCCAGCTGCTGAGGGATTAGGAGAGAGCCACGTTTCTGGGCTCCCCAGCTTCATATCACAATTTGCGGGTCCACGTTGTAGACCTTTATTACAAACAGAGCAGTGCAAGCAGGTCCTGTCGTGGATGGCAGAAAACGCGTCCAGCAATGTATCGAACACCCAGTCTTCTACACAGTTCACTACTCCCGGCATAGGGACTGCACCTCTGAATCCTCTGGCTGCTCCCCCTTCCTCCCAGCCTCCTTACTCTATGAAAATGACATATTCTGAGCAGGCAGACTCCCAGGAACTGTTCTAGGGTCCCTGCCCTGAGTGGGAAAAAAATGTTTCCTCTCTCACCTGAGGAGTTCGTCGTGACCGATGCCCAACCTTTGGAAAGTTCCCGGAGTCCGGATGATGAGGCTGGGGACTTCCGGCAACTGTCTCAAGAGCTTTTTGTGGATGAGGAGGATGAGACACAGTTGTCTGTCAGTAAGGTAGTAGTAAGGGCAGTAAGTCTGAGGGAGGAGCGCACAGAGGATTTGGAGGAAGAGCTGCTGGACGATTAGGTGACTGACCCGACCTGGCTTGCAAAGCCTACTGAGGATAGGGCTTCAGAGGGGGAGGCAAGTGCAGCAGCAGGACAGGTTGGAAGAGGCAGTGGAGTGGCCAGGGGTAGAGGCAGGGCCAGAGCAAAGACTGTTTTCCAAAGCCCCCCCTTGCTACAGAAATGTTACAGGGGTCCGCCTATACACTTGCTACTGAAAGGTTTGAGGGGTTTGCCTATACTCTTGCTACAGAAATGTTACTGGGGTCCGCAAGCATCAGCAAGCCATGCTGAAACTAATCAGCTTAGGTGACAAGAGGCACACGGCCCCCGAGCTGTTGCAGGGTCTGACAGAGCAGACCGACCTCTGGCTTTCGCCACTGAGCCTCCAACTGGCCAACGGCCGTAACCTGGTAGCGGCTCTGCAGCTTGGCAGCCTCACACACGTGCCATGCCTGGCCCACATCTTCAATCTGGTGGTTCAGCGGCATCTGAAAAACTACCCCCACTTGTCTGACCTGCTCGGCAAGGTGCACCGCATCTGCGCACATTTCCGCAAGTCCACCACAGACACTGCCACCCTCAGGACCCTGCAACGTTGGTTTCAGCTGCCAGAGCACCGACTGCTGTGCGACGTGCCCACACGCTGGAATTCTACGCTGCACATGTTGGCCAGGCTGTACGAGCAGCATAGAGCAATAGTGGAATACCAGCTGCAACTTGGGCTGTGGAGTGGTAGTCAGCAATTCTTTACAGAGGAGTGGGCATGGATGGCAGACATCTGCCAGGTCCTTGGAAACTTTGAGGAGTCTACCCAAATGGTGAGCGGCGATGCGGCCATCATTAGCATTACCATCCCGTTGCTTTGCCGGCTGAGAGGTTTGCTGCTAGGCATAAAGGCCGATGCTTTGTGGTTAGAACAGGAGACTGGGGATGACAGTATGTTGGTTGATAGCCAAACCACCCTCATGTCTATATCTCAGCGCGTTTTAGAGGAGGAGGGGGAGGGGAGGAAGGGAAGGAGGAGGAGGGGGAGGAGGGGAAGAAGGAGGAGGGGGAGGAGGAGGAAGGAGAAGAGACTGCTGGCCGCACTGTAGAGGGTACCCATGCTGCTTGCCTCTCATCTGTTCAGCGTGTATGGGCTGAAGAGAAGGAGAAGGAGGAGGAGGAGAAGGGGGAGGAGAAGGAGGAGGAGAAGGAGGAGAAGGAGGAGGAGGAGGAGAAGGAGGAGGGAGAGAAGAAGAAGGAAGAGAAGGAGGAGGAGAAGAAAGAGGAGAAGGAGGAGAATGAGGAGGAGAAGAAGAAGGAGGAGAAGGAGAAGGAGGAGGAGAAGTAGAAGAAGAAGGAGAAGGAGGAGAAGAAGGAGGAGAAGGAGAAGGAGGAGGAGGAGAAGGAGGAGAAGGAGGAAAAAGAGGAGGAGGATCCTGAAAGTCATCCTGCTAGTGAGGATAGTGAAGTGTTGCGTACTGGGACCCTGGCACACATGGCTGACTTCATGTTAGGCTGCCTTTCCCGTGACCCTCGTGTTAGACACACTCTGGCCAACACGGATTACTGGGTGTACACCCTTCTAGACCCACAGTATAAGGAGAACCTTTTCCCTCTCATTCCAGAAGAGGAAAAGGGTACGAGAGTGATGCAATATCACAGGGCCCTGGTGGAAAAAGTGATGCTAAAGTTTCAAAAGTTTTATACTTTAACTGAAACCAACTTTTTCGGAGGGCTGCCTCCAGGCTCTCTTACAAATTAAGCAACAACGAGCTGTATCTTAAAATGTTTATGGGTTTCACCTGCCCTCGCAGTTCAGCAATTTTTCAGGGGTACACTTGTACTCTTGGTACACCAATTTTTCAGGGTCTTGCCTATACGGTTATTGAATTAATTTTTCTGGCCTTCGCCTACACTCTTGGTAACCAAATTTTTTCAGGTTTTTGCCTATACACTTGCTACTGAAAGGTTTGACGGGTTCGCCTATACTTTTGCTACAGAAATGTTACAGGGGTCCGCCAATACTCTTGCTACAGAAATATTACAGGGGTCCGCCGATACACTTGCTACTGAATGGTTTGAGGGGTTCACCTATACTCTTGCTACAGAAATGTTACTGGGGTCCGCCTATACTCTTGCTACAGAAATGTTACAGGGGTCCGCCTATACACTTGCTACTAAAAGGTTTGAGGGGTTTGCCTATACTCTTGCTACAGAAATGTTATTGGGGCTTGTCTATACTCTTGCTACAGAAATGTTACTGGCGTCCGCCTATACTCTTGCTACAGAAATGTTACAGGGGTCCGCCTATACACTTGCTACTAAAAGGTTTGAGGGGTTTGCCTATACTCTTGCTACAGAAATGTTACTGGGGTCCGCCTATACTCTTGCTACAGAAATGTTACAGGGGTCCGCCTAAACACTTGCTACTGAAAGGTTTGAGGGGTTCGCCTATACTCTTGCAACAGAAAAGTTTCAGAGGTCTGCCTATACTGTGGGTGCACAAAGATTTCCCATAGTGTTGTTCAGCTGTCTGACACATACACAGAATGAAATGTGTGGGGACACATGGATTTCCCATAGCTATGTAACTCACGGCACCTTGGGTCACGCAAAGTGGAGGCTGGGACCGAGAATGACCCAGGGCCCACTCACATATTTCCCACACAAAGTATTGCGGATCCTACCTTGGTCATGGTTTCTCGGCCTTATTATGCCACCTCCTCCTCCTGCTTGGGGTCTGGGGATCAGCGCTGGGCAACATGTATTTGCACTCGTCTTACCACAGTTATCTGAGACACTGGTTTGGACCAACAAAAGAAGCGTTACTGAATTAATGAGACGTTTACAGCTGTACTAGCATCTGAGTCCACTTTATGCCCATGATTACTGAGGGTGTGGCCAGAGGTCGAAGTCCTGGGGGGGAAGAATCAACTGTGCAAGGTTTGGCCTGTGGAACTTCTTTGTGTTTCATCCAGTCTTTAGAGCGATGAAAGCAACCATTACTGATTTAATGAGAAGTTCACAGCTGTACTAGTATCCGAGTCAGTTTTATGCCCACGATTACTGAGGGTGTAGGCAGAGGCCGAGGTCTTGGAGGGAAAGAATCAACTGCGCAAGGTTTGGCCTGTGGAACTTCTTTGTGGTTCATCCAGTCTTTGGAGCAATTAAAGCCACTGTAACTGATTTAATGAGACATTTACAGCTGTACTAGCATCCGAATCTGCTTTATGCCCACAATTGCTGAGGGTGTGGGCCGATGCCGAGGTCCTTGGCAGGGTTAAACTCTGCCATGTTTGGGCACTCTGATTTCTTTTTGTGTAATACTGTCTTTTAGTTTCATGGGCTCACCTATGCTGTGGGTGCACAAAGACTTCCCATTGCGGTGTTTTACCTATCTGGCACAAATACACTGAATGAGATGGGTAGGGTGCAGAGTGCAGACGGCTTTCCAAGCGCAGTGTTCAGCTATCTGACACATACACAGAATGAAGTGTGTTGGGGCATATGGATTTCCCATAGCTATGTAACTCACGGCACCTTGGGTCACACAAGGTGGAGGCTGGGACCGAGCCTGACCCTGGACCCGCTCACGTACTTCAAGTATTGCGGGTCCTAACTTGGTCATCATTTCTCGGGCTTATTATGCCACCTCCTCCTCCTGCTTGGGTTCTGGGGATCAGCGCTGGGCGACATGTATTATCTCTCATGCCACAAATTACTACAGTTATCCGAGATACTGGATTGGAGCGTTCACAGGAAACGAAAGAGATTTCATGAGACTTTCAGAGGGTCACTGTACACCTGTGGTGGCTACTTTTGCGACACGTCCGGCTTCAAACCAATCTTTGGTGTTAGTATGCGGTGCTGCATTGTGGAGATGTGTAGAAGTGCTGGCACCTGAGTCCCCTTTATGCCCACGTTTGCGGCTTCTGACAATTTTGTGACGGAGGTGGCACGGGATTGGAATGATGATCGTACGCCAATTTATCATCAATTCTCATCAGCATTGTGGGCTATCGCCCACACTTTCAAAGAGGGTCGCTGCCTGGTCCTGCCAACCCTCTACAGTGTGTGTCTCTGGTTCCTCCTCATTGCAGACGCACTTATAAATCTACATAAGGGTGGTGTGGCTATGAAGCAAGCGTGTGGCATGAGGCCAGCTTAATAGTGGGACCGGGATGTTCAGATGCAGCCATGCACGCTGCCCCTGCCGTTCCCTATCCGTTTTTGTGGTGTTTCCATGAATTCCTGATGTTTTCAGGTGTTTCACAAATCATCCCCTATGTGGAGCATCGGTCCCATACAAAAATGCTCGAGCCCCCCATTGACTTTAATGGGGTTCATTACTCGAAACGAGCTCTCGAGCATTACGAAAAGTTTGACTCGAGTACCGAGCACCCGAGCATTTTGGTGCTTGCTCATCTCTAGTTAAATGCCATTAAATAAAAATAAACATTGCCAGAATTGTGTTTTTTTTTGTGCTACCTCAACTCCCAAAATGATTAAATAAAAAGTGATAAAAAAGATTGTGTATTTCCAAATATTACCAATAAAAACTAAACCTTGAATGAGCACTCACGCAGCCTAATCAATAAAAAAACGTAAAAAATTATCGGTCTTGAAATATGGAAATATTTAAAGAGTGTGTATTTACTTTTAAAAAGTAGTAAAACAAACTATATTAATTTGATATCACTATAATCATACTATTCCATGAAAGTTCATTCTTAATTGTTACTGTACAGCAAACAGCGAATTAACCCCCCCCAAAAATGGTACAATTTAATTTTTATTTCCAATTTCACCCCACTTAAAAATCTTTGCAGTTTTAAAAGTTATATGGCACATTAAATGGTACCATTAAAAAATACAGGTTGTGCTGCAAGAAACGAGCCCTCATACAGCTATGTCAATGGAAAAAAAAGTTATGACTTTTGGAAGGTGGAAACAAAAAAAATAGAATAGAAAAAATGAAAAATCTCTACTGGCAGGCTAGCATGTAGGTCCGTCTTCCAAGTGCAATGGAAGGTGTCCATTACCAGAAAATAATCTTGTGTGTTGTGTCTTCAGCAGAGCCCATGTTCTCCTGAAGGAAGGTTGGTAACTGAGGTAGTGCCATTATTCTGTCCCCTCTCTATGGGGTCTTCTCTCCTCAGTGTGCACAACTGATAAAAACTACATCTTGTAATATGATATAATAGTAATATCATATAAAATAAATTATACTTTAAAATGTTGTCCTATAGCAGATTAGGCGACTTGATGCATTGATACTTTATTTGACTTGCTTGCTATTTTTAAGCTGACCAGGGGCAAACCACAAAATGCCCCTTATTTCAGTGTTTGCATTATAATTTAGGGGAACAGGGAAATATTCTGAATCAAAATTCTTTTCTAACCAAAATTCCACCGGGAGTTTCACAATAACTAAGCTTGTCGTGAACTGAAACGAAAGAAATACATTGGGTACACAGGGAGAATTTAGCCAGTGTAGTCGTAAAAATGCATGAAATTTATCTAGGAAAGACATATTTTTAAGATTCCATTGTTGAATTTGGCAAGTGGAAGAGAGCAGTGGTGAACCACTGAGAAGATCTATGTCATTCCTGTGTGTGTGGGAATTTGTAGTCACCGCAGAGAGCAGGGGACTTTGGAGGGGGTCTCCGTCACAAGTCCCCATAGACTGTAAATGTCTGGCAGATAGTCCCCTTTTCTTCACATCCATCGAATCACATTAAAATCCCTGACATCTACATTATCTCAGAGCTTGCCCTTGTCAGCAGTAGTAAGATCAGCTTCTGAACTAGGCAAATGCAAACAAATAAAAAAGGACAGGAAAAAGCCTGTTAACCTACTATGTATTTTTGAATAGAATGAAAAGTTATCATGTAACAATAAAATGGGGAAACTTTGTTTTTCTTTCTTTCACTGTTGCTTATGGCATATAAAAGAAGCTTTATTGAGGACATGTTACACTTTATAGTTGTCTTCAATTTCCCTCATCAATGCAATAAGTAATGGTAATATTTCCATTCATAAGACACGACTTGCTCTTTACATTTCCCTGAGGGTACAGTACCCCGATGCTGTACTCGTGTGCTAATGAAACCCAGTCTAGAACATGGCGGCCAATCACCAGAAGATTTTATCAATAAGAGGGCAGTATTATTGGCAATCTGAGGCCACTGGCAGAACAGAGCTGAAGTTAGGACAAGCGAAATTCTAGCACAAGTTTTCTATAATGTAGTATTGGAGGGTACAGACAAAGACTTGGACCTGGAACAGAGCAGAGGTCAGGACACGAGAAATACTTTTGTAATGATGAAACAGGTTGAGGGTCAAGGCAGGCAGCAAACAGAGTAAATGCGGTCAATAAACAGGCCAAATCAGGAAAGCTGCCTGCACCAGGTAGAGATCAAAACTAGGAGAGCAGACCAAACGCTGTAACCCATTTGCACATTAGGAGACTAATTGTTCAGGCACCTGCTAGTGGGAGAGGGTTTCTAAAATAGCCAAAGACCTGCTCAAATTGTATGGGCACAGAAAAACTGGGTGTGCCCGTTGCTTTAGCAGGCGGGCCGGTTGACTGCACACTCTACGGTGACCAAGTCATTGACAGGAGATACAGTGTCTGCTACATAGGACATGGAGACGGCACTGGCAACGACCGACAGCAGGAGGACTTAGGGGACACGTTGGCCAAGACCAGCCATATTTTAGCATGTGTAGGGTTGCAACACCCACCTCCCACAGTTCTCCTGCACCAAACTTAGATCACAAGAAAATCCTATGGTTATTTAACTCTATTTCAACAGGACTGCATGAGAAATCCAGCTGTTAAAATGTGAATATATTACAGTTGTGTTCAACAAGTAAAAATGGATGAATATACATAAACAATTTTATCCTTTCATGGCATGTCCTATCTTTGAGTGTTCAATGGGGCTGGAAAATACAGAGCATACCGTGTGATGTGCATGCGAGGTTTCCCATTGAAACAATGGGAAACACTGGCCGATCCTCCGACATGGCTGAAAGCTGTGCCGGAGGATCGAAACTCTACTGAATTGCTGGGAGGCGTTTTTGACACAAAAATGCCTCGCATCCACAGGTACATTGCACGTTCCCGAGCACGATTTCGGGCCGAGTTTCATGGCCCGATAGCACACTCTGCCTTGTGAAACTAGCCTACATGGTCCTAGGTTTTGTTTCTGAGACTTGTAGTATTATGGGTTTCCAGGAGCACATTTCCACAGGTGTGGCATGATTGAGCTGGCTGGGTGTGGTGTTTTCCAGCCAGCCAATCTCCACTGGTCTGCTGCATATATATGCCAGTCCCTCTAGAAAAGGAAGCTGGTATCCCTTCACTTTAGGGTTTGGGTTTCTTGCATGCCTGTTATGTGTTCTGTGTCAAAGGTGTGAACAGTGTCATGTTCAGTGTCTGTGCAGGTGGCCAGATATCAGGCGTGACAAGGCTTATTTAGTGTATATATGTGTGAACAGTGGTGTGTTTTGTGTATTGCGCAGGTGGCCAGACATGAGGTATGAAAACAGTCCTGTTCTGTGTTGCATGCTATTCCTAGTGTTGGTGTGAACTATGTTCTGTCCTGCTGTGGATCATTTACCATCTCTGTGCGAGTTAGGTCCTTAAGTTCCATCCTTATTCGGACAATCGCCCTACTTGCAAGCAGGGTTCTTGTGGATGTTGTCTCGTTAGAATAGGGACCCGCAAAACAAGGACCTGTGACGTGGGCCCACAGGCTTAAGTAACTTGGCCAATTATGAACCAATACCTCCTACATGTGATAGCTATTCCATCTGATTATGCATGCGGGTATGCAAGGTGTGTGTTTTGGTTGTTTGTCAGTCCATATAATATGAGTCTAGTATGCAGTTTACTGTCCCTTTGGTGTTCCAGCCAGCGTGTCCTGTTTGAACATGATATCATCTTACATCCATTGAGTACACTAAAGCACAGCGCCTCAGCACGGACGTGACACATGGCTTATAATAAGCAGCTTCTTCTTCTGTCAGAAACAGGTTGCTGGAATTTGGGGCACAAACACCTACACTTACATAGCACCCCTGGAAAGAGAGGGCTCAGACAAGGTTGGCCTTATCTCTTATTTTAAAGAGGTTATCCCATTTGGCACCCCTGTCTATACGCCAGAGTGGACAACTACTGATAATCACTGGCTCCATCTTGGACGTGGACCATCCATGTATTACATGTCATACAATACTAAATTTCAAAAGCTGTGTAAGACGGTGTTATGTGCAGGAGAATTCTTGCTAAAGTTTTATTTTCTGCAATGGTTGTTTACAAAGGTTCATTATGCCTTTAATGTTTTTAATGTTATATTCTACTATAAGTAAGTGCCTCAAATACAGAGTAGTGGGACCAATAGCTGGGTGGATCATCTCGTTGATAGGCAACTGGAGGTAAATAAAATGTCATGTTTTGTTCTGTCAGGGTGCAGGGGCGAAATTTCAAAATGTGTGATGGGGATAGAGCTGTGTTCTCCCTGTACTTGTGGTGCCGAGCACCATTGCCAATTCTGTCCTCAAGAGGAAGGAGACATCTGAAGATAGCGGCTTCATAGAATGGGAAGACACATCTTGATCTGTCTAGTATCCTTGCGGATTTCCCAAGAGTTTGTGTTTAAACGCTTCACTACCTCACCTGCCTGCTGCCCTCCATCTCTGTGCAATCTGGTGCAACCAAACTTGAGACTCTTTGCTACTCATCCATTTCAATTAGCAGTTCTGCCTCAAGCTAGCCTGTCTGAGGTGGCCTATTTGGCAAAAGGCCCAATTCTACCAGTTGATCCCCGGTAAGCCATGTGATTGAGCCTATGCACACAGGTTCCCCATACTGGTTATCTACCAAGTACATACTGAACCCCATCCCACCACAGGATGTAACTTTATATCCTGGCTAGGAAGGGGTTCCTGCAAATAGATATAAACCTATGTACTATAGATGACAGAGGCTCAGAAGCTGAGCCCATGCCATCTGCAGCAAGAGCTGTCTGTGAGTTACAGTCAGCCTCCTGCTGCAACAGCGGGGATCAATGAGAGCACGATCCCCACTGTTAACCCCTTGCATGTCTCTATCAATGTTGATTGTGGTTTTTTATATGGTTCACAAAAGGAAGGGCGACCTTTTGGTGCATAAAAAAAGGCTCATCTGAATACTCCATGGAAAATCAATGGATTATGCTGTCTGTACAAAATACGGGGGTACGGTACTGTGTAGCAGTTTTAGTCAGATGTGAAGAAAAAATCTGAAAAATATATTTTTTTTTAAAATAGAAGGCATCTGGTTGGCTCCAATTTTATTTTGCAGAATGATAATGAGCCCAAACACACAGCCAACAATCTTCAGCATAAGGAAAAACAAGAAGTCCGGGAAGTTATGATATGACCCCTGCAGTGCCTTCACCATCATCCAGTCTGTCTAGGAGTACATTAAGAAACAGAAGGATCTGATGAAGCCTAAATCCACAGAAGATCTGTGGTTAGTTCTCCAAGATGTTTGAACAACCACCCAGCTGAGTTCTTTCAAAAACTGTGTGCAAGTAGAATTGATGCTACTTTGAAGGCAAAAAGAAGTCACACCAAATATTGATTTGATTTACATTTTTATTTTGTTCATTCACCAGAAAACTGCTAACACTTCTATTTTTGTAAGCATTCTTACATTGTAGAATTTTTTCCACATGTGCCTAAAACTTTTGCCCAGTACTGTAATACAGACAAAAAAAAAGATTTCCTTCTGAATATGCCCTTACCATACCTTCCCCTCCCAAAAAATACTAAAAGGTAGACAATGCATTATATGTATGGCAACGTACACCGTGCACCAAACATGCCCTCATTGCTTATTTAAAAAGAAGAATAAAAAAGTTATGAAATTTGAAAAGTGGAGATCAAAATCTCAAAAAATTATTACATTAAGTACCAAGCTAGATTGCACCCAACTTTTTGTATATAGTTGCACCCTTAAGGCTCCTGCCTACAGATGGATTTTTTCTGCGGAATCCGAGGCGGGTATCCACACCGCGGATCTGCAGCAAATAACCCCCATAGCATGCTATGGGAAATCGATTCTTCCTGCACACTTGTGGAAACCAATTGCACAAGCGAAGGAAAAATTGCTGCATGCTCCATTTTCTTGCGGATTCTGCATGGACGGCTTCCAATGCAGTCAATGGAAGCAGTCTGATCCACGGCTCTTCCGTAATCACATTGCGGAAAGGTCGCGAATTGCGCGTTTTCGCTAGGTGATGATGCGGGAAAAGCAGGAATTTAAAAAAAATCTGTACTGCGCATGCCTGATGGCTCGCCATGCAGGTCATCCGCAGTACAGATTAAAACTAAAATAAACAGATACATGCGGACAGCGCTGCTGGCAGAGCCGGATTACACTGCATGATACCGCATGCTGAATCCCTCTGCCGTGAGCAGAAGCCCTTAAGGATAGACCATCAATACCAGAATGATGGAGGTTCAACTCCCTGGTTCTTCCGTCGCACTTTGGGGAGTGCTGTGGCCTCTTCATTGTTTAGATAATGGCAGTAGTGGACATCTTTGTATGAAATCTCCAGTTTCCTGGTGATCTGTTACACAGAATGTCAATCATATCTTTCAATTAAAAAAAAAAAGAAACACAATTCTTGAGAAAGCTGTTTTATTTAATCAATTTTCTCACTCATAATCACTTCCAAATAGGGGCTTGGCTGAGCTACCTCCAGGTGAGAGGCTACGTGGAGTCCCTGGTGCCCATAGGATGCGGAAACAAACAGCTGACGCCATTCGAGTCCCTGTGCATGGCGCCGACTCCTATCAAACATGGGATATCAACTATATACAAGCTGTTGCTGAGGGGGGAGACAGGGGACGAACCTCCTAGCTACACGAGTCAGTGGGAGAAGGAGATGGGCAGGAATCAAACGGAGGCCGACTGTTAGAGAGCGTTCCTCATGTGCCACAAAAGTACTAAATATGGCAGGCTACAGGAGCAGAATTTCAAAGTCTTATCCCGCTGGTATTGGACACCGTGGAGGCTGCATCAACTCGATAACCAGATTCCCCAGACTTGCTGGAGGTGTCAAGATGGCCCCGGAACAATGTTCCACATATGGTGGGAGTGCCCCCCAGTTAGAGAATTGTGGAGTAATGTAGAATTAATATATAACGAGATGACTAGGTCTACGGAGTCCATAACAGCGGAAATGGCCCTCCTCCTGATGCTTCCTGGGTGTATTGCCAGAATTAAGGCGGACCTCCTGAGGCTGGTCATATTGGCGGTGAGGATGTCTGTCCCGGGTCTGTGGAAAACCACGACTCCTCCCTCGAGGATGGTATGGACTGAAAAGTTGAATTTACTCATGAGATATGAAGAAGAGGGATCTGAGACCGACGAAGAGCGCATAGGCACCCACGATCTTTGGAGCCCCTGGATTGCAATGAGAGCCTTAGAGCAATTCAAATCCTGGCTGGAGTCAGGGCGCATGGCTTAGTGAACAGAACTCAGCACGGGTAAGCGAGGTCAAACTAATTCCCTCCCCCCCCCTGTTTCCCTACTCTATCCCCCCCCCCCCCCCCCCCCATCCCTATCTCCCAGGTGCGTTTTTAGTTAAGATATTTCATACCAGGAGTACCTTCTACTTTTCTTTCCCCCTTTTTTTTTTCTTTTTTGATAAAGACACTGGAAAATAACATGTGATATGTAATCTCGGATACCTCAGTTCAAATGTTGTAAGCTGTCTCTCCGTAGAGCTTTATGAAGGTATACTTGAAGGCTGTACTGTTTATTAACTGTCTATTCAAAATTAATAAAATTTGATTGAACATAATCACTTCCAAATAAAGACAATTTATCCACTTTACGAAGTTGGTTTTCCACACTGCAGTAATCACATGCATTCAAAACCCTGTCCACCCGCAGAAGCCCATGGCCATTATGACATTATGATTTAAGGCTGTACAACTCCAATGTTGGAAGACATCCGTCGAGGTTCTCTTAGTGTATATTGCCAGCCTCTCTGCTGTCAGAGCCTATCCAACGTGTCACCTCATGCAGTACTGGCTTTAGCCAGCAGATAGCGCCGTTGTATAATGGCAGAAAAAGAGTAAGCCCCCTAGGAAAACCAGGATACAAATTGGATGGGAAAGGGTTAATACCAAATGTATGCGGTTACCACAGCGTGGAAACCAGCTCTTAAAGCAACCCTCTGGTCCTGGGACTAAAGGGGGTTATATCATCTGCCGTTACTCTTCTTTGCTGATGTCCCTCTGATTTGCTGGGGTACGAAACATTGGTCCATTTTACAAAAAGATCCATTTCTTTTTGACCTCACCAAAGAGAACCTGAGAATAATATATAGAAAAAATAAGACACTTCAAAATAATCTAGCCCCCTCCTGTCCAGGTAAAAAATTAAAAAAGAAAAAGACTGTAGGGAAATATCTACTAGAGAAAATGTCAGTAGGAACATACCAATGTGGGAAAAATAAATGCAAATGATGACAATTTATAACACATAAAAGAAAGGAAATCACCTTAGGAGACAGAAAGAATTTAAAAATTAAACAGAGAATTACTAAAACAGATTGAATATAAAAAATGGTTTTAAGAATCACAGCATATCATGGAGGTTCACAATTGTTAAAGTAGTGGAATGACAGTCACTCCACTTGAACAGCTATTATACAGATCTGTTAGTGCTCTCCGGAAAAAGGAGATGTCTTGGATCTACCATTTGAAGACACTAGTTTTGAATGGTTTGAACGAGTTGTTAGAAAAAATATGACATCTCCTATAATTTTAAGGCCTAATTCCCACGGCCGGATTTCCGCGGCATTTCACTGCAGCTCTGAACCTAATAGCTCAATGTACATGCTGCGGAATTACACCACGTGAAATTACCCGCAGCATGTCCTATTTGCTGGGGGTATACACGAGGACGGCTACCATTGTAGTCAATGAAAGACGCCCGTCATGCTATACTTCCACTGTAGCACAGCGGAAATATAGCGTAAATACGCACCCCGCCCACCGCCGTCCTCGTCATGCGCTGTACTGCCCATGCGCTCCGGAGCCTCATGCGGGACTTCGCACAATGGATCCGGAGGTGAGTATGGGGTCTTTGGGGGGGCGCCGTGACGGACTCCGCTGCGGTATTCCGCTTGCGGAGCCTGTTACGACCGTGTGCATAAGGCCTTAGAGTGTATTTCACATTTTAAGTTTTAGCTAGTATTTTTGAAAATAGGATAATACAACCTTATAATAGGTAGCCTTCAATAGCTATTTGTTCACAATATGTTTTTAGAAAGTAATCATATTTTTATGTATATTTTTAGAAGTTCTGCAGCAGACCCCGTGCCAGTACTGCAGCGACGTCATCCTGTTACATTGATAGCGCTCGTTGCGCTACAACAAACTTGAAATGAATGCGGAATGCACGATGCTTTTCATCCCTCGGACCACATGACTTGCGTCAATCGGAAGGAAGAACCTTTCCCTCCGCTGTAACCAATCACAGGCAGCGCTCAGCCATTCATTGAAGCCAAGTGGCTAGACATGCTGAGCCCCGACTGTGGTGGAGAGGTGAGTATATATTTAAAGCCCTTCCCCGAAAATCACTGCAGTGGTTGCCTGCAGCCCACTGCTTTCAATGGGGCCTCCGGCAGGAGCGGCAGCCCCATTGAAAGCAATGGGAGAACATTATGTTCCTTTGCCACAGCTGTAACACGTGATTTTTTTACTCCCTGCGGGGAGTGCCATCATCACTGAACACTGTGACAGTGCTGTCACAGTGTTCAGTGATGAGGGAACTCCCCGCGGGAATATTTATGCGCAGCACGGACCTATGCGGTACATGCATGTCTTATCTTTTGCAGGTGTGCGAATTTGCATACCAGTAAAACATGGACATGTAAACACATCATAGGAAAACAATGGTTCTAATAGATGCGTGGTTTTGTGCACAAATACGCACGCACAAACACACGCTTGTGTGAACGAGGCCTTAACTTGTCAGTTTTGCTGCACTGTGAACAGCAAAACAAGATGCAAAAAACAATGGCTCAATTGTATTTTTTTTCTATTTCACCCCAGAAATTTGTAAATGTTTTTCAATAGATTACATGGTACCTTAAATAGAACTATTAAAAATACAACTCATCCAGCAAAAAAACAAGCCCTCACAAAAAATTATAGATCCAGAAAAGTAGGGATGAAAAAATGAAAAAGAAATTTCTCAGATTTAATGGGTTAATAAGTTATGCTGTTCCTTTAAGAAATTAATTAACGTGCTCCATCATGTAATGGCGTACAGTAAGGTATGGAGAGTGACACGTGTCTGGGCGAAAGGCTACACATAGAAAAACGTTGCTCTATGGCCTTAGTCAGACGGGCGTTTTTAGCCGCGATTTGCGCATGCGCATGCGTCTGGCGATTTTATAAAACCATTGCTTTGCAATGGTATCGGACACATGAGCGCTTTTTATGCGCTCGTCCGATAAATTATAGAACAAAAAATCGCAGATCGCACCTATCTGCGATCTGCGATTCCTGTTCTCTTCTGTATATGCGCTCAATGGGGCCGACGGCAGCAGCGCCGACCCCATTGAGAACATATAGAAGACAAATCATTCTTCTCTGCCACAGCTGTAACAGCTGTGGCAAAGAAGAACGATGTTTGCCCATTGAATTCAATGGAGCGGCAATACAGCCGCTCCATTGAAAGCAATGGGCTGCCGGCGTGCGCGGGGTGAATTGTCGGGAAGGGGTTAAATATATAAGCCCTTCCCTGCAATTCATCCTAAAATGTGTTAAAATAAAAAAAAATTGTATACTCACCTTTCCGCTGCAGCCGGAGTCCAGCCGCGGCCGCTGTCAGTTCTCCTGAACTGCTTCTCGGCACTATTCAGCCGGCGGGGCTTTAAAATCCCCGCCTGCTGAATGATCTGCCTCTGATTGGTCACAGCCCTGACCAATCAGAGGCAGGTTTCACTCACACACCCATTCATGAATTCATGAATGGGTGAGTGACTGCTGCCTCTCAGCGCTGAGCCAATCAGGGGCAGGTCTGACTCACATCCATTCATGAATTCATGAATGGGTGTGAGTGAGGCATGCCTCTGATTGGCTCAGCGCTGAGCCAATCAGGGGGCAGGTCTGACTCACACCCCCTTCACACCCACTGCAGGACGGCCGCGCGGAGCTCCGGCTGCCGGGAGAAGGTGAGTATACAATTTTTTTTTATTTTAACACATTTTAGGATGAATTGCAGGGAAGGGCTTATATATTTAAGCCCTTAACGACAATTCATCCCGGGCTCGCCCGCAGCGCATTGCTTTAAATGGAGGCGGCTCTATTGCCGTCTCCATTGAATGCAATGCGCTGGACAGCTCCGGCCCGTTTCTAATGAAACGCGGCTAGGAGCAGATTTTCGGGCGATTTGCGGGCAACTTGCGCGCACCGGTCACGCGATTTGCGGATGCGCATCCGTCATGCGATCCGCAAATCGCGCGAAAAAACGCCCGTCTGACTAAGGCCTATGGGTGTGGAGTGTGGTGATGCAGCGTGTACCTGTGAGAGAAAGACGTTAGACAGTGAGCTAAAAGAAGGAAGGCACCTCTATGCCCAACCGAGATACAGTTTGGAAAGGGTATAGTTTCTCCTTAAGGAGAGCACTTAGAAGGTGTGTGAGGAGACTTATAAGGCCATGCCTTATACCACTGCAGTGCCATCTATTGGAAGGCAGCTTTCCTGCAAGCCAATGTTAGACTCTCTATACAAAACTTAGGGCTCCTGCACACATGCATTTTTCGTTTTTAACGCAAAATGCTGCGTTTTTTTCAAGCGATTGTCAATGGGACTTTTTGTGCGATGCGTTTCTAACATTAAAAAAACTCGTTGATAATCGTGTGAAAAAAACGCAGCGTTATCGCGTGGAAAAAACGCGCAAGAAAAAAAGCAAGTGTGCAGGAGCCCTTATAAGCCTGGGTTCACACAGGGCGGATTTGCCGCGGTTTTGCCGTCGGTAATTTTGCCGCGGCAAATCCGCCCGCGGCCGCTAATCTCGGGATTAGCCAGCCATGTGGACGAGATTTCTCAGAAATCTCGTCCACACGGGACGGCCAATCCGCTGCAGTAAGTCCGGCTGAAACCGCAGCTGCGGCCGCCGCAGCCGCGATTTCAAAAGATGCAGCATGTCTATTTATTGTTTACTTTCGTCGCGGCCGCACTCTCCTCTATGGGAGCGCCGGCTGCAACGGAAAAGCGAGCGGCCGGGCCGCTTCAAAGCCGCTGCGGGTTTTTCCGCTGCGGTTCTCCCGGCGGAAATCTCGCGGTTTTTGCTGTGGCCAAACCGCGGGATTTCCGGTGGGAATACGCCCAGTGTGAACCCAGCCATGACTGGGATTTGAAAGCCCAGCCAGATTCCATGCACATACAGCTGTTAAGGAGTTTTGCCCCTCAACAGTGTGCCGTAGGTTTCTGGCTTGGCTAGTGAGAGGCCTACAGACTTGGGTTGAGAAGGGTATCATTTCTCCTTGTTGAGATAAAGTTCAGCCTGTTACAGAACAGAAAACAAAAAAACTCCATGTCAGAGAGAAAGATAGGCCAAGTGAAAAGTGGAAAGAACAAAAGTGCTACTGCGGTCAGAGAAAGAAATGAGAGAAATTAAATAGCCTGTGGCTGGTGCATGTATGCTGACAAGTATTCCACGGAGACTGTGCGTGTGGTCAGCTGCAAAAGGAAAGAGATGGCCAGGTTGTGAGAAGAGAACAGGGACATAGAGACTAGTGTGAGTGCTATGTTAAAGTGCCCACCCTAGTATACCTCGCTGCCGCCAAAGAGAGGTGAACTGCAGGAGACTGTTATTATTAGAGATGAGCGAGCACCAAAATGCTCGGGTGCTCGTTACTCGAGACGAACTTTTCGCGATGCTCGAGGGTTCGTTTCGAGTAACGAACCCCATTGAAGTCAATGGGCGACTCGAGCATTTTTGTATATCGCCGATGCTCGCTAAGGTTTTCATGTGTGAAAATCTGGACAATTCAAGAAAGTGACGGGAACGACACAGCAACGGATAGGGCAGGCGAGGGGCTACATGTTGGGCTGCATCTCAAGTTCACAGGTCCCACTATTAAGCCACAATACCGGCAAGAGTGGGCCCCCCCCCCCTCCCAACAACTTTTACTTCTGAAAAGCCCTCATTAGCAATGCATACCTTAGCTAAGCACCACACTACCTCCACCAAAGCACAATCACTGCCTGCATGACACTCCGCTGCCACTTCTCCTGGGTTACATGCTGCCCAACCCCCCCGCACGACCCAGTGTCCACAGCGCACACCAAAGTGTCCCTGCGCAGCCTTCAGCTGCCCTCATGCCACACCACCCTCATGTCTATTTATAAGTGCGTCTGCCATGAGGAGGAACCGCAGGCACACACTGCAGAGGGTTGGCACGGCTAGGCAGCGACCCTCTTTAAAAGGGGCGTGGCGATAGCCCGCAATGCTGTACAGAAGCAATGAGAAATATAATCCTGTGCCACCGCCATCAGGAGCTGCACACGTGGGCATAGCAATGGGGAACCTATGTGCCACACACTATTCATTCTGTTAAGGTGTCTGCATGCCCCAGTCAGACCGCGGTTTTTAATTCATAGACACAGGCAGGTACAACTCCCTATTGTGAAGTCCCTGTGGACCGACAGCATGGGTGGCTCCCTGGAACCCACCGGCGGTACATAAAAATATCCCATTGCATTGCCCAACACAGCTGAGGTAGTAATGTCGTGCTTAATGCAGGTGGGCTTCGGCCCACACTGCATGCCCCAGTCAGACTGGGGTTCTTTAGAAGTGGAAACAGATGCATTTATAATTCCCTGTGGACCCACAGCATGGGTGGGTGCCAGGAAGCCACCGGCGGTACATAAAAATATCCCATTGCATTGCCCAACACAGCTGAGGTAGTAATGTTGTGCTTAATACAGGTGGGCTTCGGCCCACACTGCATGCCCCAGTCTGACTGGTAATATGTACCTTAACAGTAACCTCGTTGGTGGTAATGTGGTGGTGACTGCGGACCTGGTAGCGCGGTTTTATGTAGTTGGTTTTCGGAATGTGGCCAGGATTAAGTGGGCCGTGGCGGGGGGATGGTGTTGGTGCTCTCTTGTGTCGTTAAAGGTGTAATTCTTGGACTGCCACCAGACGGACCAATGCAAAGGTATTTGCCAAGAATGTTTTCATTGTTGGAGAAGGAGGGGGATGTTTTGGAGGCACTATGTGTCCTCTACACGTGTCCGTGGTTATATGCACCTTAACAGTAATAGCGTTGGTGGGAAATGGCCTCGCCGCCATCATGTCTTTGTGAAGCCTCTGTTTCCACACCCCAGTGACATACCATTAGCAGCGGTATAGGCAGAGCCCAGAATTATTAACATTTCAGCGGTAGCATTAGGGACAGGCCCCACTAACATATCACTAGCAGCAGTATAGGGGGAGCGCAGTCTTAGTTCCATTTCAGTAATAGTAGCACTCAAGACAGGCCCCAGTAACATTCCCATTGCAGCAGTTTAGGGAGATAACAGTCTCTTTCACATTTCAGTAGCTGCAGTATATACAAGGCCCCAGTTACATTTATGTAGCTAAAGTGTAGGCCAACCCCACACACCTTTCTGTACCATGAGTGCAGGCGAAGAACATAGAAATTACTATGATTACACTGTAGGTGAGGGCCCAAAAAAATTGGTGTACCAACAGTAGTAATGTACCTCAGAAAAAATTGGCCATGCCCAAACAAGATGGCAGGTGAAACCCATTAATCGCTTTGATTAATGTGGCTTAAGTGGTAACTAGGCCTGGAGGCAGCCTAGTTGAACGAAAAATTGGTTCAAGATAAAGTTTCAACGCTTTTAAGAGCATTGAAACGTATAAAAATTGTTTAGAAAAATTATATGAGTGAGCCTTGTGGCCCTAAGAAAAATTGCCCGTTCGGCGTGATTACGTGAGGTTTCAGGAGGAGGAGCAGGAGGAGGAGGAGGAATATTATACACAGATTGATGAAGCAGAAATGTCCCCGTTTTGGATGGTGAGAGAGAACGATGCTTCCATCCGCGGGTGCAGCCTACGTATTGCTTAGGTATCGCTGCTGTCCGCTGGTGGAGAAGAGAAGTCTGGGGAAATCCAGGCTTTGTTCATCTTGATGAGTGTAAGCCTGTCGGCACTGTTGGTTGACAGGCGGGTACGCTTATCTGTGATGATTCCCCCAGCCGCACTAAACACCCTCTCTGACAAGACGCTAGCCGCAGGACAAGCAAGCACCTCCAGGGCATACAGCGCGAGTTCAGGCCACGTGTCCAGCTTCAACACCCAGTAGTTGTAGGGGGCAGAGGCGTCACCGAGGACGGTGCTGCAATCGGCTACGTACTCCCTCACCATCCTTTTACAGTGCTCCCGCCAACTCAGCCTTGACTGGGGACCGGTGACACAGTCTTGCTGGGGAGCCATAAAGCTGGCAAAGGCCTTGGAGAATGTTCCCCTGCCTGCGCTGTACATGCTGCCTGATCTCTGCGCCTCCCCTGCTACCTGGCCCTCGGAACTGCGCCTTCTGCCACTAGCGCTGTCGGATGGGAAGTTTACCATCAGTTTGTCCACCAGCGCCCTGTGGTATAGCATCATTCTCGAACCCCTTTCCTCTTCGGGAATGAGAGTGCAAAGGCTCTCCTTATACCGTGGATCTAGCAGTGTGTACACCCAGTAATCCGTAGTGGCCAGAATGCGTGTAACGCGAGGGTCACGAGAAAGGCATCCTAACATGAAGTCAGCCATGTGTGCCAGGGTACCTGTACGCAACACATGGCTGTCCTCACTCGGAAGATCACTTTCAGGATCCTCCTCCTCCTCCTCCTCCTCCTCCTCTGGCCATACACGCTGAAAGGATGACAGGCAAGCAGCATCTGTCCCCTCAGCAGTGGGCCAAGCTGTCTCTTCCCCCTCCTCCTCATGCTCCTCCCCCTCCTCCTCAACGCGCTGAGATATAGACATGAGGCTGCTCTGACTATCCAGCGACATACTGTCTTCCCCCGCCTCCGTTTCTGATTCCAAAGCGTCTGCCTTTATGCTTTGCAGGGAACTTCTTAAGAGGCATAGCAGAGGAATGGTGACGCTAATGATTGCAGCATCCCCGCTCACGATCTGGGTAGACTCCTCAAATTTTCCAAGGACCTGGCAGATGGCTGCCAACCAGGCCCACTCTTCTGTAAATAATTGAGGAGGCTGACTCCCACTGCGCCGCGCAAGTTGGAGTTGGTATTCCACTATAGCTCTACGCTGCTCATAGAGTCTGGCCAACATGTGGAGCGTAGAGTTCCACTGTGTGGGCACGTCGCACAGCAGTCGGTGCACTGGCAGATTAAACCGATGTTGCAGGGTCCGCAGGGTGGCAGCGTGCGTGTGGGATTTGCGGAAATGTGCGCAGAGCTGGCGCACCTTTCCGAGCAGGTATGACAAGTGGGGGTAGCTTTTCAGAAAGCGCTGAACCACCAAATTAAAGGCATGGCACGTGCGTGAGGCTGCCGAGCTGCAGAGCCGCCACCAGGTTACGGCCGTTGTCACACATGACCATGCCCGGTTGGAGGCTCAGCGGCGCAAGCCAGCGGTCGGTCTGCTCTGTCAGACCCTGCAGCAGTTCGTGGGCCGTGTGCCTCTTATCTCCTAAGCTGAGTAGTTTCAGCACGGCCTGCTGACGCTTGCCCACCGCTGTGCTGCCACGCCCCGTGACACCGACTGCTGGCGACGTGCTGCTGCTGCTGACACATCTTGATTGCGAGACAGAGGTTGCGTAGGAGGAGGAGGAGGGTGCCCCAAGCTGGGGCACGCAATTCGGGGGGTGGGTAGGACGTGAGCGGTCCCAGGCTCTGACTCTGTCCCAGCCTCCACTAAATTCACCCAATGTGCCGTCAGGGAGATATAGTGGCCCTGCCCGCCTGTGCTTGTCCACGTGTCTGTTGTTAAGTGGACCTTGGCAGTAACCGCGTTGGTGAGGGCGCGTACAATGTTGCGGGAGACGTGGTCGTGCAGGCCTGGGACGGCACATCGGGAAAAGTAGTGGCGACTGGGAACCGAGTAGCGCGGGGCCGCCGCCGCCATCATGCTTTTGAAAGCCTCCGTTTCCACAAGCCTATACGGCAGCATCTCTAGGCTGATCAATTTTGCAATGTGCACGTTTAACGCTTGAGCGTGCGGGTGCGTGGCGTCGTACTTGCGCTTGCGCTCAAACTGTGGCGCTAGCGACGTCTGGACGCTACGCTGAGAGACATTGCTGGATGGGGCCGAGGACAGCGGAGGTGAGGGTGTGGGTACAGGCCAGGAGACGGTAGTGCCTGTGTCCTCAGAGGGGGGTTGGATCTCAGTGGCAGGTTGGGGCACAGGGGGAGAGGCAGTGGTGCAAACCGGAGGCGGTGAACGGGCATCGTCCCACCTTGTGGGGTGCTTGGCCATCATATGCCTGCGCATGCTGTTGGTGGTGCCTCCCCAGCTGATCTTGGCGCGACAAAGGTTGCACACCACTGTTCGTCGGTCGTCAGGCGTCTCTGTGAAAAACTGCCACACCGTAGAGCACCTTGACCTCTGCAGGGTGGCATGGCGCGAGGGGGCGCTTTGGGAACCAGTTGGTGGATTATTCGGTCTGGCCCTGCCTCTACCCCTGGCCACCGCACTGGCTCGGCCTGTGCCCACACCCTGACTTGGGCCTCCGCGTTCTCGCCCGCGTCCACGTCCTATAGGCCTACCCCTACCCCTCAGCATGGTGTATTACCAGTGATTTGATTTCCCAGGCAGGAAATAAATTGGCGCAAGCCTGATGTTAAACTTAGCTGGCTGCGTATGATTTTTGTTTACGTTCTCCACCCACCACACACGTACCCAGAACGCTGAGGACTGTCAGAGGCAGGCCAAATAGAATGTTTTCCCTTTTTTTTCAAGGAAAGGCCCACTGCGTATATTCAATCAATAATAAATATGTCTTCTGGCCCTGCAAATGTGTCACAGAACTGCAGTGTTGCAGAGTTATTAACTACAGCAGAGCGGTGATTTCCCAGGCAGGAAATAAATGGGCGCAAGCCTGCTGTTAAACGTAGCTGGCTGCGTATGATTTTTGTTTACGTTCTCCACCCACCACACACGTACCCAGAACGCTGAGGACTGTCAGAGGCAGGCCAAATAGAATGTTTCCCTTTTTTTTTTTTTAAAGGGAAGGCCCACTGACTATATTCAATCAGATAAGAAATGTGTTCCACAGAACTGCAGTGTTATATGAAGTGCAGCAGAGCAGTGATTTTTCCCAGGCAGGAAATAAATTGGCGCAAGCCTGCTGTTAAACGTAGCTGGCTGCGTATGATTTTTGTTTACGTTCTCCACCCACCACACACGTACCCAGAACGCTGAGGACTGTCAGAGGCAGGCCAAATAGAATGTTTCCCTTTTTTTTTTTAAAGGGAAAGCCCACTGACTATATTCAATCAGATAAGAAATGTGTTCCACAGAACTGCAGCGTTATATGAAGTGCAGCAGAGCGGTGATTTTTCCCAGGCAGGAAATAAATTGGCGCAAGCCTGCTGTTAAACGTAGCTGGCTGCGTATGATTTATTTACGTTCTGCACCCACCACACACATACCCAGAACGCTGAGGACTGTCAGAGGCAGGCCAAATAGAATGTTTCCCTTTTTTTTTTAAAGGGAAGGCCCACTGACTATATTCAATCAGATAAGAAATGTGTTCCACAGAACTGCAGTGTCATATGAAGTGCAGCAGAGCGGTGATTTTTCCCAGGCAGGAAATAAATTGGCGCAAGCCTGCTGTTAAACGTAGCTGGCTGCGTATGATTTATTTACGTTCTGCACCCACCACACACGTACCCAGAACGCTGAGGACTGTCAGAGGCAGGCCAAATAGAATGTTTCCCTTTTTTTTTTAAAGGGAAGGCCCACTGACTATATTCAATCAGATAAGAAATGTGTTCCACAGAACTGCAGTGTTATATGAAGTGCAGCAGAGCGGTGATTTTTCCCAGGCAGGAAATAAATTGGCGCAAGCCTGCTGTTAAACGTAGCTGGCTGCGTATGATTTATTTACGTTCTGCACCCACCACACACGTACCTAGAACGCTGAGGACTGTCAGAGGCAGGCCAAATAGAATGTTTCCCTTTTTTTTTTAAAGGGAAGGCCCACTGACTATATTCAATCAGATAAGAAATGTGTTCCACAGAACTGCAGTGTTATATGAAGTGCAGCAGAGTGGTGATTTTTCCCAGGCAGGAAATAAATTGGCGCAAGCCTGCTGTTAAACATAGCTGGCTGCGTATGATTTATTTACGTTCTGCACCCACCACACACGTACCCAGAACGCTGAGGACTGTCAGAGGCAGGCCAAATAGAATGTTTCCCTTTTTTTTTTTAAAGGGAAGGCCCACTGACTATATTCAATCAGATAAGAAATGTGTTCCACAGAACTGCAGTGTTATATGAAGTGCAGCAGAGCGGTGATTTTTCCCAGGCAGGAAATAAATTGGCGCAAGCCTGCTGTTAAACGTAGCTGGCTGCGTATGATTTATTTACGTTCTGCACCCACCACACACGTACCCAGAACGCTGAGGACTGTCAGAGGCAGGCCAAATAGAATGTTTCCCTTTTTTTTTTTTTAAAGGGAAGGCCCACTGACTATATTCAATCAGATAAGAAATGTGTTCCACAGAACTGCAGCGTTATATGAAGTGCAGCAGAGCGGTGATTTTTCCCAGGCAGGAAATAAATTGGCGCAAGCCTGCTGTTAAACGTAGCTGGCTGCGTATGATTTATTTACGTTCTGCACCCACCACACACGTACCCAGAACGCTGAGGACTGTCAGAGGCAGGCCAAATAGAATGTTTCCCTTTTTTTTTTAAAGGGAAGGCCCACTGACTATATTCAATCAGATAAGAAATGTGTTCCACAGAACTGCAGTGTTATATGAAGTGCAGCAGAGTGGTGATTTTTCCCAGGCAGGAAATAAATTGGCGCAAGCCTGCTGTTAAACATAGCTGGCTGCGTATGATTTATTTACGTTCTGCACCCACCACACACGTACCCAGAACGCTGAGGACTGTCAGAGGCAGGCCAAATAGAATGTTTCCCTTTTTTTTTTTAAAGGGAAGGCCCACTGACTATATTCAATCAGATAAGAAATGTGTTCCACAGAACTGCAGTGTTATATGAAGTGCAGCAGAGCGGTGATTTTTCCCAGGCAGGAAATAAATTGGCGCAAGCCTGCTGTTAAACGTAGCTGGCTGCGTATGATTTATTTACGTTCTGCACCCACCACACACGTACCCAGAACGCTGAGGACTGTCAGAGGCAGGCCAAATAGAATGTTTCCCTTTTTTTTTTTTTAAAGGGAAGGCCCACTGACTATATTCAATCAGATAAGAAATGTGTTCCACAGAACTGCAGCGTTATATGAAGTGCAGCAGAGCGGTGATTTTTCCCAGGCAGGAAATAAATTGGCGCAAGCCTGCTGTTAAACGTAGCTGGCTGCGTATGATTTATTTACGTTCTGCACCCACCACACACGTACCCAGAATGCTGAGGACTGTCAGAGGCAGGCCAAATAGAATGTTTCCCTTTTTTTTTTAAAGGGAAGGCCCACTGACTATATTCAATCAGATAAGAAATGTGTTCCACAGAACTGCAGTGTTGTATGAAGTGCAGCAGAGCGGTGATTTTTCCCAGGCAGGAAATAAATTGGCGCAAGCCTGCTGTTAAACGTAGCTGGCTGCGTATGATTTATTTACGTTCTCCACCCACCACACACGTACCCAGAACGCTGAGGACTGTCAGAGGCAGGCCAAATAGAATGTTTCCCTTTTTTTTTTTTTTAAAGGGAAGGCCCACTGACTATATTCAATCAGATAAGAAATGTGTTCCACAGAACTGCAGTGTTATATGAAGTGCAGCAGAGCGGTGATTTTTCCCAGGCAGGAAATAAATTGGCGCAAGCCTGCTGTTAAACGTAGCTGGCTGCGTATGATTTATTTACGTTCTGCACCCACCACACACGTACCCAGAACGCTGAGGACTGTCAGAGGCAGGCCAAATAGAATGTTTCCCTTTTTTTTTTAAAGAAAAGGCCCACTGACTATATTCAATCAATAATATATGTCTTCTGGCCCTGCCTACACAATTCTGTCCCTGTAGTATTACTGCAGGGCGCAATGCTCTGCACAGCCGATTTTGAAAAAAAAAAAATGCAACACTGCTAACAGCAGCTTGCACAGTACTGCACACGGTTAAATGTGGCCCTAAGAAGGACCGTTGGGGTTCTTGAAGCCTACACTCACTCCTAACACTCTCCCTGCCTAACCACCACTTCTGTCCCTGTATAATTACTGCAGGGCGCAATGCTCTGCACGGCCGATATACAAAAAAAAAAAAATGTGCACCACTGCAAAAGGCAGCCTCCACAGTACTGCACACTGTTAGATGTGGCCCTAAGAAGGACCGTTGGGGTTCTTGAAGCCTACACTAACTCCTAACGCTCTCCCTACAGCAGCTCCGGCACCAGCAGCACTGTCCCTCAGCTATCTCACAAGGCATCTGAGGCGAGCCGCGGGAGGGGCCGACTTTTATACTCGGGTGACATCTGATCTCCCCAGCCACTCACAGCAGGGGGGTGGTATAGGGCTGAAACATCACAGGGGGAAGTTGTAATGCCTTCCCTGTCTTTCAATTGGCCAGAAAAGCGCGCTAACGTCTCAGACAGGAAACTGAAAGTAACCCGAACATCGCGTGGTACTCGTTAAGAGTAACGAGCATCCCGAACATGCTAATATTCGCCCGAGCATCAAGCTCGGACGAGTACGTTCGCTCATCTCTAGTTATTATTCAAGTAAAGTTGGTTTGCAGAACACAATGTGATGTCAGAAGCAGTCTATACCGGTGTCTCATACAATCCCATGGCACCTCTGCAATTGATGGTTCCATGCAAGCTATGCAGCTGTAAAGCTGAGGATGGGGAAATTTGATATACACAAGCCATGACGTCAGACATGTTTTAATACCAAATCCTCAGAGAGTCCTGCTGATCATTACCCCACTATCAATCTTCTCACTGGTCTATGTTCCAAAAAAGTCCCATCCATTTTTATGTCAAACCTGATCCCTCCATTGATACAAAATCCCCAGAGAGTCTGGTCTAATGTTGAACCGATAGTGCACCACCCATCAGTACCACTTCACTGCAGTACATAGCCATAGGCCATAGCACCTTCATTCTCAACAGGAGTCCCAGCAGTTGGAGCCCCACAAATGAAACATTGATGGTCTATCCTTAGGCCTCCTTCCCACGAGCGTGACGGGCTCCGCCGCGTAATATTCCGCAGTGAAGCCCGTCACGGCGCCCCCCAGAGACCCCATACTTACTAGCGGAAGATAGCGTGAAGACGCTTCCCCGCCCACCGCCGTCGCGTCATGTGACACGCCCACCGCATCACATGACGCGGCCGGCCGTGTCACGTGACGCGCGACGGTAGGCGGGGAAGCGTTTTTTCACGCTATCTTCCGCTGGTTGCAGCGGGAGATAGCGTGAACGGACGGCTTCCATTGACTGCAATGGAAGCCGTCAGCGCGTACACCCGCGGCAAATAGAACATGCTGCGGGTGAGAACGGGAGATTTCACGGTGCGTAATTCCGCGGTGGAATTACGCATCGTGAGCATTGTGCTATTAGGTTCAATAGAACCTAATAGCAGGGGGCAACGCAGCGGATTTTTGCCGCGGATTTACGCGGCGTAAATCCGTTCGTGGGAAGGAGGCCTTAGTGATAGGTCTTCAATGTTTCAGTCCCAGTAAACCTCTTCAATAGCATTCAGTTGATTGATTTTTAAACAGGAGATGATGAGTCCCCAGGATATTCACCCCATTTGTCCTCTATACAAGCCCAGCCTTGCTCTTACCTAATGCCTGAATGGTCAGTCCAACCCTTAGGACAATCACAAAGCAGCAACATGCAAGGTTTTGGCCTCAAGAGCTTTCTTAATGTTGAGTCTGGATAAGAGTTCCAGCATCTTTTGCTCTGTTAATGAAAGGCAGCCCTATCTTTTCAATTAAACTACAATGCAATATGTCAACATGAGCATAGGAGACCCCTGAGAATAAAGAAATCGTTATAAATGATTGTTTTGTAATAAGTCGCACAGGGCTATTATTACAAGTTTATATTAGAACAATGGCCCAAACTGTCTGGAACAAGCACGTCCTCTGAGGTATGACCTCTCCATTTATTGTACGACTCAGCAAATTATGAAATGCCTGGTTGTTAGCTTTGTAAATCTCTAAATTGCTAGTGCACAATACTGTACTGTGTGCACTCATCCCATGCCAATCAAATGACTTGTTAGAGGGTTCATCTGCTTCTTATACCGCAGAGAGATATTTTGGGGGAAAATCAAAATACTTATTAAAATCTAAGCAAAGAGGAACAACAATGTTTCTTCACTTACTTAAAATAGGATGCAACTTGTATTCACCAAGCACAGGGAATTTATCGACAAGCCTGCCCAATCTTATATTATGGGCATGACCAATAGACTGCTAGCCAGCATGAGGCACTACCCGTAACCGTGTAACTGTACATAAATAAGGCTTCTATAAATTGCCAGTTAGAATAATTAGAATTGGCGCCCCCTCATGGACGACAGGCATGAGAGTAGACGTTCATGAGTATTCTGTACTTGTGTGACCTCCTTAATATAATAATGTAGTTTGTCTGCATCCTACTGGGAACCGGTGTTTCAACCTGCCCCTTCATCCGTATGGTATGGCCTTTTTAGTGATATCAGACCCACCAGCATATTATGATGTATATGTAATAAACACATCTTCCACAGAGT
Organism: Eleutherodactylus coqui; assembly: GCF_035609145.1. Lineage (NCBI taxonomy): Eukaryota > Metazoa > Chordata > Amphibia > Anura > Eleutherodactylidae > Eleutherodactylus > Eleutherodactylus coqui. Next base: position 162,514,664 of record NC_089839.1, on the reverse strand, counting down.
AATGGTTAAATACTTGTATTAACTGTTATGGTAAAAAACAGCAGAACCTGTCTTTTCCACACAGCACCATAAATTACGTTTTCATACTCACCCACTCCTGCAATCCAACGGTGTGCCCCTATGAAGTTGAGATGCGACATGAAAATCCCATGCCCATGCTTTCCTATAGACTGGAAAGAGCCAGATTTCATGCCCCATGCCAACTTCAGCAGGGAACACTGATGGATCACGGGAAAATACATCACCCGGCTCACTGTCATCTTCCCTAACACCACCATAATTTAGTTTATGGTGTTTTAGGACGTGACAGGTTCCATGTAGATATGAAATACAGAACAATGCAACACATTTATAAAGGGTTTTACTCCACTTTTTGCCATAAAAAAGTCATAAATGTTTTGTGCAAACAGGTATTTACACCAAAAATTGTGACTTCCCTTTTTTTTCGCTAGCCCTGGCACTTTTT